>NC_064555.1:2949142-3268142 GCF_023856365.1 Brienomyrus brachyistius | reverse complement strand
CTTTTTCTTATGGAAGATCGGAGGTTCACCACGAGAAAGCTGTGGGGAGCCCAGGTGGGGCTGTGGGGGAGGGGTGGAGGACGGTGGCGGAGGTGGAAACCTCATACCGGGGAGAAAGGGAGGCGGCGGGCAGCCAAAAAGCGGGGGAGGAGGTGGCAAGATGGAGAAAGTTGGAGGTGGGGGTGGCGGTGGAAGCCCCTTCCCCGATCCCATCACACTGCCAACGTCCAAGATGTCCTCGTCATCCTCCTCACCGAGATCCGTGAAATCCATGTCCCTAATTCGGAGCTCCCGTGGGCTGGCCATCAGCTGGTCCCAGATGTAATCTGACTCCTTTTTGGGCGGCAGGGGTGCAAGTGTAGGCTTCTCTGTTGTCAGTTGCTTCTCAGAACTTTCCGGCAATGGCGGCGACACCAGTCCCTTGACCAGGTCTCCAAACTTCTCTGCGAAGGCCCGGACGCTGCCCTGGTTATCCACATTCCCAGTGCCCATGTCCTTCCCGTCCTCATCTTGACAGCTGTCCCCCACGCTGGACGTCCTGTTGGACTGTGCAGGCGGGGTCGAGTCCTCGTTCTCCTGGCCCTTCTCCTTCTCGCTCTCCTCTTCTTCCTCCTCTTCATCGTTCTCCAGCGGCTTCTTGTTCTGTGCGTACAGCATGTCTAGCATGAAGCGCTTGCTGGTGAGGATGG
The DNA here is from genome assembly GCF_023856365.1 of Brienomyrus brachyistius. Lineage (NCBI taxonomy): Eukaryota > Metazoa > Chordata > Actinopteri > Osteoglossiformes > Mormyridae > Brienomyrus > Brienomyrus brachyistius. Next base: position 3,267,453 of record NC_064555.1, on the reverse strand, counting down.
TGTTGCACTGTTCATTCACATCCACGTCCTTAATTCCCTGTGTCCACTGTCCTGCTGGTTTGAAGGAACAAAGATGCCTTCATTTAATTATGCATGACTTTGGTTATAACACGACCATTTCTGTGTAGGACAGCTCCACGCCTCCTCCCACCTGTTTCATGGCTGCTATTGAGTTTCTCCTCCCGTTCCAAAGTGCTGCTGGCAGAGGAGATGCTGGAGGGCCGAGCAGTTATCTTTCTCATTCACCTCCTCATTTTGCCGCTCCTTCTCACTCAAGACGGCGCCGTCCTCAGTCTCATGTTCAGGCGAGGCCTCCTGGTCAGCCTCCAAATCTGCTTCCCCGCTCCTTTCGTTCACCTCGTTCAGAACACCTGCCCCATCTCCATCTTTGGATCTGAACTCACCGTCTTCCTCTTCCTCCTCCTGGTCTGGTTCCTGCTCACCCTCGAGTCCTGAGGCTGAAACCTCTGGCTCCACATCTAATGAGGCTTCAGTTTCTCCTTCAGCAACTGAATCGGCTTCACCGGCGGTTTCTGGAAAGCAAACAAAGCACAAGTAGAAGATTAAATGTTATAACAGGTATTTACAAGGTAACCCAAAGAAGCCCATTATTTTCAAGTCTAACAGACAGCTTCTTCACTCCTTGATCACCATGGAAACAAAGTCAGTAGCTGTCTCCCGGTGTAAATTTCTTGGATACCACCGCTATCAGATTGGAGAGCACTGGGTGCACTTCATGAAGAAGATTGACTATTTCAAGAACTTTATTGTCTCTTACATATAATTCAAGCCACATTCCACAACAATGTCAGAGCTGTTTTTTGAACAGAAGTACCTTTTGATGCGATGTCTTAGCCAATCTAATGCAAAATTCAAAAATCTGGGTTGGCAACACATTTTTTGATATGTATGTTCACACGCAACGAGCCACTAAAATGATATGGTTGAGAAAACAATGAATAGTCGTGGGCTTGAGAATGTGGAGTGACACCTACGCTTTGTTTGTTTACATTCTTGGAGCCCTTCTGCTCACAGTGCTCCACAATCTCATAGGTCTTTGACACTCGTAAATCGGATTATTAAATCTTGCAGTCATTTCAGACAGACCTGACCTCAGATGCAAAGGGTCTGGTTTAGGTGATGTAAGCGCTTCCCCCTTCACATCTGGCAGATGGGTGACACGTGAGGGGCAGGGGGGGCCGTGAAGTCCATAATAAATCTGGCTTTAGATGTAAAGATTCATCTGGTCCATGTGTTTAAGACCGAGAATGGGGACTGCCCTTCCAAGTGTCTGAATCAACCGAGTACAAAGGCTGTACATCATAGGAGCCTGGGTTGAAGTGGATGCGTTTAATGTGGGAAGCGGAGGCTAAAGATGTTCTTCAATTGCGCCTTCATAGACCCTGTCTTAAAACCTCTGGCACGGGATAGAAGAAGGAACCACCACCACCTAAGGCAAAGAAGAGGCTTAATTCTCTGAAGTGGAGGCGTGATAGATCTTGCTGGTGGCTTTGCTGAAACCTCACACAGGAGGTTCTTGCATTCCTTTCATGCTTCTCATTGGGTTTTTGTGGCTAGGGCTGGAGCAGAACACATTCAGACAGGTGGACACATTCGGGCAGATTTCAGCTATACCAGTGGGTGTGACATCGTCTTGCGTTCTGGAAACTCTCACTCTGAAACCTTAGTCCCTTGATATTTCAGGCACGTAAAACATCTGCCCTGTACGCGGGGATTTCTTCCTTTAAGCACCTTTTCATCTGTCTCAGGTGAAGAAGTTCACAAACAAGACGCGTGGACCAACGCAGTTGAAAATGTAGTATTATAGAGTCACATCTCTTGATGTCGTCTTCATCATTGTTTGCTTCTAAACCCAATGTGCAAGAGCCGGGCCAGTCAAAAAAAAGTAATCGGTCCAATATGATCTCAACAGGCACTTGATCGCAGTCCATCTTGAGTTTGTCAGTATATGCGTAGGTAAGTAAACCATGTTGCAGAATAGGGATTCAAGAAGGTTTCTATGGAGTCAATGAGCACTGCGTTTACGACCAGACTTCATTGTTCCCCGACTCCCAATGGACACCATTTGCTGTCATAAGTAAATACAACTCCCAAGAGTGGGTATGTAATGGCCATCCCCACCGCTACAGCTGTGGACTCCCAGAAGACGCTGACATCACAGGAGCTTTGGTGAGGAAACACCAAAGAGCAGGCTGAGGGAGCAGGCCTGGTCAGCATCAGGACATGTACGCTGTCAGACTCTCTTTCTGCTTGGTTGAAATGAGCTTTGGCTTTTCTGAGTCCCTCTTCTTTTTGTTAAGAGAATTCATTCCTAATGTTCAGAATTCAGAATCACAGGCAATATGTTACTAATAAGTCTGTATGAAACACTGGGGTCCTACGAGACCATGGAGAGGAAGAGAGGGAGAGTGTAGACTGATGATGTAGATAATGATGGAAATTAAATACTGGCAGTGTCTTGCTAGAACATCTCTAAAATAATCTCTCTGGCATGTCTGTGCTCAAAGCCTAATTCCAGGAGTACAAGGCGTTTAGTGTCCTGTCGAGAGTATGCCCATCTCTCTCTGGAATTGATACCGTCTGGTGCACAAACCGATGACTCGGAGAATGTATACAACAGATTAGCATGTGGATCGCTAGAGTGCTCAGGTAGCAAGCTGGTTACTTCATGCTGGTTAGATTATTGGGCCTTTGAGATAACAAATTTCAGGTTTTCTCTTGCAGTTGAAACGTCATGCGGCTGGGTTAATAGGTATGTCTAAACTGTAACACTGCATGACACTGCGTCCCTGTGATGGACTGGCATCCTGTCCAGGGTGTACCCCAGCCTTGTGCCCTATGATGCATGGAACAGGCTCGTTTCATAAGATGCTTGCATGAAGCAAAGTTGGGATTTCTACCCTGTCTGCAGTTCTACCCTCTTGGTTCTACCCCTCGACCATGAAAGTGCATGCAGAAGTCAGATGTTGCCATGCCTGCATATAGAAGGTGAAAGAGGTTGCTTAGCCAACGCAGTCTATTACCCAAATACGAGCTTCATCAGCTGCTTTCCTGGCTATGCACACGAGGCGGTGACCAGTAGCTGGATTTTTACTCTGCTTCTTTACCTGCTCTTCCTCAGTGTGCAAAAGAGACCTTCACATGTTCATTGATGCACTCCAAGGAAGCAGCTGCATTCTGCCATACCGCCCATCGCGGTAGCGAACAGGACATCAAACATCACGTCTTTTGTATGCATCGTACGTATACGGGGCTTCATACCCGGGGAGAATAAGTCTCGAGAACTGACAGCTAGATCGAAACATGCTCATTTTTTCTCTTGCTCTTACAGATGCACTGTAATACCTGTTGTATTATTTTTCTCCTAAAACACACTTCACGGGAAACCCCGTTTGTCTCACCTGTCTCTGAAGGCAGGCCAGGGGTGGGCGGAGTCTCACACTCTTCCTGTGACTCAGTCGATGATGGTGTGGTGCTCCGGGACGTCTCGCCGCCACGGGTCGGGCTCAGGCTCAGGTTCAGCTCACCGCGACCCCTGGGGGGGCACCTTCACCCGCTCACGCTCGTACTCCTCAGCGGCGATCCGCTCCACGTGCTTGTACCTGTCAGGCAGGCAGGTGTTCTTTCAGGGGGGGTCAAACCCAGGAAGAGCAAGAGGAATGGTTTGGACAGGGGCATTCCTCCAGGGGAGGAGTTAGCTCGCCCCCCCCAAACTTTCTCAGTTAGCAAAATAAAAGGTGAGTTTAGCCATCTCTCAGAATGGCTCCCGAGTCACTCCCAGTCCCAGTCCCAGTCCCAGTTCGGGTGCCTCCAGCTCTGTCTGTTTGTCTCCCTTCATCCAGAAACCCTTCGCTTTCTCTCTCTTCTCTTGAACACTAAGTTTTCACCGACAGAGAAAATAAAAGAAAGAGAGAGGAAAAAAAGGAAAAACGCTTGCTGGGCTTCCCAGTAGGAAGGTCAGACTTCAGAGGTAAATCAGCCTAAACCTTTTCAAGATGTGGTGTCTATCGCATAACTCTACGTGCACTCACCAGCAGACCCGCACTCCTTCCAGAAGGGGGGAGCTCGCCACGGGTCTTATATATTTAGAAATGGACATGGGGGGGGGGGGGGACTTCTGTATTCATTGCTCATTACCCTAAGTTGGCTTTATTGACTTTGAGTGAAACTGGAAACCAGTTTATCGCTGACTTTGCGGTCTGAGGCTGGCTTATCTGCTCTTCACTGGAACTGGTGAACACACGCATACGCGCAGAAACAAGCGCTCACAAACACACACATACGCGCAGAAACAAGCGCTGACAAACACACGCACACACATTTCTCACAAAACATGGAGCAGCGCACACAGAATCCCTGGCTGCAGGCTACTGCGTTTTCTACATAAATTATAATGGGCCGGTACGTGAACGGGTAACACTTGTTAAGAAATTAACTGACTCCGAATCAAAGCAAGGCAAACGGCATCTGTCAGTAATCAACAGGTAAGCCCCTGACACGAAGCGATCTGAAATATGAATCATCTCCAGATGCACTGAACGAGACTTCCTTTCCTCTCTTTACCATCACGCAGAACATCGACATTGTTGCGAAGTGGGAGGCAGCCAGAGGAGGGCATCTCTCTGGGGGGGGGGGGGGGGGCCCTGGATCTATGTTTTTCAGTTTAAAGTGAACTGGGCAAACATCCTGCTAATTTGCTCCCCCTGCCTCAGTGCCACATGGAGATCTCTCAGGCACCCAGATCACTTCCAAGGCTCTCACACATTCACACATCGGGGTCTCCTGCTTGCTAAACATCTCAATGTCCGACAGAACGGTCAAGGCCCCCCACACCTATATTTCACCGGGGGCAGTGAGGCGTCCAGGCATCCAAACATCTGCTGCCTATTTTATCAGCAGGACAAAAAGCAGCTCGGTGCCTGGATAGAAGCCGATGGCCTTTAGATAAAGAAATAAAACAGGTCAGAATCGGATGGCGAGGACTAAAAATACTCATAGCGAGCACTAAAAACACACGGGTGGCGAGTAGTAAAAATACTCAGATGCAGCGTAGTAAAAATACTCAGATGGCGAGTAGTAAAAATACTCAGATGGCAAGTAGTAAAAATACTAGCGTGACCACAATATACATGCTCACTTGATGGCCATCATAAAGCATCATAAAGTGTGACTTTTGTATCATTTCTGTTAGCATCATTATAGGTGTCGACCAGATGGAAGGATCAGGCATGCGTTCGACGGGCAGATAGTGGCTTATGGTCTCTCTCACAAACATATCTCCTTTAGAACAGAGGCATTAGCTTTCATGTAGGAGCAAGAGGAGATTATTTTGGCCTTTGTGTCCCCCCCCCCCCCCCCCCCCCCCCCACCACAGCAGTCTTCTTCCATAGTGCTTTTAATCAGAACCTCGAAAGCATCTGTCTCAAATGGCCAATGAAATTGGCCCGGATTATTTGTAAACACTTCAAACAGGCTGGCTGACTCCGGCCAACACGGGTCATGCACCGGCACGGAAATGGGACCGGGTTTGAGGTAAGAACCGAGGTCAGCTGAGGCAGCAGAGGGGGGAAGCAGGCAAGGTGAGGAGCGAGCGAGGAGGAGACAGAGGGTGCTGAGCTGGGAGGAGCCGAGAGATGACCCAGGGGAGGCCAAGAGCGCGGTCGAGTGAGGGAGCCTGCCTTAGAAAGAGAGGAGGTGGGAGATGGGTGTCAGAGGCAGAGAAAGTTGGTGAGGCGCCGGTCCTTAAGAGAGGGACCCGGAACGAAGGCCAAGCACCTCAGGCTCTCCGTCCAGCCTGCTTAGTCGTCACACTACCTGGGCCCCCAGCTTGCATCATTTCCTGTCACATAATATACTGCCCCAGAGAGGCGATAACAATTAAGAGCAGAAACATGCTAAACAACATCTGGCACTTTGTTAGCACAGCAGCTGAGGTCCGATGATTCCATATGGCACCAGTGCTAAAAACATGCCAGACATCCATAAATTACAGTGACCTTCCGATGGGGGACGAAGCTAATGCTAATGCTGCCCCCCCCCCAGCAGAAATTGATCAGATGCACTCATCCGTAATCAAATTCCTCACAGCTGCCTGAGGAAATTTAACAGGCAGCTTCTTTACGTACGAAAACTGGGAAAATGTAACTGCCAAGTAAGCAAGGACTATAAATACCGTCTCGCTTTTCCGGGAAGGGTTAAGCCTGTAAAATGCTGAACTTCTCATCTCAAGCGAAACAACACATCACAGATTCCGAAGGTCTTTAGTGCACCTGTCAGGACAGCGGGCAATGGCACTGAACTGACGAAAAAGTACATTTAGGGAAATGAATAGCATAATTTCCCCAAAACTATGAGAACACCTAAATCCGCAACACACAAAAGAAGATGAATAATTTACTGTCGGAAGAATATGGTCAATAAAACCATAAATTAAAAATATGACTAGAAAAATGGTTTCAGTTCTGCTCTTCTTCGAGGGAGAGAGAGGGGGGAAATGCTTTTGGACTTTAAAGCAAGTTTCCACCTGAAAATAATTATCCACTGGTGAGTCGGGGGCGTGCGGTCATAGCCGCTCTGCTGTCGACCGTCCGCTGGAGACCGGGTCACTGTGGACCTGCTGTGCTGTGTTTCACGCTTCTGCGATGCTGTGCCATGTGCTCCTGCCACACTGTACAAGTTGTTTTTTGTGTTGTGGTTCAGTGGTTACAAAGGTCTCTTAAGGCTTTTAGCATCTCTTAGTCCTGATAGGTATGTGTGCGTATGCGTTTGCCCCCTTCAATACCTCGGTTGTCACGGCTGAGGGCTGCAGAAGGTTGCAGGTTCAAATCCCGTAGTCAGCAGAGTGTTTTCACTATCGGGCCCTTGAGCAACGTCCTTAGCAGCCAATTGCTTCAGGGACTGGTTAACCCTGCTTGTCTCTGTTATACATCATTTCAAACAAAGTGAATGAGCAAATGCGTGTGTTGCTCTGTGGAGCCTCGCAGTCTTCCTCACCTCTCCTCCCGCGCATGTCTAGCTTCTTCCATTTTGTCCGCAAAGTCCCGACTGAAAGGAGACAGTGAGGAGGAGTCAAGTAAGCAAACCGCACATTTAGTCACTCAGTTCATGCGTTTATCTGACATAGATGCAAACACGGGATGTTTTATGGGACCAGTTCGGCAGAAGGTCCAGCAGCTTCTTCTGGGGGCCCAAACCCACCTGAAGCGGTTCCTCTCCTCGCGCTCGATGCGGAGCAAACGTTCCTCCCTCTCCACCCGCCGGCGCTCACGCTCGGCGGCCAGGGACTCCTGGTGCTGCCGGTACGAGGAGGACAGCAGGTTCCCCATGACTGCCCTGTGTGGATCGGAGGCAGAGGGTGAGAGGCAGAACATTAGCACCGAACCCCCTTGAAGAACACCACCCACCATATATTGCCTTATTTATATTTTCTGATCAGGTCTTTCAAAAGAAAAGCATCATAAAATCCTACCCCATTACTCGCTTCCTCTCTTAAAGCCGTTCCAGTGTCTGTTAAATGTTACAGTGTTAGAATACAAATGCCCTTCTGGGGCATGAACCAATGACCTTCAGGATCCAAGTCCTCAACCTCCACCCTGCCGGCTGCATTCACACGAGGTCTTCCACTTATTCCCACTGTAGTAACCATGTGGTGAAAAAAAAACCCTTCACTGGAAGCCAAGCCAGAGGGCCATAAATATATATAGCTGGGGAGGGGGGTTTCTCTTTCAAAAGTCACCTCGAATACATTTCAATAGGGAGACCGGTCAGAAGTTCAACGTGTTAAAGTTACATCTCTGCGCCTGGCCGACGGCGGGAGAGAACCATGGCGGCTTAGAGTCAGGGACCCCCTAATGGGGGTGGCAGAGCTGCCGGAGGAGGGATTAGGGGTGCGTGGAAAGAAAATAATCGCACCGAGCCGCAAAAATTGGGGCAATTGGGGTACATCGTAAAAACGTCAATGTTTCACTGCCTTCATGGCGTCGCTCTAATGAGGAGTTTCCCCCAATGTGAACGTTCGCCTGAAGCGAGACGTCTGAGGGCAGCGTGTCAGAATGCAATGGTTTCAGCTGAAAGTAAATAAAATGGTCTGAGGGTGCATTTTACGGATCCTGCAGGAAGAAAATGCATCCCGTGCTTTGACATTTAACCTTGTCCTGAGGCCAGTGAGCTTCAATCATCTGATCGCCTGACTACAGTCGTTCGAAGATCACCCAGCTAGTCATCAGAAGCTTACCAGATACAGTCATTAAAAGCTCACTCATACATGGTTATCTGAAGCTTATGCAGATACAGGGGTTCGAGGCTCCTTCATCGATCATCTACAGATGGTGCTATTTCCAGTGGCCTGTCATCAACAATCTGAGTATGAGACCAGAAAGCTGGTTAGGCAAAGGGACACCCACCTCTCGTTGTTGGACTCCAGTGATGGAGACACTGATGTCCCATAGCGGGTGGTAGGCGTGGGGGGAGGGCTGAGCGTGGAGTAGGACCTGCAAGGGGAGGGGCCGCTGACGCCAGGGTGTCTAGACGGAGAGAGAGAGGGAGCGAGGGAGAGTGACAAAGAGAGGGGGAGGGGAGATTAAGTAATTAGGCAAAATGGAGAATCAAAATGTTCTTTGCCTGGTACTGGATTTGGGACCATTTGGCTTGTAGGGGTCAAATACACAAACCTGGGATTTTGATACCGAGACAAGTTGGCACTATCAGGCTAAACGGGAAAAAGGATCGACCTGAAAAGATGTCTGTGTCCATCCTGCCAGCCGTCTGTCTCACAAATGGTTGTGTGGAAACTACAACCCCACAATAAGCTGCTTTTTTTCCCCGCTGCCATACAGTGGGCTTCAAAACATACCTTCTCACGAATAAAAAACAAATCAAAGTTCGTAGCCTTCTGGCAGAAGTTAAGTGGACTGAGAAACTCCCAGCCGACGGAAGGAAAAGCTGAATTTATGCTGCACTTGCTGGAGCATGAGAAACCGTGAGCTGACATTACATACATCATGGCGGCATGTAAATGGCCCGGGAGACGCGGGGAATCATTCCCACAGGAGGGAACGACAAACGAGGCTGATAACACGAGGGCTAGAGCCTCACGGTGATGCTAACGGAGAGGGACTGGGAACAGCCAGCTGATACCGCTTTTGCCCCCCTTACGATTGTACTGGAAAAGGTCGGGAAGAAAAAAAGGAGCTTAAAAGTCAAACAAAAGTGAGACGAAACAGACGTAGCATTCGCTGCTAGAGTGATGCCAGTGGGGTTGGTACCGAGAGCAGCGGAGGGACAACAGCAGAAGCCCCGGCACCAAAAAACTCCAGCTAGCCTCCTCTTCAATTTGCGACATTCTTATAAACACTTTGAAGGGTAACCAAGCCTCGGAAAGATGACGGCTTCATGGTTTGTTTGTTTTTTTTTTTCGTCACTGAAGAATTATTCCCCACCACAATGAAAGGCAGATGAGCAGAAGACTTCAAACTCAGGACAATCCGGGTCACTGAATAGTGAGCATTCTCATGGACATGCTGCTGGTGGACACATCAAAGGCGCTAGAGGACAGGTCAAAGGTGCTGGTGGACACATCAAAGGTGCTAGAGGACAGGTCAAAGGTGCTGGTGGACACATCAAAGGTGCTAGAGGACAGGTCAAAGGTGCTGGTGGACACATCAAAGGTGCTAGAGGACAGGTCAAAGGTGCTGGTGGACAAATCAAAGGTGCTAGAGGACAGGTCAAACGTGCTGGTGGACACATCAAAGGTGCTAGAGGACAGGTCAAAGGTGCTGGTGGACACATCAAAGGTGCTAGAGGACAGGTCAAAGGTGCTGGTGGACACATCAAAGGTGCTAGAGGACAGGTCAAAGGTGCTGGTGGACACATTAAAGGTGCTAGAGGACATGTCAAAGGTGCTGGTGGACACATCAAAGGTGCTAGAGGACAGGTCGAAGGTGCTGGTGGACACATTAAAGGTGCTAGAGGACAGGTCAAAGGTGCTGGTGGACACAGTGGAAGTTCTAGTGTTAGAGGACATCCCATCCAGTGCTTGGACATCACTATCACTGGAGGAGAGAGGGAGAGGTATCCAGTTTGTCTACCTGCACGCGATCTGTCCAGCCTTGGGCACAGTGGACGCGACCTCCTCCTCCTCAAAGTCATAAGAGAAGAGATGGAAGGGGGAGTGTGGGAGGTAGGGCAGGCGCTCCGGCGAGGGGGACACGGCCCCTCGCAGGGAGGGGACCGCCTCTGACAAGGGTGGGACACTGATGGAAGATTTCCGCTGGGCCAGCAGGGAGGCTAGGATGGACGGCTGGGCAGAATCAGGCCAGTCAGGAGGGGAGCGAACCGCCGTCCCTTCCTCCTGATCGGGAGCAGTCACGGGTTCAAAGCCGGCTGCGTCCCCACGGGGCAAACCTGGCTGAGAAATATCCCTGACCGTGTCTAATGATGGAGCCACTGGGACGGCCTCGCTGCGGAGAAAAGGATGAAAGGAACAACTGGAAGAAAGGAAAGTGCATGACGCCTGACAGAGGCATTATGGGTGCTGATGGGAAACAGACAGGCAGTTAAGGGGGATGGTGTCATCACCGGGTTAGATAGAAGCGTACTTCAGTGACTGTGATCCTGTAAGCTTACAGCGACAAGGAAAGGATCATATTATTCACAGGTTGGGGAAAAAAGAATCAGAAATTAGGAAGGAGATTTTCACCCATATTATTATTTTTGATATTATATCCAGAATTGTTTCATTTTTTTTGGTGTAGCTGCTGTTCTGTATTTAATTAACATTCATTAATGGGACTCTCACCTGTGCATTCGTGCATCGTAGCAGGGGCAGGAAATGCGTAAGGGGGTGTAATTAAACACCAGAAACAGTACTTCCTACTATTAAATGACCACATTCTGGTTCATATCTAACCACATGGCCAGGAGTCTGTGCTGGTCATTAATTGGGAACAACAAGAAACATATAAAAGGTGGTGAGGAGAAGAGCCAAGTGGGGCTTGGCCGGACTCACTGCCCCAGGCGTGCTGGGTCCTGGCTGCCCGCGTGGCTTAGGGACGCCCGCCCCCGACACCTCGATCAGGCGGCAGCACCTGTTGGAGGTACTCACGGATGCAGCAGGCCCAATGCGGGCACACATAGCCTGAGAAAATCTGTGTCCATGGGCTCTCTGACCATGAAGACATAGTAGGACGTCATGTCAACCCAAAAGGTCTTTTAGGGAATGCCATTAAATTTTGACAGAAGCGCTGCTTCGCTGCAGGGTTTGTACGGCGTGAGGAGGTTAGTCGCAGTGATTAGAGACAAACCCGTGCAAACAGACCTGATGCATGGGGTGCAGGACATGGACAGAGACAACAGAGGCAGAGGCTAATCTGGGGAGAAGTAGGGTTAGTGAAACGGAGGCGAGGGCTCGTCACTCTGGGGTGTCCTGAAGTCCTAGAGTACCTGGGAGCACCCAGGGTAGAGGATTCTGCATCCTCCTCATCCTCAGTATTAGGCTCTGTGACCGGAGGGTCATCCTCTCCCTCCTCCACCTCCTCCTCGTATTCCTCCTCTCTGCATGGTCCGAGGGAAGGACGGATGGTGGGGAGGGAGGAGCGGAAGGGACCAGGGGGTGGGGGCGAGATGGAGGGAAAAGAAGGAGAACGGAAGAGATGCAGAGGCGAGATGAAAACAAAGCGGGGCAGGTGGGGTCCGGCTGAGAAGGAGAGGGCAGAGACGGGGCAGCGTGGATGGATGGAGAACTGGTGCCAAAGGGGAACCATGTAGTGGAGAGAGCCGCTTAAACGCTGTACAGGCTTCACACAGGCCTCACTAGGCAGACTGGACCTCCGATGCCAAAACGGCGTGGGGCAGATGACACCACAGGGGCAAAAAACAAGCCACAAATGCATATAAACAACCTTTTTGGCTCATTACCCAGAAGCGATGGCCAGAAATATAACATCAACTTCGCCACATGCCATATCTAGCTTTGTAAACCACCCCCCGCGAAGCCGGCGTCTACCATGAGGGGGCAGCGGCTGGATCGGTTTACACTGAACGAGGCTCCCAGGTTTGTTTTCATTTACTGCAGCTTCCTGCCCGCTGCTATGCGATGGGGGCTGCCTCTTTTTTCTCGTTTTTCCTTTTTTTTATGTTAAGCTGCGCAATTCCATGCCTGCAATGTGCGAGTGATTTGTACCGAGATTCTGGTATTTATATGTTCACATTTTTTTTTTTCGCCTCTGAGAATTTGTTCTGTGGTTGTGACTGAATTTCGCCGCTGCTGCAGACCTGGCCTGCCACACGGGCTCCAGCGATCCGGCGGCGCTGGGCCGGGGGCCGCTCTGCAGACGCGCAACGTTAACATCTCCATTTAATGATTTCCCCCACCCAGTTATCCGTTTGCTCTTGACCGCAGTTATTACCCCGCCCCCCCCCCCTTTAGGGAATGCCATCAAATGTAGGGAATGCCCTCCTACCCTGGTGAATGGTAAAGCTAACGGGAAAGTAATCCAAAAGCTCCTTCACAGTGAGTGAGAACTTCCTCCCTACTACATGTGTGGGACTAACCACCTAAGTGATGCCCAGGAGCCTCAGTACACCGGCAATCTGGCCGGGCATCAGCGGGAGCCAACAGGCAAGGAATCAATTAGGCAGGGTGATTAAAACACCGGATCGGGGCAAGAACAACAACACTTTGGCCAGAAGATGAGGGTAACATACCTGGCCTGCCTTCACTCACATGAGCCCACCAACGCTGCCTGTAACTCTGATGCAGAACTCTTCTACAAGGTCATTGTAGAACAAGGCCACATTAGGCTGATCAGGAAAGTAGTCACATAGTCAATGACTAGCACTGATGACTAGGCACAGTCCTACTAGCAGTCTGGTCCAACTCCATGACCAAACATGGTCTACTGAAAAACTAAACCCGGTCCAACTCTATGACCATGCCTAGACCCAGTCCCGAATGAATCCAAATGAGCCAAAAATTATTTCTTGTTTAACTCCAATGTTTTAGCAACCATGCTTTCACTCTTGGATGGATTAGATCTCTGGACTAGACCCCTGAGGTCTTAAAATCCTAGCAAGACACCTGCCTAGACCTGTTCTCAATGAGGACCCTGCGGGAAAAAACAGGTTGATCAGCTAAGCTGGTGGACCAGTATGATAGCCGACCAGCTGAAGGTATGTTTTCACATGATGGTTCAGCTGCTCATACCAGCTTATGATGGTCATTCGAGCTGGCTTAGCGAGTCAACTAAGATCATCTAAGACCATCTTAGCCCATCTTAGGCCAACTAAAACCAGCTATTAGCATTAGCTGGTTATTTCAGCAGGGTAGGCCTGGATATATCAATATCTAGGTCTGATACAATGGATTACTGGGTTCAGATAATCTTTATGAGAATATCCGGCCCTAGTCCGAAATGATGTTCGGTTCTGGGTCTACTCAATGTCTTCACCCTCTCCTCTTCCACTGCTGAGCCTGTGCCAGCTCAACGATTGTGCTCAACCTCCTCCATGTCCACACCTGGTCTTACTCAGCGTCTACGCCTGGTCCCAATCTGCCAATTTGGCAGGGGGGGCATGCCACACATGTCAAGAATCTCCACCAGTTATTCTCCCAGTTCCAAACCAGAAACAAGCCACCCTACGTTTTGGTCCAACAGAACCAAATTCTTTCTCATTAAAGTAATATTCCAGCCGCCAGGGCAAGTTTGGAGATTTTCCTCGTTAAAGGAGACATCTGAGTCTCCAAGTCTAGTAAGTGGTCTAATAAATTGGAAGGAAAAGAAAGACAAACACATTTGGTCACAATTCTGAGGTGAAGAAAAGCATTGTCCATGGGTGTCTGCCTCCTACTGGTGGCCTTTAAGTATATCCATTGTCCAAGAACGGCATAATATAAAACAAAAGGTGTAATCACTTTAAGATCAATAACACATTTTTGTGTTCTTTAAAGATTTAATGTTATACCCCACCTGGCACTTATATAAGTGGACTGGCTGATTAAACAAACAAATAAAAAAACCTTTCGTTCCCTGAATTACTCCAGGTTCTTGTCCTTTTCATTGATCTCGGTTCAATATGTTCTTTTTGTTCCACATCTCTTGCACAGATTAAAAAACAAAAATGAGAACATCAAAATAAATGTAATGTGTGTTTAACGCAAGGAAGGTGCTACTGCTCAGATACCCTCAGTGGCAAAAAGTAATATACGTATAAGAACCGGCCTTCAACATAACTATTCATCATCCGATGTGTTCCTACTGTAGAGGTAAAGAGATCTGACACTATTAGGTGTGCTACGCTAGCTGTGTGCTATGCTAGCCGTGTGCTAAGCTAACTGTGTGCTAAGCTAGCCGTGTGCTATGCTTAGCCATGTGCTAAGTTAACCGTGTGCTAAGCTAGCCGTGTGCTACGCTAACCGTGTGCTAAGCTAGCCGTGTGCCACGCTAGCCGTGTGCTATGCTAGCCATGTGCTAAGCTAACCGTGTGCTAAGCTAGCCGTGTGCTACGCTAACCGTGTGCTAAGCTAGCCGTGTGCCACGCTAGCTGCTTTGAAAGACAAGGCTAATTTGTGAAGTGTTATTTCTCGCTTTCTGTGCTCTGCTTAGGACGGTTAGTTCAGTGAATTAAAGCAAGTGACACTGACATTCTTGATGAAATGTGTCGATTGAAATCTATGTGTCTTCAGTAAACAAACCTGATCAAAAACAAACCTGGATTAGTTGATCTAGCACACAGGAAGTAGATGGTTTTTCATTAGTGGCTATTATTAGATGTACAGAAAAAAGACAAGCAAAAACACAACATCTAGTACAAAGCCTTTGGATCTAACTCGGCATGCCATGGATATAGACATGCACATATGAATACAAATGTGAACACACACACACACACACACCCGCTTTGATGCAGTACGCGATTCCTGACCCCAGTGCGACTGAAGCACGCGAGAAAACAAAATATTTCCTATATTTTTTAAGCTAAATTCAAAGACAGACATTTTCCTTGTTTGGATGTCCCAATGAATTCTGCTCGTGATGGTGTACTTCCTGTGAAATCGTCCGTACAAGACTGCATGGTGATTGAAGTGTCCCTCTCGATTCCCCCAACTCCCAAGAGCCTCTGTGGCCATGTTCCAATCTATCTTTGCAGTCCTGAGCTGTGTGCTTGTGATGGGCATCTCCACCCTATTGGAGCTGCTACCTTTCCCAGTTTCAGAATGCGGACAGTGGGGTAGCCCCATGATTGGCTCATGTGCCGGTGCTTTTATTGTGATTGGACAATTTTGGGGGCACCATAAGCATCACAGCACGTGAATGCCATGGACGGTTAGAATGTAAGGAGGGCCCTATATACATATATACAGTGAGCGTGGCATCACTCGTGGTGCACGTCTTGTTGAGGTCCTGGCCTCTGAACTTACATCATGGGAAGGTGAAGCGTGTCGTGGCACCGGGGCACTCTGAAGCGAAAAGACACCCGTACGACATCAAGACTACGAGTCATGGGACATGCGGCAATTGATGCGAGATTCAGGAAGAAACAGGGCAGGATTTAGCCTGACAGGAAATGCTACTTGTTTTCCTGTAGTCGTGCTATCGCTCCATTAGCGTGCTAATAAACACAGGGGCCGCACAGCCTTTGCCGGCTCACCTCTCGCTGGTGTCCTGAGAGCTCTGGCCTGCCAGGGGGTGGTGGGCCGGACCATTAGGGCCGCCGGGGGAGGCAGGCGCCGAGTTGCGACCCAGGGAGTGCCTCCGGCTGCGCCGCCGCTCCAGGCCTCGCCGCTCGCTGCCGCTGCCCACGCTGGACCGCCTACGATCCTTGCACCCGGCGGGAGGTGGCTGGGAATCGTCATCGCCGTCTTCATGCCGAAGGGTCGTCTGATGCATGGGTAACAGTTGGTTACAATCATGGGGTTTTACTCAGGTAGCAGGAATCTAGTCCTCAAGGTCCGACCCATGAGGGAGAGCAGAAGCAGGGTGCAGGAGAAGCAGACCTCGTAGATGTTGAACTGCTCCACCAAATCCCGGTCTGTCCCCTTCCTGCTCAGGTGCCTCCGGGCCACGGCCTCCATGCCCTGCTCCTCCAGCGCATCCACCAGGTCATAGAAGGAGTCCTGATCTGGGAGCCCTGACAGCGTCTGCAATGAGAGTCACGGGGCTCGACCTTCAAAGGCTTTGCTATGAACTCAATTGTAGCAGCTACATGCTTCCTGTTCCTGTTAAATGACAACAGCACCCAGGTTGCTCTTATGCAGGCTCTTCCAGCAGAAACACTGTGGGAGGTGTTGGTGCAGAGGGGACAGCTGTGTCTTACAGAAAACGGTAGCAGTAAAGAGACAATGAACTCTAACTTGGTGTTTCCCAATCCAGTTCTCAAGGACCCCCAGACACTCCACCAGAACCAACAATCATGCAGTCAAGAGCACCGAACACATGGTACCGGTATGATGGGAGCAGGGAGGGAGCAAAAATGTGGGCTGTCTGGGGGTCCCTGAGGATTGGATTGAGAAACGCTGCTCTAAAATAAACATAAGCATCCATCTATCTATCCGTCTCCCATAACTACTAATCCAGTACAGAGACATAACAGAGAGGTTGGATCCCATCCCAGGAAGCACAGGGCAGGAGGAAGGGGTGTAGATGGAAAGACAATAGCACCAGCGCCAGGAGTGGGGATTGAACCCCAAACCTATAGGCGTGAGGCGGCTGTGCCTCCCAAAGCACTGTCCACCGTGTAGATACTGCCAGCGAGGGCCCATCTCTGACCTTGTTGATCAGGGTCATGGCGTAAACCAGCAGCTCCGTGTCCACTCCGTCCTTTTCGTCCAGGATCTCCATCGCGTTGGACCATAACTTGTGCCCTACGAGGCGGAGAGTCAGTTAGCATCCCAGCCCGATCCAGCCCCCTAGACTGGCCAGGCTACACCCACCAGCCCCACCGTCCACCCCATCCATTAAGTTCACTGCCCTCAAGACTGCTTCGGTTAGCAGCTGTGGTTACGGTGGCACCAGGAGGTGGCGGTTTCTAAGCCTGGCCAAGCTTCCATAGTGTGGGGGTTGAAACGTTATCAGCGCCTCCCCCAGATGAAATGCGATAATTGCTGTATGAGGACCTGGGGTGCTCAGGTTCTGAAGGTCGACCAGTAGCCACAGTCTGGACCAGGCGGGCTCCTGATTTATATCACCCCTTCCTTCGGTTCTCCTCCCACCCTTTCACCCCCTCAAACCGGGAGTAGAGCCAGAGCTCTTTTCCAAGTCGCCCTACCCTAACCGCACCAGCAGGAGGCGCCCACAAGCTTATTGTTGGAAAGCGAAACAGGGAAGCCGAAGCGACTGTGTTGTGCCGCTGATGATGGTTCTAGTGTTTTCAGACTGCTGTTCGCAGCCAGAACAAAATCTCTGTCGGCAGCCCAGCCAAGCAGATCCGCTGTGGGATCTGTAAAAACACACAGCTCGCCAAATCAAAATATATATACATATACTGTCAACCCAGTACTTGTTAATACAGCCCAATAGTTCAATCAAGCTTTAGAGAAGCATGACTACAGATAAACAAGTAATCAATGCAATACATTCTTTGGATATAAGTGAGGTTATCTGAGTGTCACAGCCGATAAAGGGAACCCTCATCCACTACAGCCACTTTGCTAAATACGTAACTTGACCCACCGCCGGCTACTCTGAAGTGTAGAGGCATAGATAACAAAGTTCACCTGTTACAGATGTCTGTGGCCGTACGGCCTAAAGCGTCAGAGGGGTCAGGAAGGAGGGAGGGCAGCTTCACCCACAGTATACAGCCCCCAGCAAACTGAGCCAACCGCACTTTGTTAATGTTTGGGTTCAGGGTTAAGTACGGAGCTGAAGGATACAACTGCATGACCCTCAAATGTCTCTTCGCTTTGGGGCTGTCCTGTCTCTCCTGTCTCTCTTGTCTCTCTTGTCTCTCACCTCTCTGAGTATCCACGGTGTCGACGGCCTGGACGAGCAGGGGGGCGTTGGCCTCGGCGTACTCGACGAAGACCAGGAGCAGCTTCAATGCTGTCTTCACCACCAGGCGGAACTGCGGGGGGGGAGAGAGTGGGAGAGAGGGACCGAGGGAAGAGGGGAGGGAGAGAAGGAGAGCGTAGGAGAGAAAGATGGAGGGAGGAGGAAGGCAGGAGAGAGGTAGAGAAAGATGGAGGGGAGAGGGGAGGGGGGGAGAGGAAGGAACGAGGAGAGAGGGAGAGAGAGGGGGAGAGAGTGGGAGAGAAAGATGGAGGGAAGAGGGGAAGAGAAAAAGGGAAGAAAAGAGAAAGGGGGAGAGGAGACATCCACACCGAGTGTCACTGAGTGTACCATTCTGCTATTCCAAACAGACCACTTACCATTCTGCTATTCCAGCCCCCCCCCCTCCCCCCACTCAAGATGAAGGGCCCAATGTCAGCTACCAGCGAACTTCTCAGAGGGGTATTTTAGGATGGAGTCTGAAGCTGGTGTGAACAACCTTCAGCTCTGGATGAATGGAAAAAAAAGACTTACAAGGCCTGCAGCATCCCAGACAGCCTTTACGATGGCGCTGGTCCGATCTGGACGCAGGGCACTGCAGGATGACAGAACCCACCCAACTGCACAAATATAACTCCAGGCTCTTTAAAGAGGCTGCAGAAACCAGAATGTTGTTGTGGCCAGTGCCAATCCTGGTCCAATAAACACGGAACCGCTTTGTAAAAGGGAAGAAGAGTACGAATTAAAGGCTGATGGGCCGTCAATGAGAGTTTGGTGCTACTGAGGATGGTGGGTGACTTCGCACACCCCGGGCCTCCCACCCCCCTTCGCGCTCACTGGGCCAATCCGCTCGTTAACTGCCCTGCGGGGCCGACACTCTCGACTGCGTCTGTGTGCTGATGAGCAGCAGACTGCCCCAGCTGCCCAGTGAAGCTTGAACAGAAGGTCTATCTGCTTGTTCGGAGGCCAGGACGGCCATCAGCATCGAATATCCGCTGACAAAAACAAACTGGAGAGTCCCCACATGGAAAGGAGACACAGATTAAAGGTTTAAACGAGGTTCATGTAAGTTTTACTTACACAAAAATGTTCGGTGGGCAGAAGGAAAAATGATTGGTTCAGAGAGATAACCAATCAGATTGCACAGGAGGTGGGTCCACGCAACTATAGGAGGTCGGACCAACCAATCAAATGTCTTGGTCACGCCTCCTCTAGTTGCTTAAATGAGTCACCCATATTACTATTGTTATCATTCTCCAAAAGGTCTGGACCCTGTCCCTGTTATCAGAAGGCTGCTGGTTCAAATCCTAGGGTTGACAATAATTTCAGTATTCGGCCCTTGCGCAAGGCCTTTGACCCCCCCCATCTTTCCAGGGACTGTCTGACCCTCCTTGCATGTACACATCGCTTTAGATAAGTAGCTGCTAAATAAATTAACTGTACATCTTCAGGTTTTCATCAGACGCGCCCCATTTCGACTTTATAATAAGTAAAAAAGCAACAGGGGTCAACACACTCAGATTATGCTGAACCTGCATTTTCAGGTGCAGCAGGAACACACCGGAAAGCTTTCAGACAACCCTGGCGCGCCTCCAAGAAAAAACAGGGTGTTCATTTTAATCACAATTAAGAGTCACATTTCCCTAAGTCAGAGCCAAACCCCAACGAACAATGATTATGGCTAAAGGGACAATTTAAATGCTCAAAATATCGGCTCCCATAAGTCACAAATGGGCCTTCCAATCCGCGCATTATTTTTATTTTTCTGAGGACAATTGATTCCAGACTGCGATCAAATGTCAGCTATAACAACAGACTGTTCATTTGCAAGGAAAGAATGTTCTATCAAAAGCTGCTGTAGTAAAAGCAGGCCCCCCCACATAACCCGAACAGCTCAGTTTACTCTCAGAATTAACTGACGGCTTTAATCCACCAATGAAGCGATAATCTGATAAGAGCCTCTTCGAAAACATATACAGCAGGAGCCGTATCTAGATCCTTCATAAAGTTCACGCACAGCTCCACGATTGGGCCAGTGTACAAAATGATATCAGCCAGCAGTTGCGTTCGTACCTTCGATCCGACGAGAGAGTAGAGCCACTGGATGGTCTCGCTGTGACCTATGACCCCGTTCATTCCGTCCACATAGAGCATGATCTGTCCCAGGGCTGCAGAATGAAAAGGGAGGGGTCAGTCACTGGAGGACAGGGAGATCCACAGGGAGAACCGCATGGAGAACCGCATGGAGAACCACAGGGAGAACCACATGGAGAACCGCATGGGGAAAAGCATGGAGAACCATGGTCAAGGACGGGTCAAGTGGAGTCCCCTGCTTTACTGACTGGTGCATCTGGGGAGTTTAAGACCCAGGGGAATCCAGAATCCCTAAATTACCCAGAGATGCTTGATGCACAAGAGCAGGGCTGTGTTTAAGGCATTTCTCAATACGCGTACTTGGCTGCACTTGTGTACCTATTTTGCTTCATCTTCCATTGTTGAAAAGTAGTTCCAATACTAAGAACATAAGTACAGAGGATAGTAAAAATCCCCAAATCCCCAACTTCAGAAGGATCTGAAAGTGTCCGAGGTGAATGACCCCTTGGCAGGCGCTTGAGCAGCCAGCAAGGTGGGGGGGGGGGGGGGAGGAGGGTGGAGGTGCAGCGAACGGTATACAGAGGAAATCCTCAGACTGGTCCAATTTCCGGAGCCCTAGGCTCAGACGAACCTGCCATCGAGAACGGTGGTCCCAGGGGGTTCTGGGGGAAGAAACTGTCGGCAGGGCCTGAAGACAGCAGGACTGGAGAAAAAATACACCTTCCATCCAGCACGCAGTGAGCCAGCTGTCCAAACAAAGCCAGCGATCCACCAGCATGCGCTTCCCATGTCTGCTCCATTCCAAGTCCATTAGCTGACATGGTTGATGAAAAGAGACTCACATTCCTTACTCATCAACGCGGATGGATTCTCCATACAGGACCGACTCAGGCCTCTGTCAAGGCAGCTCAGCAGGGTCCTTATACCAGCACCTTCAGATTTGGAGTCCCTTGCACCCTTAATCACTATGCCCCCTACTTCCCATATAAAATACTTCATGAGTGAGAGCAGTTATGACAGAGTAATAATAACACATCAGTATGACTGGATGGCAATTAAGCATTTTGTGCAACCCGAAAAAGCTTTTGCTTATTTCTGAATTCCTCGATCCTTAGCGGTCATGTGAGCAGACAGCTTATAGCTGTCCAATCACATTTAGCCGGCATCCTAACGCATGGCACATTACAAGCCCCAGTCTGATGGCGACCGGGCAGACCTGCACGACTTGGACAAACGCAGGAGCGGCACCGAGGTCCGTTTTTTGGTCCGGACAGCTCCGATGAGTTTTTCCATCACAGCCGCGCGCGGACATCAGGAGACGGCAAACCATGGGAACCAGAACAACCTGCGGCCCAGAAAGACACACTGAACGCTGTTTCCGACGTTACATAACGGGAAAAACTCGATAGGGAGGATGATGGGAATGATCCTATTCCGACCTTCTCTAAAGCCTCAGATGAGGCTAATGCCCATTTAATCAGTGAGACATAAGCACCCCCCCCTTCACATGGAAACAATGGCAACCAGATCCAAGGGCACTAAACCCTATTTGCTTCAGTCTTAATGAGTTACGGCTGCTGATTTTTAACTGTGGTAAAGCTACAGACTTGGGGGGAGAGGGTGTTGGTTATGGAGGAGATGAACTTCAAAACATTGTGAAAAATCGACCCAGACAACAGAGCGTGATCAGTAGACCGCTGTTAGGTCCAGTTCCATCCGGAGCAGACGAAGAGCGACCACTTTGAGAAAAAGATTGGGACCGAGGTGGTGGTGCTGCTGGGGGGGGGGGGTCGCGTGTAATCCCAGATAAAAGGCCTGCCAGGAGAGTCCGCCCGCTTCCTCCCATCATACTTTGCTGCCCCCGGCCAGAGTTGCGGTCGGGCCTGATGCTATTAATCTTCCCGCGACTGACTGACGCGGGGGGCGGCTAGGGAGCACGACACAATCCTCTGGGGGGGGGGGGGGGGGGCAGAGGGATGGATGGCAGCATCACAGCCTTTATACGCATCACTGTTTTCCACATGTGAACCTCCCGGGGACCTTCTTGCTTTGAGCCCGAGAGCACGCGTGCAATTAATACAGAAGGCAACTGTGATTGGGGGAGCTTAGCGTGTGCGTGGTACACGGATGGGACACGCTATTCCACAGAGGGACGACAGCCATGCCGAGATAGACGGCACACGCAGCTCGCATCT
Source organism: Brienomyrus brachyistius (assembly GCF_023856365.1). NCBI lineage: Eukaryota > Metazoa > Chordata > Actinopteri > Osteoglossiformes > Mormyridae > Brienomyrus > Brienomyrus brachyistius. Next base: position 3,245,162 of record NC_064555.1, on the reverse strand, counting down.
GGCACGGTGATATCCATTTTTGCGACGATTGTGTTCTATTTTGGCTGCAGCCGTTCACTTACATCGTATCGTATCCCAGTCAGGTCATAGGTTTGAATCCCCACAGCATCAGTAAAAACAAATCCAGCAGCTTAGCAGACACACGCCTTTATTCCTGACCACAGTTCACTTTCTCTCCAGGTCTCTTATTCTCGGAGTGACCTTTGACCTGTCCCCTGTTGTGTAAGTGGTCTGGCAGCTGGCCCTCACAGTACCGCTGAATTCGGGCTCACCGATGTACACACTGAATCCTGAGCAGCTGTACTCCCCACACTGCTTTAACATTACAGCACAGTGGCCTCACACCTGCAGGGTTGTGTGTTCGAATCCCACTATGGGCCGTCTTAGCAAACCACTAGTGCTGAACAAACGCCCCCAGGTGCTGACGGCGACGCTTGTCTATGGCTCCACAGGGACTTTGATCAGCACTGACCTGGTCTCCTCTCACATCCTAACAAGCGGCCGTGTGAACTGATGTCCCTAAATTGCACACGATGTGTAAAATGTGCGTCCTGTGATGAACTGGCATCCCATCCAGAGTGTTCCCATCCCTAGAGAGGATGGAAGAATGAAATACATGAAAGGTTAAGCTAATGCTCACCGATGGGCGGGTGAGGGTGAAGGGGGTGGGGGGGGGGGGCTTGTTTACTTTAGAGAATAGAAATGGGATAGAAGAGTGGAGGAAGCGAGAAGTCGAGTGCTGACATCATGTTATATAGCGCCTTCTGGTTTGGTGGGGTGTGGCCTGTTTCCCACATGGTCACGCCTGTGACTGCCACTATAAGTCAGGTGTGGCACAGTGGGCCACGATCCCACATCCACCCGGCTGTCCAGCTCCTCTTTCACTTAAATATTTAGTGAAAGTTCCATTATCCTGGAGCTCTTCACTTTGACTCCAGAATTGACTGCGTCTGTTTTTCCGCCTCCTCCATCCATCATGACTATTACCGTCCGGCCGACAGGGAAGCCCCCATTCAGAACTCCACACCCTTCAGAGAGTCAGGCTCATTTTCCTTGTGGAATGTCCGGCTCTTTCGTATGAACGAAACTGTAAGCGATGTAGGGGCTAACGAGGCTGCTAATTAATATAATCAGGGTTTTTGAACACGGATAACATTACGCGAACCGTCAGAGACCTGGTGCGTCCAGTCAGAGCCCCACGCAGCGTCAGTTTGCTTTGAAGCTTCATTTGAGCCTCTCAGTTACATTCCCATGCCGACTGATTACTGCACTTATCTTAGTCTCATCTTTTAACTTCAGCTATTACCGTATTCTTGTCATGATTGTTTATAGCACTCATGTTTTTTTTAAATAGTCCCAGATCAGCTGTTCTTAGTCTGTGCTGATCATATAGACCCTGCTGATCCAGTTGTCTGTGCTGATCATGTAGACCCTGCCTGATCCAGCTGTCTGTGCTGATCATGTAGACCCTGCCTGATCCAGCTGTCTGTGCTGATCATGTAGACCCTGCCTGATCCAGCTGTCTGTGCTGATCATGTAGACCCTGCCTGATCCAGCTGTCTGTGCTGATCATGTAGACCCTGCCTGATCCAGCTGTCTGTGCTGAATACAGCAACCCAGTAATCTCCATCCTGGTCTAGGACCAGCCTGATCCCTATGTTATAAAGCTTTATGATTTCAATACATCGAATATGAGAAGATCACATGTTTTCCGTGCCAGCCTGGGTGAAGAGGAGCTGACATCTCGTGACTTTCCGTATGTGTCTGTGTGTGTGGGTTTAGGGGGGGGGGGGGGGGGGGGTTAGGGCGGCACGGGATGGGGAAGAAGCAGATTGGAATAGAAGGGGAGGAATTTAAGAACGCAAAGAATGAGACGGAAAGGAATGCGGGATGGTGGGTGAAACGTTAGGTGAGAAACAAGGAGAGATAAGTGAGGAAAAGCATGGAAGGAGAAGAGAAGGGCCTCCAGTGTGGCAAGGTCATGGTAGGGTGAATTATGGGTAAATCATGAGGCATGATGGGAGATTATGAAGAGCTATTCTTTTCCAGTCTCCAGTGAGAAACCAGTTCACTGAACCGTATGCTGAGTGCGAGACGCCTGCTCCCAGAGCTCCCATCAGACTAATCGGATCGAGGGAGCTGCTGTACTGAAAGCGGCTGGGAATGGTGCTGATCGGTATGCTGATACGCTGTGACTCACCACATCCTACAGCAAGGCGATATCATACAAATCTTTTAACAGAGCCTGACTAACCTGGTAATAAGTAACTACAGCAGTTCTTTGCCGGTCACTCTCACGGACACGTTTTGGGAACGAGGAGGACAGGGTGGCGGAACGTACAACCACCGCATGCACAGAATCAGAGGTATCACATTACAGCTAGTCTCTAAGGCGGCCCCCAACAGTCAGTGCATGGACAATAAGTGAGGGCCATGGGCCATTAACCACCTGCCGTTTGTTTCCATATCTTCGGAACATAAATAGGCAGCGGGCTGTAAAACGCGCACATCCTCCCAAGCCATCAGTCCGGTAAAAGAGTGAAATCAGCCCCTTTTCGCCTGGTAAGGTGTGGATACGAGTGTAATGTAAGTCCTGCCACAACTGCAGTGTTCAGAGATGGTGGAGACCTGATTCAATGTTATGTGACCAGAAGTCCGTGTTCGGGGCTGAGAGAAGCAGTGTGGGAGGAACTGGGAGCTTGTGCGTCATCTCCAGGATGGTGCTGGGTGGCGGGGTGTAGGGCGGACATGAGCCACAAGCCACTGACCAGCAGCCGGCGCTGTCAGGCATGACAGATGGGCCAAGATCAGTATTTAAAGACCAAAAACACGCAGGAAGCAGGAAAATCCCCACTGCCCGTCTCTTCCAGTGTTCGGGGGGGGGGGGGGGGGGGGGGGCTCCCTACGTTATTTTAAAGTGTGTGATTTCAGCATGTTGGATCCTTTCATGCCCCATCTGCATTGCTGACTATTTACTGTTAGGATTCAGGAAGTCAGCTTTAATATACATCTATTCGCATGGATTTATGTATGCATTGATAGCTATGGCCCGCAACACAATTTTAAATATATAGTGGTGTATGTTTTGGCACGGGCCCCCCCGGACAAAGTACGTTTCATTCAAGGATGCATTTTCTGTTTGGCGCACGCGGTTTTCAGCGCCATGGCGACGCCAGGAGTCGCATTCCAGCGGCTGCTGCAGGTTCATGGGAAAGGTTTCTTTCTGCTGGGGTGGGGCTCTTGCCTGCTAAGTGTCTCCCTGCCGTTTGAAATGTACCTTCCATTCAGCCATGGCCCAACACTCTCACAGTCCCGAGGTCTGGTGAGGACGAAGGACACTCTGGCCGGAAGCAGACAAGGCACCGACGACATGAAGATCACGTATAGCTCTCTTCCTGCAACCTGAGTTGCGACGTTCTGGACGCATTTCACTGTGAATGGATACTGCGCTTCAGCTTTGGACGAGGTCTCAAAGTACCGATCTGCTGGTTTAATATCACCCGGTAAATGTTTTTAATTTATTACTGAATCTGGCCCACAGGTCAGTATTTCAAGATTTGAAAAAGATGCGATGTCTATGTTCTGCTAATCTGCAGGACCCTCTACCCCAGAAAGCATGTGAAGCCATTTTTACCCCAAAGAATCGTATTCTCCTATATGTGCTCTGGAGGTCTTTGTCTGGGTGAGATGGTGGACAGAACCGTGTGACCTGGGGATGGAAGGATGAAGTGGGGGCTTTATTGGGGTACGAGAGGGGAAACAGGTTTGACAAAAACGGAAAACAAAGCACAACAAATGGGCGTTGGGTCTAAGAAAGGTTACAATGGGGCGCAGAATTAGGCAAAGGGATCTGGACAAGTGGTCTGCAGCCTGTGAGAAGCCAATAGCAGAAGCCAATTTTATATTACTGTAATTCAGCACTGGGATTGGCCCAGGCTAGTCACATGACCAGGTTAGTCACAGAATGGCCACGCCCCTTCCTTACACTCCCATACACTCCCATTCACATTCTGTTTTTACTCCTCTCTCCCAGTTCTTTTAAAGCTTGATTTAACACCTAGATGATTTATCAGCTATATGCTGCTAGCTGTGCCCATGGTCTGTGTATTTAATTAAAATTAATTCTCTTAAAACCCTCTGACCGTTTATTGGGCAATACTGTCAAAAAGCCTGTCTGCCATCCAGGGTGACGAGGCGTCTGGCCAAGGAGGGGCACGGCGGCCCAGAATGGGGGACATACTTATCAAGTGCGGCCATGAGGCTCGGGGGGGAGAAGGTGGGGTTTCGTGAGGGTCTCTGTTTATTGTAATTTACATTGGGGGGCCTCAGTGATGAACGCTCTGCTTAATCGGTGCTCCCCGTGTGTGGTCCGGGTCCGGTGACACACGCCAGTCTCGAACCCCTCCACACGCGAGCCCCCCCCCTCCACCTTTTCCTCCGGGCGTGTTTATACTGGCGGGTCACGGTGGCATCGCGTTTCCGCGCCAGCCGCTCCGCGGTGCTCCTGACGACGCTCGGTAAAGGGAGGGGGGTGAGGAACCGGATCATTGCAGGGCCCGGCTAAGGGAGGGCCGGCGGGATGCACATGGGACACGCCCCTCACCACAGGGGTTGCTCCCGCACCGCCGGGACTCCGGCGAGGGGTGTCGAGGAGGGATTCTCACACGGTCACACAGCTGGGCTGGACGAAGACCAAGTCTGGCCGGGAGCGAGCGGGAGGCTGTGGAGGTGAGGACTGGGGGAGATGAGGCTAAACTTTAAAAGAATGATTTATACGCGCATTATTTCCCTTGGCCAAAGTCTCAGGGATATCTGTCTGCTTCCCGCAGGGGATCGACCATCACGAAATCCCGGTGTGAGGACGCCCCGGCCAAACGATCCCTGCGGTCTGCGCGAACAACAGCGTGTGTGTGTAGGGGCCACGTGCGACCCGCTCTGAACTGCGTGTGCAAAGCCCCGGGATCTCCTGCCACTGCCTCCTCAAGCGGAGGAGCAGGTCAAATTACACGAATGCAAGTGTTTCTCAGTCCGGTCCTCAGGGAGTGGAAGCTGCTCCATGTCTTTGCTCCCTCCAAGCCCCCTACCCGACAGTGTGTGGATCCCCGAGGACCGGGTCGAGAAACACTACACTAATGCGTACACAGAAGAGCTAATACAGAAACGGATACACTAATAAACGAACGCGTGCTGTCAGTAAAGCACAACAGATGGGGGAAAAACAAGTAGAGAAAAATGAGCAGGATTCAGGATCTCTCAGCCCCTCCAGGAACAAAATCCCATAAACCCTCCCCTCACAGCTCACTCTTTTTCTGGGTTATTCCCAGAGGCTCCTTCTCTCCTTGTTCTCTGCACCTGCACTGGGAGTCGTTGATCATGACCCCCTATCTATGAGGCCTGTCTCTCGCCCTGTGTCTCACATGGAGCCCACCCACCCACCTATCCATTCAACCATTTTTCATACCTCCATGATCCTATGCAGGATCGTGGGGACCCAGTGCCCATGTCTCTTTAAATGGAGTCCGATCTCTAAGAGGCCCAATCTCTGACCCGAGAGTCACAGCTAACCTGGAGTCATGTCTGTGACTCCATTTCTAAGACGCTAGGCTCTCTGACTGTCCTGTGTCTGCTGTTGAGTCACGACCTCATCTGTGATTCAGACGAAAGACAGAGGTTTAATACGCCCTTGCGAACGGAGTTGGGAGCAGATGATATCATTCAGCAGAAATACGGTACCTCTGAGGATGTAGTTCTGGTAGTTCTGGTCCGCTTCTGCTCCCACCTTTATTAAACATGTCAGCCCCTCGGCCATGACAAACTCATGGACCAAGTCTTTGTCATCCTGAAAGACAGCAGGAATGCAGCATGACACACAACACAGAAGCACATGTGACCAAAACCTACCCCCCCCTCCACCCCCCCCCCCCCCCCCCCCCCACCTCTGCAGGTAATACACAATTACACAAAATTTGCAACAATTTAGTAAGAGCACCCCCACCGGGACAGTAATTTTACTGAGCCTCCCCACTCCCCACATTGTGAGACCCTCCCTCTGCCTGCCTGCCTGCATCCTGCTGTTATATGACTGTATTTACATTCAGCAGTAAAAGAAAAAGGAAAGAATCATTTAAAAAAACAAACTGTGCAGATTCTGAGGTGTTTTTACTAATGTGATGGTTTTTGCTGAGAGTCAGGCTGTCCTGGGAAATGCAGGGGGAGAGGAGCCCTGTGCAGCTGCATGTTTCTGAGCCTTATTAAAAACGTCAGTGGTGCAGTACCAGGTGTGTAAGCTGTTCTGTGTGTGAGGTCCACCGCTTAGTGCCCTGTACCTGCCTCACACTGCATGATTGGCTCTTGGACAGCCGGAGGTCACCTTACACGTTTCTGGCTCCCAATGCACTTGTTAAATTGCCCTGGTACTAAGAGTACTAACAGCAGTAGGGGATATTCCATTATCGAAGTGCGTTGGGGGGGGGACGACAGGTGGGGCGAAGTTAAAACGACCCAATGTCCCCTCAAAGCAGGGAAGGGGTGTTCACGGAAATAAAGACTTTAACCGAGCTGTCCCCCTTTTGTACACCGACATGGCGTGCCACAGCGTGACCTCACCTCATGCTGCACACAGTCTACCCTGTTCTACCCTCTGTATGGAGGTGACCGTTTGGCCACCATCTCTTCACACATCTCTGTATGGTTCTCCTTACACACCATCATATAGTACATGGGCTCTGTTAGCATGCCGGTGGCTAATAGTTTTAGCTTATCTTTTTATAGTACCACATAGTACATGGCTTCCGTTAGCATGGCTAATCTTTTTAACGTTATCTTTTATATTACACATATACAGATAGGGTTAGCATCCAGGTTTGTTTTATCTTATCTTTTTTTATAGTAGTACGTGTAGCACACATGTTTTATATGATTTATACATAGATCAGGAGCTGCGTCATCCTACATACGGGCGTATGGAACCCTACATACAGTTAAATATACCACATACAATGAGTTATTGGTCACCCCTTCATTTTGTCATTTTTTCTTTCAGAGGAGAGATAGCCTAACTGTGTAAATACGTTAACTGCTCAGAAACTAGTGTCACACAACTGTACAGAAATAGATCAATGAATAGTTTAAGAATTTTCCAAGTCGACGAATGACACGGAACACAGACACTGCAATCTGTCACCACTGAGACGACGAGCTTTTGTGTTTCTCCAACTCTGTGACCTTCCGGCGTCGGAGAATCTCTCGGCGAACGTTACCGCTCAGCTGCTCGGGACACTTTGAAACACAACTGTCCCAGCGAATCGGAAACAATCAGCTGCCAGGGGCCACCAACGACCCCAGTGGGTGTCGGCATTCAGCGAATGCAAGCTTAGGTGTGTGTGTGTATGTGTGTGTGTGTGTGTGTGTGTGTGTGTGTGTGTGTGTGTGTGTGTGTGCGTCAAGGGCAGATGTTCTGTGGGGGAACATGGTAAGTAAGGCATAATAATAGGAACCTTGATCTTACCTGGAAGATCTGCTTCAGGGAGAAGAGAGCTCTTCTTAGCTCTCGTCCGTTGGAGTTGTAGAGTTTCTCTGTATAGAGGGTAAGGGAAAGAGAGAGAGGGTACATTTAAAATCATGATGCTCGCCCATTAACACACTCGTAATTATTTCTTACAGGCCAGTATATTGGAGTACTTCGGCACGTTTTTACTCCCTGTCTCCTCTAGGGGGCATGGAAGCACAGCGATCCGTACAATAGGTAGGAATGAACCTGACGCATGTCTGTAACGATCGCTTGTGTAAAGTGGCAAACGTCGCGTCTTAAGGAATTCCCGGGCAGAGACAACTCGACCTGTCGGATGGAGTGTCTCGGGGGGGGGGCATAAAGGAGGGAGGGCCCCCCAGTGTTAACGAGAAGGGGTTCTGTGTGACCCCGAGCCCGGGCCATGCACACCAGGGGGACATTGGCAGCCGGCCCGTAGCAGCAGTGTGGGCAGGGCGCCGGATTCCTGAGAGCCGCGGCGAGTGATGCCAGTCCTGCTCACACACAGCATTCTCACTACGCCACAGCGAAAATTATATGACCGTTATTTGGAAACCGGGTCTCTTCCCATCCAGAATACATCATTACCATCCCACTCTAGACAACAACAGCTCCGCTCTGCCGTCTCTGAAAGGCCCCGTCTGGGGCGAGAGTCCCTTCCATGGACGGCGAACGTTGAAAAATGAGAAAGCGATGCTACCTGGGCCCCGCGGGAACCGTGACAGCGGACGGGGGGGAGGGTGGGGCGGAGCGAGACGGACGGGAGCTGCTGTCCCGACGAGGCGGGAAGCTGAGGAGTAGCGAAATTCGGGCGGAGCACAACCTCTGCAAAACAACTCGTAAAAAGCAGACATTGGGCAGTGACGCCGAGGCCAGGAGGGAGGAACGTTAAATGTACGTCTAAAGAAAAAAAAAACCTCCATTCATTTGACCATAAAGAATGATTTACCAGCAGGCTCCAGAAATAATCAGGAGGTCAGCGGTTCTGAGCAAAAAAAAACAGGAAAAGGGCAAAAAAAAGTGCTTTGTCTTCACCTTGACCAAGGTCAAAGCCCCACATTTTTACCCCAAAATTGGCATTAGTGCCCAAACACTGATAAGGGCTGGTGATGTAATCAGCTGAAGCCTTTCCCCAAAAGACACAGTTCAGAGACACTCACAGTGTCTCCCTCAGGATTCCGCTTGTAATTCACTTGCTCGGCCCTTATGGAATCACTTTGTTTAGGAACTCCCTCTAAGCGCCTGTTCCCGACTGTAACCTGATCCGGTTTTTTCTTGCTCCCATCAACGCCCGAGTCCGAACCAGCCTCACCCCTCACACACACTCTTAATGAGTCCCGTCTTTCAGAAATGCTAACTGAGACTGGTAACCAGACTGGGGCAAATGGGCTAACGTGCTCTCTGCTGGCCCCCTGCCAAGCTGCCACACCAGTGACCCCCCGCCCCCCACATGCACACACACACATACGCACACACACACACTGAAAGTGCGAACTGTCTCTGAGGATTTCTGTATCGGCATGAAGAATGTACAGCTCACACGCACCATGAACCCTCCATAGGTGGGCCATCCTGAGGGAGGAAGTAGCTGCAGGGGGTGGGATGGAGGTGGGGGAGGGCAGGAGGGGGTCATGGGAGCACAGCCCCTGGGGCTCACTAGGACATGATGTCCGGGTTCCGCACTGAGGCCTGCGACAGGAATGCCCCCCCCCCCCCCCATAAAGGCACACCAATCGTTACTGAGTAACCCGGTTTTTCCAAAACCAAGTCGAAAAAAAGCATAACCAGAACCGTCAGTCAGTGATCACCCTGGCAGGTGGACGACGCCAAGAGGGGGATCCCAGCCCTGCATTAGGTCCTTGTAGGTCTGATTGTGGGCTTTGGGGTCTCGCACATGTTCGGCACAATGGGGGGAAATTCTGAGCCGAAGGCTTCTGCACCTGGGACTCCATTAGCAGCTACGGCCAGAGACTTTTCCACAGCTGAGGGGAGACGCTGGATCTCAGTCAGACACTCTCAGTCTAGGAGGGAATGCCGGAGAGCGAGCAGAGAGCCAGCGGCAGGGAAAGGGACCCGTAGGCCGGTTGCTCCCGCTGCCCGTCCGGGGGGGATCGAGATCCGAGAAGGACTGAGGAATGAGTAAATTTGGAATTTGAGCGAGAAGCAGGGTGGCGTGTGCCTGCTCCCTCGGGTGTCAAACGCGGTAAGACTCACACTAAACTCGAATGTACGTGCGCTGGCTCTTCCTCTCACAGGCTAACTCTTCGGTTCCGACATAAAAGCGACCCGGTATAAGGCCCGGATTGCTGAAAGGCTCAGCATTACGGTAGTTTCTTTAACTAAATCAGCATGTTTGTCGCAGACGATTAGCAGGCACAAGGCTAAGCTAAACAACCCACCCGCTAATCTAGAATGTCACATCTGAAAGTTCTTCAACCCACAAGACTGAGTCACCTAGGCCCGCAGCCCGAGAGACACAATAACGGCTTGGCAGGAGCTGCACGTTAAAGCGCACAGCAAAGGAGGCAGGAAAGAAGCCTGGAGACCCAGAGTGGGTGGGACTGCCATGTGCTGTCAATCACAGTAAAGTAACCAATGGGGTCATTCCGCTGGGTAATTGACGCCATAAAACAATCCCACCCACCAGAGGTTTTATAGTTTTGTTTTTTTTTTCATCCCTGGTGGGGTTTTCTCTGTTGTTTTGCTGAATGTCCATGCTGCCACTGCCTTATGGCTGCCCGGGCCAACTCCCTCAGGGCAGCTGGGACAAATATAGATGGTGAACGTTGGCTGGAAGCTCTGAGAAGGTTAGGAGTGAGGGTCACAGATTCTCTCTGAGGTGAGCGTGGTTGTTCTCAGTGGCGATCTCAGTCTACATAATGATGCAGTTTTAAAAATAGTGGAATCGTGGGCGTGGGCTTCGCAACGTGAGGCCTTCGAAGCCAGAATCGATGCCTCATGACTCACGCTGGCTGTCACCCCCGTGTGCCCCGTGTTTTACCCATCTTCGGTACTGATTGGTTGAGGCTAATGACCTAGAAAACACGTGAGGAACCCTGCTGTTGTACCTTTGAGCTTTTAGTGATTGCTTTGTTCCACTAAAATCATCCAGCAACACAGGGTTGGAAAAAGCAATAGTTAAGAAGTCGACTGTCACTCGGCAAATGCAGAGCCCCACACTCACAAAACACAAGGCCTTTTGTAGTTTACGATGCACCTGACCTCTGCAGGATCTCTAACAATAAAACCCAGTGTAGCTCTGTAGGATTTACTCCCCTAAAAAACAATCGCTCTTAGACTTCGAGACCCCTTTGACTGTTCCAGATCATTTCCTGACCACTGGTACACATGCTATACCTAATAATGGGCTCGATGAATAAATTACTATAGTTTGACTTACAGTAAATCACGCACAGCTTATTCTCTGTTGTTCATATGAGACGGTTCTCGACACCTGAATGAAAGAATGATGGTTCTGGTATGCAGACCAGGTGGGCGTCAGGCACCACTTGCTGTTTCAGGTCTCAGCTCTGCTGGAGCTGCCATCTGTCCCCCCCCCCACCCCCCCACTGTTCATGTCCTCCCAGGCACCCCGCTTCAATGCTGAAGACCTGAGCCATGCACTTCCATGAACACTAAACAAGGCAGATGGAAAATTCACAGAATGGCAATTCTCTATCCCCCGTGAAGCACGTGTGTCCTGGAGTTCACGCCGTGCCCAGCATCGGAGCATCCATTTCCATTGCGTGCCGATCCATCTCGAAGTCTGCACCAGGCGCTTGGCACGTACACCCTAGTGGCAAAGATAATTCTGTGGCATATAATTTCTTGAAGAAAAAAAAAGTGAAAAAAATTTAACTTGTGATTTTCATTTAAAAAAAGCTGCTTTTGAAATCCCCCTTTAACGTCCTTCAGAGCCGGAGGAGTCCCGGGTGCAGTGAGGAGTGGAGAAGCCTACAGCTTCACAGTTCAGCCATAATTAAATGCCCTCTCTGGAGCGGCCTCTTAGGCACACTTCTATATTAAGTTCAACTTCACTATATTTTCTCTTTCTTTGGTTACTCGCCACTCTTACAGCTTACAGTGTTTACACTTTCAGCCATTTGTAAAACTGCCTACTTGTAAAAAGCCTACTGAGGCTGTTCTATTTGAGGCGTGGATTTGAACTTGTAACCATGCTCAAAGGGTGGTCTGTGAACCATTAAGCCACCTGCCGCCCCCCTGCCCCTCAAGACTCTCCTGAGCTGGTTCACGATCCCCCCGCCCCCATGGAAAGCCATCTCCATAATCATCTTCCATGCCGAGGGCGGAGGTAACAAGACCTCTCCAGAGGACCAGAGGGTAGATCTAGTTTCCCCATCTGCTAGGGTAGAGATACCCAGCCATGGCCTTGCTGAATGGATGTTGGCATGATTGTCTTGCCAAAAAAACACGCCTAGCTTCTTTGCCCACCATGTATCATGCATTTTTGCTTTTCTCGGTCTCTCTTAAGGAGATTCGAGCACGAACACAGACTGTATGCCGCTTACGGAACTGTGTGTGGTGTCCTCACCATTAGCCACCTCAAGCTTCATCAGTTCCTGGAGATGACGGCAAACCAAGGTGCCACTTCCATGCACATGGTCAATCCCGATGCTCACCCTGAATGAATGCACCTGTATGCATGGTAATGAATTTCTTTTTTTGCTTGTGCTTGTAACAGGAGAGACGTTGAGGAGAGACGGTGTGACCTGAATTATTAATTGCCAGGCACATGGTCTCGTCAGACAGCAGGTGGAGGGTATAGACGTTTCTGCTAATTTGAGGCTCCAAAAGCATCCAACCTCCATGCCTGGTTATCAAGCACAGGGCCGCTGGAGCCAGGAGCCCCTCCCAGGAAGCAACACACCCCAAACAGGGTGCCAGGCCAACGCAGCTGTCACACATACGTAGGAACACTTTAGACGTCACCTCATCTATGCGTCTTTGGGTTACTTGTAGGTGGTGGGATCCAGTAAACATGATAACACAGAGTCAGGGAGTCAGACGCCGACTCTGGAAGTGTGAAGGCCACAGATTTACCCAATGAGCTAAAACTGCACCCTACCAGGACCGCAACAGTGACTGCTGCACTATCAGACAAAAGCACACGCTATCGCCCCAAAAGCATGGGGTCATTCTCTTTGAATCCGAAACCAGATCTAATCCTTAACCAGAAACTTAATGGGCAGGTAAAGGGACTCTCTCATTGGTGAAGACTAACTAGGGGGTGGAGTTACCAACAGATTCTGATGTAATAGCCGAGGGAGGCCCAGTACAAGTTTGCTCCCTGCCTGGAAAAGGAATAAATTATAATAAAAAAAAAAAAAAGCCCACAGTTAACTGTTAACTGGCCAGGGTCTGGCAATTCACTGGGTGCCGAAACCACACATATTGCTCAGGGCCCATCTGGTGAAGCCCAGAAGGACCCCAAAGGTCATGATGAGTTTTACCAGCAGCGAAAAAAGAAAGAGAAAAAAATGGAGTGAAGTCAGCCAGTAGAGCTGGAAGGCAGATCTGGACAAAGTGGTCGGCCGGCGGTGACCTCAACTGGACGCCGCGCGATAAGAAATTTATCGCCGCTGTCGTCTCCAACGTAGAATCACCGAAAGAAAATCCCATAAACAAGCCGGCGGAGAGGGAGGCTGACAGGGGGCCGTGACCGTGACTGGGAGCAGGTCACCGGGAGCTTGTGTTGGAAACCAGATGTGCGGCGTGTGACGCAGAGGAGAGACTGTCGACAGGCACGTTTCGCTCGAGACACCTGTTAAGACCTGAGGGTTTGCGACTCTCCCTGACTGCCCGTTTTCCCATATTCACAATCCAGGCCTGACGATTTAGATGAATTACACATTTTTTTTCACTAGCCTTTATCCAGAAATGACAAGAAGAGAACTCATGCTTCTTTTTCTTCTCGTGGGGTCCCTCTAAGGTCCGTCTGCTCTTCACGTGAGACGGCAGCCATTTGTAACAGAAGATCCCTTGCGGCGGACAGGAGGAGCCTCTGATGCAGAGAGGAGGTCAATGCCAGTCCCCGTAAATCACATCGCATCGGGAAGCTTTCCTCAGGTGTCCCGATTGCACATGATCACAAAACCCCCCCACCCAGTTTGACGGTCCATCGTTGTGAGGGCTTAACTTTGACTCTACACCAACAAAGCTTAAACGGCATAAAACTCGACAAAAGAAATGTTAGGAAAGCATGATTATACACACTTATACACACACAACAGCCCTCCGCCTCTACTGTCGATCATAATCTTCCCCATGTTATGTGCAGTAAATGGCATCTATTTAGATTTCTTTTCATGTGGTATGTTAACAAAACTCTATGACTTTACTTTCCAGAGTGGTTTCAGAAAGATTACTACACCACTAGGGTTTACGGCTCCCCGTTTATTCCTTGCTTCGCATTTTCCAGTGTGTGACAAAGCTTTGAAACTAATTGCACCTCATTAAACCAGAGGGGGAAAAGGCCTTTCCACATTTAAAGAACGACCAGCACGAACAAACCGCGCCAAAACCTTGGGCAAGATCTAGCTCGTTCCTCGGGGAATACCCTAATGGTGGTCAGGGCGGGCAGGTCAGCCTTCGGCGTAAACAACACAGGCACACGCAGCCGTCAGCGTCGTCTGACGGACTAACGAGTAAGCCCACGTTCTTCACCTAAACTGCCTCTGAGTATCATTGCCTTGGCAGATACAGCAGTCCAACGTCCCTAAAAAAGGCCACTTCGTCCGAACAGGAGGGCATTACTAATCCCTGTTACCTTCAGTCACAAACCTTCAATGACAACTTTCAGGCCTAGTGGAAGGGTGTATGTGAGAGATTGTACCCCGTTCTCCTGGAAATACTCTCCAGGCTGATGGAAAGATGGACGAATATATGTGTGGATATTGGGAGGTATTACACCAGAGGTACGAACGCATCAATGTTGTTGAGTCTCTGGGGTGCTTGGATGGCAGTTCTGTTGATACTGAAGTAAGCAAATATATTAACATCTAGCTGATAACCCTAGTGACATTCGGGTTTTCAAAATCGGGAGTGTCTGGATGCTAACACGGTTGACCTTCAGGTTATGAAAACCAGTAGCATCTGGATGCTAACACAATTGACCTACAGGTTATCAAAACCCATAGGATCTGGATACTAACATAATTGACCTTCAGGTTATGCAAACCAGTAGCATCTGGATGTTAACACAATTGACATTCAGGTTATCAAAACCTATAACATCTGCAAGCTAACCACAGTGACGCTGAGGTCATCAAAGCTAATGGCATCTTGAAGTAGAAGCTGGTGACATTTCAGTTATCAAATGTAACTGGATCTGAGCCAAAACCAAAGTACTTCATTGCTTAGTGAAATTAGCTGTTGGTGTGACTGCGACCAGTCCCAAAACCAGCAAAGCTTCCTCGCCTCCTGGATAATGTGGGATCACTGGTTAGGTGACCAGATAATCTATGTCAGGGAGGACAGTCTGATCTAGGACAGTAAATCACCATTTTAATTAAAAGGACCTGGATTTCACTTAAGCACTTCTGTGCTGCGTGCTGATTGGTCAGTCCCCTATAATCAGGCACGTGTCACTAATGTTAATGTGAAACAGCTGGATGAGTCTGTCAATCGAGGAAACAAACATGCCAAAGCACAAGAAGAACTGAACTATTTAGCCAATCACAGGAGCCTTTCAGTTTTAAAGTCGTTGGTAACACCTGAAGTAGCTCCGCATGTCCTCACTGACGTGGATTATCTGGTCACCTCAGTTACTGGCAGCTTTCCCTCTCAAAAACGGCTCCTCCGCGCCATACAGAGACTAATCACACCTCAGACGGGAGCCTACGGGTGGTCAGCGAGTCTGAGGGGCAGCCCAGCGAGGCCACGTGTATGACCCCACCCCCGGCTGCACTCAGGCCATCTGGGGGTCATACCCGAAACCACTTAGCCAGACTATCAAAGCTGACATTTTGATGTTTTCACTTGGGTCCAAGTGTCATATCAAGATGCCCTTTTCAAAGTAGGTTTCTCCTCAAACACGAAATCCTCTGGTACCAGGGCCGGACCACCTCCAGGCCCCCTGCCTCACAGACAAGGGCTTCTTAACGATGTACAATCATTCACCGGAGCAGAAAAAGCCGCAGCTCTGGGAAGCATAGAATGTAGGTCAAGCTTCACCCAATTGGCACCTAGCGTCAGCTATACGTGTCACGTGATTGGTGGGGGATCTGTGATAATATATAGCTTTTTATCTGCCTGATGGGGCCCCAACAGAGGGGTGCATTCTGGCTATACCTCTTTATGATAAGCTGATTTTATGTCCCCAGGAGGTAGCAGATGACCTTGTTCATGAACCTCAAGCAGGTCTAGCAGGAGCTCAGACTGGGCCCCGCCATTTTAGTGCGAGTTACAGAGGTGCGGTGTCAATGTCCTCGTACGTCCGACCCCCCTCCCAGCTCGCGCCGTGTAGCCGACAGGCCCGCGTTTAGGGAGCCATGCCATCCACGGCGATTTAATGCCGAGGTGGTGAAACGACAGCAGACGGACGATGATGGAGGAGCTCGTCAGGACGGACCGCCTCGAGGCCAGACAGCGCACTGTCAGGCTGTGACCCCTTGGGAGCGCTTCCGAGCTAATCTGCCTTAGAATGGGAAAGGGAGAGAATCTTAGGTCAGGAAGTTGTGTAAGATGCTTAATGACAAAGACGAAGAGGATTATGAAACTATCAAACTTTCCACACCATGACCCCCCCTCCATCAGGTATACAATCATACACTTTATATCAGTGTATATTTAATTGTCACTGGAAACAAACAACCCACCCAAATAGTGAAAACACTGTATGCATAACTTTCTACACAAAAATACAATCCCAATAATAATAATATTCCTCTTTCAAAAAAGTTACAGCGCTATTCTGTAATGGACCAGGAGACGCCTTCAAAACTCCAGTCAAGACGACCCAGCCAGCAGGAACCGGGACAAAACGGGTCATTCTGGCCTACGACCGTTGACCTACCAGGCCTCCCAAGACAGAGAGCTCCAAAAACACCCCCATCAGTGCCTTAATCAAATCCCCGGCCTCATCCTAGACTGGTCCCAACACATGATAAGATCCTCGTCCTGGAGATTCCCTCAGGATCTGAAAACACAGATGAACATCCCACGAAACGCTGCGACTGAAAATGGAGCTTTAGATGCAATTTTTTCCTCAAACGGTGATATAACAGAATAATATGTGCATGCTGGTAAAGCCCTCCCCCCCTTCAGCTCCACGTCCTCTGTCATCACCCTGAAATGTCATGTGCCATGGACATTCCAGACCCAGATTCCGGAATGTTCTCTCAGCCCGGAGCTGTCTTTATTCCGGCAGGCATCTTGGCTGTTTCCAAGGCCCCGAGCGTCACAAACAATGCTCTGTAACAACTTAACCGGACGTTTCTAATTTTATTTCAGCATTGCTTATCCATTACGGGGTCACGACGGGCCTGCTGCAGATCCCGGGCAGCAGCCAGACACGTCGGTCCATCGCCAGGCACACGTACACTTGACGGCCATTTCGAAAAAGCCGATTCATCTAATTGGATGAATCCCGCACAAAAACACAGGAAGGAACAAAGGCCACATGCATGAGGCAGCAGTGCTGACCACAGAGCCACCACACCATACACATCTGAATACAAAAAAGAAACCCAGGCCAGTAAATAGGTTGCTCACTGCTGCTCCCTGTCTAGTCAGATCCGTAACTGCACCTCACGCCCACAAGGATTCCCAGACAGGTGACCGGTAGCCAAAGTGTCACCAGAAAGCAACGCAAGATCTACCTGCTGTCTCCGTGCAAACTGTGGGGAGAACAAACATTTCAGCACAAACACGTTTCAGCTCTGGGTTTTAAGTGGGACTGCAGCTCGACGTGGATGCAGCTCGACCTCCGTTCCTCTCCCACAGGGATCCGCCGTCTTGGGGCGCCTCCGAAACACCACGATGACTCATCCTGTGTCACGCATCCAGACCAGCACCTGTGTGAGCTCCGGGTCTCTGCCCACAACAGGGAACCAGAAATCGGGGTCTCTAAATAACATTAACGACACTTCCGAGACTGACAAGCACAGCTTTAAGTTGGGGGGAAACTGGGGGGATGTCAAGGTCAGCAGGTGAGGGACCCTCCTGGTGGGGCAAGCGGGTCTGTGCTGTTAGCGGAACACGTCTCGCCTGTAAAAGTCAGGCCACATGCACACAATCCGCGCAGAGGGAAGTGGACTTCTGATCATACAGACAAGAACATGGGGGGAACAAGCGATGGGAGACAGGCAGCGAGATTTATTACACAAACCGGTATGTCCTCGACATGCAAGCGGCTTTAAATCACAGCTGATTCCGCATGATATCATTACCCTGATCTATAGCTGTGAGGCCAAAGCAAACGATCCATCACTCCTCGCTAATCCGGACCCCAGGCCTCTTCCGACACAATCTATCTGCCCGAAGCTTTGAAGCGATGCTCGAATGTATGGCGTCTACAGACCACTGGGCTGTGACATGGTTTCAGACGGACAAAAAGGCTGGCAGATCCCGTAGTCCCTCGGAGACTTAGTGCGCGGCCCAAAGTTTAGCAGAAATGATCAATTTGACTTTGAGCTCTCCCTTGCGCATCATGGTCAAGTTATAACTGAACTATGCCCTAAAAATAATTTCGACACAGCAAAAAATATTAATTTAAAAATAAGACAAAAGTACTCTGAATAATATTACAGATTATGCTTCATTAATTGACTTAAAATGGCAAAATAATAACTCCAGTACTCATGACTACAGTACTCCAGTACTCATGAGAGATTTCCTTGGTACCGTACTGTTGGTTACAAGTATATATGTAAATGTAGAAGCTATGCTTCTTAGCTAGTAGAAAGTACCGCCCAGCATATCGCTAGGAACAGATCAAAATCCGAAAGCGTCCACCGAATTTGAATTGCTATTGGGCCATCGTAAAGTTGAAATTTCTTAAGCACGAAGTGAAGAGCATCTGTATATTAACACTTAATATGCAAACCAAAGATCTAAAAGTGAGAATATGACATAGGGCAGGCTCACTGGACGAGAAGGCTTGTCATACGACAGCTGTGTGGTCTCACTACTCAGTCTCGCAGTCATGTGATGGGATCAAGTTTTTTTTTTGACATCATGCTATCAGTGACTCCCTGGCCGTGCTCCAAAGCTACTTGCATAAGGCTTTTATCAGATCAAACCATGAGAGGAGGGTAAACGCACCCATCACGACAGTTAGCCGTCCTTGCTAACGCCATGCAGGCCTCGCTCCGCTAATAGCTAATCCATTGATGATGGGGGCGCTCAGGTGGAAGGTGGCCTGGGGCGGCACTGCGCCCCTCCTTCACGGCCGCCATCTGACGAAGGGTGTTTCGCCATGACCCCTGACCCCAAAGCCACGATTCCCGCCGCGGTTCACGTGTAAACAAGCACGAACTCAGCCGGAGCGTCATCAGGAAGAAAAGGAGAAACATGAGGGCTCCACTGCGTTGGCAGCGCGTCAACGCTGCTACCCCGGCAACCGCGGGTACTAGTAAATCATCGCCCGATTTAACTGCCGAAGATAATCCTTGTCCTACCAGCGCGAGCAGATACCACACACGAGCGGGCAGACAGAAAGGGCCCTTTTAGTTTCGTGTGCTACAACGAGGCAGCCTTTCTGCATAACAATAAAGACAACTTTAGGAATCTTCTTTATGAGTCACCCGCTTAATCACTGTAGGTGTGAATGTTGGTCCGCATATGGAAAAACAGACGAATATCTTTTGGGTCATGTGATGGTTTGGCATGAATCCGTGCATCTTCTATAAGCACTTGTCCTATTCAGCGTTGAGGGGGGTCCAGAGCCTGTCCTAGAGGCTACAGACAAAAGGCAGGGGACAACCCAGGATGGGGCGCCTACCCATTGCTGGGAAAGAAGGAGATATTAAATATTACAATGATTATATACATGCAGTAAATGCAAATGGAGATATATAAAGCTACTGTGGTATATTTAAAGTTCATTGGAGAGAGAGAGAGAGAGAGAAGCTGCCAGAGAAATAGCTTGTTACTCATAATTTTATAATCAAGCTCTTTCATCCATCCGACTCCCATTACTGCAGAACAGAATCACATGCACATGAAGAGAGTAATTCCCAAATGAGGAGGAACACGCAGACGCACACACACCTCGGAACTATGCCAGGTGGACCGGGCTTGTCGGGACACGGTCCAGGTTTATCACTCTAATGTTGTGTGAAATGGCAGCGTTCTTTGATGGCTGCCGGCCCGATAGCCATCGGTACAGACCGGGTTTGGCTGCTGCAGAACCTGCTATTTGCAGCTATGAATTCTACAAATACTGTCTGCTGCAATACTAATGCCGTTTTGGGCCACTAAAAATAAACGAGTTACAGAAATAATCTCCTTTGAAGGTTTCTGAAAACCCCCCCCCGAGTGCCCCCCCCCGTTTCCACTCTGTCTGAAGTTTCACCTGCTGCTTAGGGTGGATTGTAGCATAAAGTGCAAACTGGGCTTTTTGAACATGTCAGTGTAACTAACGTGAGCTGGTAATGTGTGTGATACTCAGGGCATCGGCCAGACTTTGACTGCAAACACCTTCAGCCCATTCAGTAGCGACTAAATGCTTAAATGTCAGTTTCATGTTACTGCAGAGAGCTGGATATTCTGCTAGACCCTATTAAGGTACAACAGAGGTATCCCCTTCGTTCTTCAAAGAGGTGAATCCTTAACAATCATACCACCTGCAGCGCATCTTGAATCAGGGAAAACAAAGTGGAATGACCAAGACCGCAGAGCGACCGCACAAAGATTCCATTACTGGGCCCTTGAATAATTTAGGAAGTCCTGGGTTCCATGAATAATTTAAATTTGCTGGAGTTAACAGCAGGGGGCGATGGTGGAAGGCCTTTGAGAGGGGAAAAAAAAGGCTGACTCATCCTCCATGCTGACTGGAATCCAACGCAGCCGGCGTGTTCAGTCACAGTGGTCTGGCGGTGAAAGCCAGCTGACCCTCTTCAGAAGGTCTGAACCGGACCCAGTGAGGACACACTCCAGCCCAGACGCTGCAGCCCCCGGGGTCAAGCGGGAAAGCCCGGGAAATCATGAGCCCGATTGGTTATCAGCTCCTATGAGAAGGAGGCCTTGAGGCCTGGCCAATCAGAAGAAGGACGGCAAAAAAATCCTGTCCCGAGACAGTCTGTCCAAGAATCGAGACCGAAAGCCGCCCAACTGCGGAAGAAAGTGGCCCGACAGAAGCCACATGGCGCCAGGGGACAGTGGGACGCTTCCACATGGTGCCGTGGGCTCGTGCCAGTGCAGCTGAGCTCTATAACGGGCCCTGGAAAAGGTCAGGCCGTGTCCGCCGGCCCCACGGCCTCGGCGCAGAGGGAAAAACACAAACTGCAGCTCGTTTTAAATATTACATGATTAAAAAGAGCGGGGAAGACCAGAGGAAGCGGCACAATTATGGCCCCTCAGATGTAAACATCCTCTGAGCTGATCTTGGACTCGGCGCAATGGTAGCTTACTGGACGTGGAAAATGCTATGATTTGCATTTGACCGAAAGACTGGGGTAAAAAAGAACATGTAGTAAATTTCTGAGGAATGTTAGTGGCACTATGGCGGCTGGGGTATTAGAATCAGGCTTCAATCCAGGTCAACATACACACTAATCACATTAGTTATTATCTACTCACGTAATAATAATAATAAAAAAAAAAACAATCAAGTATTCCAGTAAAGCTTGAATGTGTCGGCCTGTACTTAGCTGACGAGTGTCTCACTGTTGCAGTCAGTGCTCTGAATATAGCTCAGATGCTATGCTTAATAAAGACTTTTTGACGCTTTGTGACCTGTGGCAGTGGGCATGCGCTTCACGTTACAGGAGAGGATGAGGTTCAATCGGCAGCTGTATCTATATCAGCCACTCTGGTGTGAACCTTGGCCTCAGCCTGGCACTAACGGCTGAAGACGCGCTAAGTGCTAATGGCTAATGCTAGTGCTAGAGTGGGCAAATACCAAACTAAGAAGGCGTCCGCGGGACCCCCCCGCCATTCGATCTACCGTCCAAGCTTCGCTGCCGGAGAAATCCACGAGAATCGGCAGATCCCAACAAGATAGGCGCTCACGGCGGAAAGTGACTAATTTGTGAAATACAATGAAGTAGCGTGGCGTGAACGGGGGAAACGGAAGGCTGGGATAGGGGCAAAGAGGGAGTCTGAATTTTCAGGGGGTGAGTGGGCCTCACACGCAAATACCTCAGCTGCTTTTTATGGGATGCAGCTGAAAATCTGAAGGGTGGGACCACAGACGTGTAATTTGTCATAACGTGTAAAAACACTTTGATTAACATGACCATAGGCAGTTCTAGAAACCACCCCCCTCCACCCCAGCTGTTAGACACTCTGCTTTCTTCATGACAGTGAAGATGGAGGTCTCGTAGTTCACTCATTCACCTACTCTGGAGCAGGGATCTCTTCCCCTGACAACATGAAGACGGTTATTCTGCTACCCATGAGGCAATGGGGTGAAGACTGACAGGGCTGGTCAGGGTGCATTATGGGAAGATGAGGGGATGGGTCACAGGATGGTGTCTCACTTCTGTATTTTTAGCAGCTGATCCTCCATTCCAGCAGTGACCCCAACCCGGCACCTCCGAATCCAAGCCTCCCTCAGGGCGCCCAAGAAAGACGAGAGACTGGACCCGTGTCTCCAGCTGACCGGCCCGCGATTACTCCAGGCTGCCTTTGAGCCCCACAGTGCCGGGCTGAGAAAACACCGCCTGTCTGCGGCTCGAATTGATGGTCTAATTTGAAGTATCCAGGGAGATAAATGATTCTGCATTTCAACAAGTTCTGAGTGTTTTCAGTTCGCCGTCCGTGACGGAGCAAGAGGGGATCTGGGGGGGGGGTGGCCCGGTCTTCATGGAAGCCCTCAGAGATCGGCAACAAACCAGAAAACATGATGGGATGGCATGCGCTCAATGTTTGTCCTGGCATAGACTGACAGCCTGACCCTCACCCTCATGCGTCAAGATGGTGTGGCGCCAGTCTGTGATGCCCCCCGGCATACTGCCTTCCGGATGCTTCTTTTAGCTCCCTTCACATCTCCTAAAACCATTAACCTGCACTCCTGGCACGAACAAAAGAGACCCCACCGGGACACGGCCCGGGGGCTTAAAGTAGTCGCCCGAACGTTAGGGGAGCGTAGCCATGGTGGTTTCTATGGAAACGCAGGGACAGCATCCTCACGCCCTGGCGTGGGGCATCAAGGCCGGCCCGGACCACGGCAGGCCAACACAAACAAGTTCTCCGTGGCTTCTCCTCCCCGCCGGCTTGGGCCACGTTGGCCCCGTACGCGACCGTGAGAGAGAAAGGGAGGCAGAGAGAGAGAGAGGGAGGGAAGGAGAGAGCGTGTGCGAAAACGAGAGCTTGCCGTAAAAATAAAAACGCGGACTTTGCAAACTGGTCTGCGAGGGGTCACGGTAAAAAAGAAACGCAGCTGCTTGGCAGGCCGCATGTTCGCTTGGGTCCAGACAGAGCCAGGCATGTCCCGCCCGGGGTGGGGGCTGGGGGCTGGGGGCTGGGGACGGTCGACCCAGACTCCTCACAGCCCAGGTCACACTTAAGGAGGAGAAAAATCCATAAAATTATGTCAGAATTCGATACACAAGAGAATATGTAGTACTACTCACAGGTAAAATATAACATGCTTTGTTTCTCTTCCTGATGATGTAAGGCTGGGCTGTTTTGGGTACTGCCGGCCACATCCCCTCCCAGCCTTGGGTTAAGGCCCTCAAAACTAGCAGGTCAGATGGAGAGACATTAGGAGACCCGATGTATGAGAGGCAAGGCAAAAAATGTTAGAAATTGCTCTAAAAAAAGCCTGCACTTTTTGTTTTTGTTCTATACTGGGATTGATAAAATCATTCGAGGAATATTTGGAACAAAAGTGGGAACTCTCCTGCTTATCTAAGCAGGCCATCGGCACGAGGGAATTATCATATGGGTGTTTGTGAGTGTTATTTATAAGATCCACACCAGGTGCTGACTGGGTGGAACAGGCCCGTACTGACTCATCGGGACCTCCGGGCCCTGGCAGGACTCGGCCCTGACCCGCCCAGCCATGATTGCGTTCCTGGGGGTGCTGGCAGGGATGCAGGAACGTGAAATGTAGACACACAGGTGAAGAATGGCCTAGCGACACGGAGGGGGCCAAGCAGGACCACTGTGTGCCTGTCTTCCGTCTGACACTACATCAGTACTGAGGAAACAGGGCGACAAAAAAATGTTTATTCTGCACGTGTGACGATGGATAAAAACAAACAAAAAACACCCCCCAGACCAAACAAATAAGCTGACTTCACTCGCGCTTCATCAAACCTTAATATCGGCCGTTATTTGCCGATTAAACATCGCTGTGAAATGGGTCGGACTTGGAAACTGCTGTGGCGAACAGGCCCTGCCCGTCAGAACAAAGTGTTTCAATTAGGGCAGCAGAGGCCTGACAGGCGACATTCAGCAGGCCGTCCGCATCAGGCCTCCGCGATAAGCATGTTTCGAGATGTAACACCCAGCCGCCCCCCATATCCTTCTTTCTTTGCACTTTTGCCCCAAACCTTTATTGTCGGGAGTACTTTCAGGGGAAAGCACATGTGGGAACATTCACCGCTGGCGTGTCGGGTTCAAGAAGAAGGGCTAGCGGTTGTGAACCGGCAGAGTAAACTAGTCCCCGGTGGGACGCCGGAGTATGCTGGCGGAGGAAAGTGTGAGGGGGGGGGGGGGACAGAGGGAGAGGCTATTTATAGACGGAGGGGGTGAGAAGCCGGTGGCAACTACTGCAAATATGAAATCCTATAAGGGGACCAAAGAAGCACGTCAGCCGGGCCTTCTGTGAAAGCCAGGCCGGGTCAAAACCGGTACTTCCGGACTTATATCTGTGAGTAACATTGCGGGTCCTCTTTGGCAGAAACCCGGATTACGGTGAGGGTTTTAAATCATACACAAAATGAGTCGCTCCCTTATTGGTGATTGATATCTGTCTAAAAGCTGCAACTGGTAGATTTAATGGGGGGAGAGTTTTGGGATAAGTTTAGTTTTTTTTTTTTTTTTTTGTAAATGACTTTAATCAAAGTGCTCGAGTAAAATTTTGCAGGTAAAGTAGTTAAGTGCAGAATCAGAGCCACAGCTTCAGGAAGTTATTGCGAAACAAAGGAGTGGAAAATTCCCGGCATCTTTCCAAATATTCATGCTGAATAAATGACAACAGAAGCAACAAACATGAACAAAAACACCGACATGAAACCAAACAAAAAGCCGGCGAAATTCAACCTCGAACTACGGCCTGTCTTGCTAACCGAGCAAAAGAGGGAGATGTCTATAAATATCCTAAATATCATTTGCAACGCCAAACACGACACATGCAGGAGGAGTGTAATACCTACCCCCACCACCGGGGGTCATTAAAACTGATTAGTGTATTGAAATATGCCAGTACAATTGGAATGGAAGAGCAGAAGATCCTGGTCTAAGTGGGTCCAGGGACAGCAGCAGGACCATCGTCTCCCAGAAGGCCTCTCTCTAGCTTCCTGGTGGCCTCTGCCATTTCCCATGATGCTCAGCCCCAAAAAAATGGCTTACTATCAATGGCTGCCCCCCCCATCCCCCGCTTGCTCCTGAGCCTTTCTTCCCCAGTCTCTCTGCCACATCTTCACTTTCTCCCCTCCATCCTGTCCCTGTGTCTTTCTTTCTCTCTGTCTATCCTTCTCCCCCCTTTCTGTCCGCCTTTTTACTCTTTCCCTCCCTGCCGCCCCCCACCCCCTCCCCCCCCCCCGGCAGCGGCTCTGACACTCGACTCCACGCTCAGATGTCTCCTTGCTGTCAGCGCCCTCCAAAGATAACAGGCAGGCCCGGCTGTCAGGGCCAGGGAACCGGCGCAGTGAGCATTAGGCGGCACAGCGCCGGCCTGGGGGCTAAAATTAAACCTACAGGAGAAAGACAAGGTTGGGGGAGTGGGGGGGGGGGGGGTAGTCCTGGATTCATACGGCTTTCGTACCCGATCTCTCCTTTTGCACACGTGATCAGGTATGAACCCCCTATGCTCCTGTAGTCACGTGACCGGAATGGAAGCTGTCATTCGGGGGGGTTGTAAATGACAGGGAGGTAATTAAAAGCCCACCTGCCCTTTCCCTGTATTCCGGACAGGGTGGCGATTCCAGAGAAAACTCCCCCTCCATGACAGCGCTCCTCCAAAAGGAGGTGCGATAACAATCTTGCGGAGGGAGGGGGGGGTGGGCATCAATAAATGAGAATTTATAGGCCGCTGTATATTTGAAATCATGCGTCATCCTCACAGTTTGGTTTATTTTTGTGATTACAGTAAGTAAACGGAGAGCCTCCGGTCTGGAGGAGAGGAAGCAGAGGGCTAGTGTGTGTGTGGGGGGGGGGGGTTTGTATATATTATATTGTGGGGATCAAATATCCTCACAATGTGATAAAAACCTGTTATTTTGATGACGTGGGGACCATTTTTTTGGTCCCCACAAGGGAAAACTCAGTTTCAGTTTGATAAAACTCTATGCCTGCAATTGAACGTCTTTTGTTTGGTTACTTATGGTTAAGGTTACGGCTGAGTAGGGATTAGGGTTGTTGTAGCTGGGATTAGGGTTATGCCCACAGAAGTGAATGGAGAGTCCCCACAAAGATAGGGATACCTAATCTGCATATGTGTGTGGTCTCCTGTCACCTGCTGTTATACTCGTCTTCGTCCCTGTGCTGTTGAAAGTGAGGTGGGTCGGCCATTGAGCTCTGGGCAAGATTCTGAGGGGGAAACAGAACCAGACTATTTATAGCCAGTGTAAATAAGCAACAGGTGACATGAATGTGCACAATCCTCAATCAGCTGACCGGCCCTCTGAGACCCCCCCCCCACAAGGTACCCTGACCAAGATGCGGGGGACACAAGGGGTCACATGACCAAGACCACAATGTGTAATAATGCGGCCCACCAGCAGGAGGCGCAGTGAGGCCCCAGACAGCTGCTATGGCGATACTGTATCTACACCGTCCCCTCATTCCCCAGAGGCTCTGCAGGATCAGGTGACCGCAAGTGTCTCCTCTCGCTCCAATCTGCTAGCCGCCCCCCACCCCAATTCTGATTAAAAGCCGAAAGCCCCCCCCAATATGCTTCACCTGCAGTTTAGCTGGAACATCCTCTCAGAATGAAGGTAAACAAACGGTCTCATTGAGCAGCGGAAGCAGGGTGTCGGGTGGCGGCCGGGGGGGGGGGGGGGGGATGTAATAAACAAATCGGGTCGTGGATTCTTAACGAGGCGGCACTGCATCTGGGCCGGGAAGGGCTCCGATTAGGCCGGGCCGCCACGCTGCGCGGAGCCACGCGTATGAAGTGTCAGCCACTATGTCTCACGCTGACAGGCAGGAATGCGCCCAGGCTGCTCCACTTTATCCGGTTCGGATGCTATGGAATCGCCGGATTTGCGCTCGAGGACCCGCCACGGAATGGCCGACGACCCGCACCCCTTCCCCCCACGCACACAGGCACACTCGACGAGCGAGAGTGGAGAGGGTCTCCGACGTGATTAAAAACAGTCTGCTGGCCTGGGCAAACAGGACCGTTCTGTTGTACCTTTGGCACTAAGCCATTAATAATTAGTTGCATGCATGATACTCATATTCTCCACAGTTTGTCTTCGTCATG
Source organism: Brienomyrus brachyistius (assembly GCF_023856365.1). Taxonomy (NCBI): domain Eukaryota; kingdom Metazoa; phylum Chordata; class Actinopteri; order Osteoglossiformes; family Mormyridae; genus Brienomyrus; species Brienomyrus brachyistius. The sequence goes on along the minus strand of NC_064555.1, from coordinate 3,217,854 downwards.
CAAAGCTACAGTCAATCCATTCACTGAAAAAGGAAAAGTCCTCGCAGCAAACCCACAACAAAGGCCTTCAGTTACAGAATGACAATCCAATCAGGTGACTCTTCTACCACCCGTAGACGGCAGGACCCTGAGGTCAGTGGCTCCCCTCCGCTTAACAGTATATAATAAACGTCTAAGCTGATGTTACTTAATCAGTGGTATTGAGTGTCCAGCTTAATTTCTGCACGAGGAGCATGGAACGGTCATCATGGGATGGGACACATGCCGATAACATCGGTGCCCGTCTGCTGTGACATGCACAATTAAACGACGAGAGACCTCGCCACGTGCCTGCCCCCCCCAGCCATCGCTGATCACAATCGGGCACTGGGACTGCAGACAGACGTAAGCGGCAGGTAATCCCCCCTGTTTTAATTAAGGGTGATTAACCCACTGCCTTTCTTCAGGTTAGTCACCGAGCCGTACCATATGTGGGGGGGGGGGGGGGGGGGGGGGGGGCTCTCCCACCAGGAAGCATTGGCCCAAGCTTCTGCAAACCGAGATGATCGCCTCACCAGACGCCAAGCGGTCACGGTCATCTTCTTTTAACTGATAACATCAAAAACTATCCTGACCGCCTATAATGCAGGAAGTTGGAGTCGTCTGCAGGGCGCCGGGGATCCAGCTGGCCGCAGCCCTCTATACAGCAGCCCTGATAGTCTGGGATCTGATGGGCCATGACCCTCTCAGACCCAGGTCCTCTGAGATGCTGCTACTGATGCTTGTTTGCAGTCAAGCTTCCCATATCCATCTGTGATCCAGCTGGCCGTGACCATCTCTAAAGAGGTTGTTCGTAACGGCATGCTGTCTATCTGGTCATGTGACCACAGTGATCGGTCATGTGACCACAGCGATCGGTCATGTGACCACAGTGACTGGTCATGGCCACCTTCCATATCCTTGATCAGGTTATGAGTTAAATTCATGAAGAATAAGCCGCTCGGTTTTTAGCCATTCAAAGGAAACAGTACGTAAATCAAAGCTGACTGTATTTTCACTGGCTAATTTGTCCAACGGTAACATGGCTTTCTGATATCCAACTTATAATTTCTTTTACTCAAAAAAAGATTTTCAAATAGACAGACATGAAAGTACTGTATCATAGGGTTTTACCGGCACACTGGAAAAAAGGTCAAATTAGTTCAGGCTTATTTAAAACAAGAATGTCACTAAACATTTCCCTCAGGAAAATAGCCCAGCTAATCAGCATAACATGTCAGCCATACTTACCACATTCATAAAAACACTTTCTTAGCAGCAGCTAAGCGTTACCTGTCATGCAGCGCTAACGTGGCGTGTGTGATGTTGACACCCAGGTTTTTAGCCATCTGCTGTCGCCCAGGGTTCACACACACCATCGCCCTCGCAGTCAGGTAATCCCGCGTCTCCGGGCTGCCCTGCGATGGGCTGGCATCTTGTGCCCTGTGTCCGCCCCCCCCCCCCCCCCCATCTTCACACAGTAGTTCATCTTCCCCTCTCTGTGCAGATAACGCTGACGTTCTAAACTTAGCCTGCAAAAGGGCAGGCAGGTTAACCACAAATCACAGAGAAAAGCAAAAGTTTTCCATGATAGACTCAGGCCTGGATAAAGTGCCCCCCCCCCCCAGGAGAGCATACAGTAAGTCCATACTGGCAGGGTAATGCGGCGGTTTCCCGTGCTGAGTCACTGCCCCATCGGAACATTGACTTCACTCTGGAAGCCGTAAATCTCTCCTCTAGTATCCTCTCCACAGTAAGATAACCTGCGTTATACGCAAACCCACCGTCACAAATCCGCCAAATATCCGCCCGCCAATGGAGCGGCACCGTCACGGGCCCGGTCCTCACCGGTCCTCTTGTGGCCCGTCCAGGTACACACAGACGCCACGCTCCGTCTGCTCCCTGCACTGCCTGGAACCCGGACAGGATTTATCGCTCGTAAAATAGCGTCCTGCTTCAGGAACCAGACCAGGCTGGGGAGGCAGAATCCATGGTACGCCTAAAATCATCCCAATGCCCCCCTGGGCTCATCTGTGTCGGATTCTTTGGTGACACCTACCCCCTTTCGAACATTTTCACAGTTGCAGATTTCACCGGAACAATGGAGGCTAAGTATCGTGCCCTAGAGTACAAGAGCGGGGGCCCCTCCGGGGAGGGCCGCACATGTATCCAGCCTTAACCGCTGTACTATATTATCCTTAGAGTAACACCATGACTAGCCTTTTGAAGCTGATTTAACAACGTGCGAAAAGGCCGCTTTTAAACGTTGTTCCCGACCTCGCAGTCAGACATCGGCTGGAAAGTTTAATTTGGCGCACAATGTACATTAAGCTGACAGCAATCCCCCCCCCCCCCCCCCCCACCCGAAAAAAGTGACATCACAGTTGACGCGAGTGACGCGATCCAGCCACAAAACATTTAACGGCCCCGTTAGCATGCCGGGCTAATCACGCGGTATGGCCTGTCAGTGACGGCTTGGGACGGAATGTATCCCAGGGCATCAGGCTCACCATAAAGGAGCTAAAGGGCTAACATAGCTGAGGTGGGAGGGAAGCCGGGCCTCCCGTGACCCCGGCCGTGCAGCGGGGTCGCGGTGTCCCCCAGCAAGTGGCCAATGGAGGATGAGCAGGGACCGGGAAACAATAACAACGAGCAGCGTTTTTCTGGATGGGTCCAATTAGCCATCAGCACAGATTTTTGCCGAGGTGCTGGACGCTGAAGGCCCCTGGACACTTACTGCTCCTCTGTCCTCCTAAATAGAATAGAATAGAATAGAATAAACCTTTATTATCCCACGAATGAGAAATTTAGGTGTTACAGAGCTCTTGCACAAAAACGTAATATAGAACAATAGGAGCAGGTAGATACACAAAGATATAAATACAAATGTACAAAAAGTTTTGGAAATAAATAAAGATGTACAGAGATATGTACAAAATGTACAGAGATATGTACACAAGTGCGGGGGTGGGGTGGGGTGTGAATGATCCTGGTTACAGCATGTGATATGTCAGTTAAACATATATGAGTAAAAAATACTCACGCTAAACTGTTATAATGTCTGACAGCCGCTGGTAGGAATGACCTGCGGTAGCGCTCCTTCCTACACTGTGGGTGTAGAAGTCTATTGCTGAATGAGCTGCTCAGAGCTCGTACAGTCTCATGCAGGGGGTGGGAGGTGTTGTCCATAATGGATGTTAGCTTAGACCGCATCCTCTCATCCCCAACCTGCTCGATGGATTTCAGTGGGCAGCCCAGGACAGAGCTGGCCCTCTTCACCAGTTTGTCCAATTTCCCCCTGTTCCTCTCTGCAATTCCACCACACCAGCAGACCACAGCATAAAAGATAGCAGATGCTACCACAGTGTCATAGAAGGACCTTAAGAGAGTCCTGTTCACCCCAAAGGATCTTAGCCGCCTAAGCAGGTGAAGACGACTTAGACCCTAAATGCCCCGTAACGCGATCTGCGGGCATTTGACGTGTCCCTCATTATCAGGGAATGCGGCTGTGGTCCCCATGGTTACTCCACCGTGCATAATTCCCAGACCCAGGACATTATTACTTCAATGGGGCCCCCATGATGCTCTAAACCCACCCCCAGGATAACGTCCCCAGTTGTTCCCCTAGAGATGGTTGGCCTGGTCGCAACTCATAATGCGCCTCATAATGCGCCGCATAATGCACCTCAGTGCGACAGGAGATGATGTGGCCACCCACCACCCTGCAGCAAGCGATCCTGAGGCTGTCACTGATTGGCAGACCACAGACGCCTTTTGTTGGAAAGCTGCAAATGCACCCAGGTTGCAGGTTAAATATCCATCATACTGCTGCTCGCCACCGACTCACATCCACGAAAGACGGGCGTAGGATTAGCTGACAGTGGGAGAGCGTGCAACCCGCTGCCAAGGGCATCCAACAGCATCCCAGGTGGCGCTGAGAGAACCCCCCCCCCCCGGGGAATGAACGGGGACACGGTGGGCCAATGAAACGCCGGCCCCACATCGCAAATCAGCACCATCGATCAACAGATTAACAGATTAACCCCCCTGGGAGATCTACCTTGCCCAGACTCATGTGCCTAGGGACTGAAGGGTGCTGAGAAGGCGTGAGACTACTTCATACAGCCAGGGGGCAGCGTGGAGCAGATAAAGGGGATTAAGGCTCCTCCCATTTAATTAAGGGGTGGGGCTTAGCACCAATCTGGAATAGCCGGATCAACCTGCACCCTGAATGAGTATCAAGGTGGAAATTACCCATATAGCCACTTTTACATTAGCATCAGCTCTTATAAATGTTAAATTAAATAAAAAAATTAATAAACAAAAATGAATAATATCCATCCATTTTCCAAACCACTTATCCTACTGAGTCGCGGGGGGTCCGGAGCCTATCCCGGAAGCAATGGGCACAAGGCAGGGTACAACCCAGGATGGGGGGCCAGCCCATCGCAGGGCACACTCACACACCATTCACACCTATGTGAGTGCTAACCACTGCACCACCATGCCGGCCCCTAATAAACAAAAATGAATAAAATGTCCTACAAAAATGAGGGAAAGTCGTGCTGAATTACAGAAAATCACCCACTGGAATTCAAGCCTTTGACAGCATATCGTTTAGAGTCCACTGTTAAAATTGATAAAACAGACGAATAATTAGATAATGTCCTTAAGTGCCCCCCAGGCTGCCGCCTTGACGCCTTACCATCTCGAGTCTCCCAGCCATGTGGGGGGGGGGGGGGGGGGGGGGGGGGCAGCATTCTGTCCGTTAAAGGACACTCCTTCCCAAGCCCTGAATCCCAAACTTTTTCCCAGAAGTTTGGAAAGCGGTATTTGTCCTCCAGAAAACTGGCAGTGGGTATGCTGAGGCCTGCCTGCCATTCCCCCATGCCCCCCCCACACTCGCTTTTAACCCCCCCCATTCCCCCGAACAGGCCAGCTTGTGTCCGCAAATAGCCCTGCCATAACTAGCTGTGGCATCGCTGACCTGGCAGACAGACGGACTCGAAAATGAAAACGAGGGGTGGGGTCGGGAAGTACTGTGTCATGTGACCACGGTGACAGGAAATGGGCGCCAAAGGTGCAACAGCAGTGCCCTCGGCATCATTAAGCTGCCCTTCTGGGATGTCCTGCCCGCAGCAGCAACGGGGGAAATGAATAGACGTATACATGGGAGCATATGGGCAGGAGCGCAGACACCTCGGGGTCCTTGAAAAACACATATCCACCAGTGTGCTTGGTGCCCCTTCCAGGAGTGAACCAAGCAATTACATCAATCAGCCCCCAGCCCCCCCCCCCACTTCTCCGGCAAAAAAAGTCTAATGGAAAATCAGGCAGCTTTTGTCTTAATGGCTAAAACAGCCCCCGAGGCCTCATTTCCTGTCAAGTGAGAGCTGTGCGGATTAAATGCAGACTACACCGAGACAAGTGCACTCCACAGAGGCCCCGTGCCTCTCCACAGCCGTACCGCACCACCGCGCTCCGCCGCGGCCCCGCCCACTGTCACCTGTGAGCTCCCTGTCGCCTAGTGCCCATGTCACCATGGAAACTCCTCTATATTCTGCTTCTGTCATCACTCCCAGGGGCCCAATTATAAGCCCCCCCCCCCCCCCCCTCCCCAATCGAAAATCATCCCAAACCTAGGAGGGGGGAAGTGTGAGGCTCAGAGGGACAGGATGTTGAGCTTGTGATCAGAAGGTTGCTGGTTCAAATCCCACGGTTGGCAAAGTGATTGGGTCCTTGAGCAAGACCCTTAACCTTCAGTTTCACCAAGGGCCGTCTGACGCTGTCGTATCGAGAAAAAATTACATAGCATTTGGACAAAAGCATCCGCTAATAAAAAGTGGTGTGGATCTTTTCATCTTTATGTTACAGGCAGGTAATTATCCAGACCCCAAGGCACCTGAGAGGTACCAGATCGCGGCCGACAAAGGCGTCTCCCACTCACCGATGCAGGCATGGACCCGAACGGACAGCTGGGTACGCAGGATGACGCTGTGTTTCTTGCCCCTCCTGTTGGACAGAGTTGGGGGGACAGGGAGACTGTAGTTAGGGTTACGCATACAGTACATCCTTAAATCCATCACTGTGAGCCCCAGGTACCGGGACACCGGCACAAGAATGTGCAAGGCGGGTCTAGAAAGTCACACAAGGCTAGGATGGACTGCCACGAAGGTACACAATCATTCCTCCAGGGGCTAGAGGGAGGCCTAGGCACACCCATCTCAGCACCGACCAGACCTCCAGGAAGGACAGTCAAAGGATAGGGGGCTGCAGTTCCTGACATTTCGAACCCCAAGAGGCAGCTGAGAGCGAGAGTGATGCTGTCAAAATGGCACCCAGCACACAGAGAAATGAAAAGACAAGCCAGTGAAAGTGGCAAAATATTTGTTCAGGGAGAGGGGTTGGTGTAGTGTTTGTGGCGGAACTGGGGGAGGGGGGGGCGATTGTGCCAGGTAGCTACCCACATTGGGGTGGGGGAAGGGGGTGCCCTCATCCTCTACACCCCTGATACACATCTGACAGAAAGGATAGCAGAGCAACCTGTCCAGACACAACAACAGGGAGAGGGGAGATGATAACACACACACACACACACACACACACACACACACACACACACACATGTGCGGGTGGGTTCAGCCCTTTCCCGTACACTGACACATGACCTCACAGGCCCAATTCGGAGATTATATCGATAAACAACGCGAGGGGTGCTACAATTGGCCGATCCCATCCTTTTGTGCAGCCCCCTTTGGCCACAGCTCATGGCAAAACAGTTCCTGGGAGGTGAAGAACTGTGTTTAGAATGCAGTCCATGTCAATCTAGGGTACACGGGGAAAAGCCGACTTCACTGGAACTTCACTGGACTTCACTGTACTTCACTAGAACAGTCATTAATAAACAACAACAATGCTTTTCAGATATATCATACCTGACCCATATAAATCAAATAATCCAAATAAAGAATGTGATACACCATGATCAAAGCTCTCACACGGTTAAGAACTCAAGGGTCTGATACTGGTTTTCATTGTAGTACTTATTCAGGGACCAAGTGCTGTGACTTCAATATTGCAGGTGTAAATCTAGCTAACTGGCAGGTGTCTCTAATCCCACAGGGAAACCAGCCTAGAAACCCATGAAAAATACCAAAAGGGGGCGTAGATCCCGTCATTGGAAGCCAACTACTAGCCTTGAGGGGGTCAGGGGGTCAGGTAATTAAAGCAATTTCTCGGGCAGTAAGTCACCTTTTATGGGGGTGGGGGGGTGTAGATCAGATGGGTAAAACCTGCAAGGTTTTAGCACCTGAGCTGCTAGTCCCTCGACATAAGTGAACAGAGCGCAGTGGTCTCTCCTGTCCTGGGGTAAAGGCCATTCCAAAAAAAATGGGGGTCTCAGCTTCCCGCCACCAGTATCCAGCCATTGCGGGAAGACGTCAAGGACTCACCGCAGGATAACGGAACATTCCAGATACGAAGAGAGAATGTGTGCAGACCTGTTATCTGACGATCGGCAGCGGCGCAGCGGCAACGCGAGCTAGCAGCTCGGTAACGAAAACAGAGACTAGAAATGTGGTTTGTTTTCCTCCCCGTTTCTCTGACGCTTGTTTATCCGCCTGAAGTGTGTTGACTGGACAGGCCTCCTCTCCGTCCACAGGACCCGACGTCGGACCGTGATGGACACAGACAGCAACAAAGGCAAACACGTCAGGATGCCTGCAAAAAGGGCACGTGGGGTTTTCACACAAGCAAGCTTACGGATGGCAGAGCTGGATGGGGGGGGGTAAAACAGAGTAAAAACGTATTTCCGTTGTTTCCGTTCTCATCTGACCACTATTTAGACATCATAACGAAGAAGTTGCAGGGCGGATCAAAACACCTGAAATGTGTAATTCGTATCTCTGCCACTGTTAACGACACAGCAGAGAAACCCCCTTCCCCCAAAAGTTAGTCCATCATTGGTCCAGTGGTATTTCCTTTGTTTTTGTCAGCCAATAGCAAGTCCTCTTACTCATCGACGCCCCCCCAAATCCAATCACAGCAGCCGTACCTCAAATGGCCCTCCACATATCTGACATAATCACGTCCTTGACAAAAAAACTTCGACGGTGCTCTTTTCTTGCGATGATAAAGCAAATCTACATCTCTGCTTCAAAGACAGCAACAGCTCCCGGAATCTGGTTTCAGGAAAAAGACCCATAGAAGACGATTGAGGAACAGGATGGATTGACCATTTTCTTCCATCCACACTAGAGTGATGTTCCAAGCAGAGATTAGACAGTGTAGCTGGAAGACGGAGACTCTGGGGAGCTTGACAGGTCAGAGTCGTTCCAGCATGCCTTTGCCAGACATGGCCATGGACGCTTCCAATCCTTTGATAACACTTTTCAGGACCTCAGACAGTAATACAACCGTGAAGGTTGCATTACAATCCAAAGAGGCCTTGCTGTGTAGAGGCAAAGCCGTCCGTCATAGTCTCCTCAGACCCATGATTGCTCACACCCTCCATCGCGTACAGGGCTGCTCTGAGGCTGGGGCTGGAAGTACCGGGCATCCGCAAAAGGTTCCAGGCCACACACTACAACTCAGAGACACCAATCTCACGATCCAGAAACACAGGGAGAACATTAAAAATGCACAGAGACGGGAATCGAACCCACAACGCTTGACATCTGCGACAACAGCTTTACCCACCAAGCCACTATTCCTCCAGAATAGAGATTTTCTTTAAAACTTTAAGGACTCATCTGACGGCAAACTGTAATCCAGCCACACCATTCTGTTACAGGAGGGATTGTTTTCAAATCTATTTTCCAACTTTTTTTTCTACTTTCCATGAACTCGACGTTCCCCTGAAGTCTAAGTTCGGCTTTTGCTGATTTTTCTATTGGAAAAAAAGAAATGGAGCTGCTATGAGGAGACTAGGAATTCTTCAAAGGATGTTTCGGGAAAAAAAGGAATTCTAATTCCTCAAGTCAGAGTGAAAGTGTGGAGGGAAGCAGGTAAACAAACCTACGGCAGAGCGATACATCGCCGGTCTGGGTGGCCCCCGAACATGCTCCGATATCAAGTCCCAGACTTCACGGGAAACCAGAAGTACCTCCTGATAAGCAGACGTGACAACCATGATAGATTTTCACGCAAATAATAAACAGCGGATTATTTTGGAATTTCCCTCAGACAAAAAAGCGATACCTTGTGTAGAAATGTTCACATACTGTACTACAGTTGCCTACTGTTATATTTCCATAACCTATAGGGATATATTTAATCACGGATTCTAGCCATAGAAAAATATTAACACCTCATAAAAGGTTGTTTATTTCAGGCTGCCGGTGACCTTCCGTAGATGCCGCAAAATTATTTGGAAAATCTGTTATCTCCCATAGGAATTATGACAATGAATGCTTTGCATTGCTTTTCATATGTATTTTCATTTAAAATCTACTTGTTTTCAATAACTCACTCTAGGCTAATGTTTTAAATTCTGAGCCATTCTGCAACAACTGCTACCATCATTTAAAAGGCCCCAGGTCCCATTAGCCGTCAGCCAGGGATAAATTCCCCACTTTTGTCTCCGAACAAAGCATCTGAATTACCGCCATGCCTCCCTTTTCACAACCCCAGCCCTCACATCCCTCAACAAACGAACCCGCAGTACAAGCCGTTGCAAAACCGGGCAGAGGGGAGATGGAGAATAGTGACTGGCCGCTTCTTTCCAAGCAGCTCACGTCAGACTGGGACCAGCAATATCTGACGCATCTCCAGTGATCAGATAAACAAGTCAACGAATGGGTAGTTAAAGTCCATCTTCCAGGCCACTTCTCAGCTAACTAACTGCCTCAGTGAACGATTTAACCACAACCCTGTAATGGGTAAGCTGGATGGATGGATGGATAGATGGATGGGTAATAATTAAGCTTAGGAGTTTTACCTTAGAGTTTTGTACTTTTACAGTTTACAAATAATAAAGGAAATAAGTGCCAATAATTGTGTCGAAGCCCAGCCACTCTAACCATTACCCACAATGCCCTTTTCAGCTCTTCCACCCAAATTTGAGAGCAATATCACCCCGGCACCAGGCCGGACTGGACTTATCACTTTTGTGAGCCATTCTTTGGAAGTCAGACTGGAGAAAAGCCTCGGACTTCTGGGATGGGACAGGCTCCAGACCTCAAGGCCAAAATTCTTCTGAAATAAGCACTCTGACACAATATTTACAGAAACATTCCATAATTATACAGTCCGCTCACACATTTCAGAGGTAATATGACAGTTTCCCTTACCCATGCTCCCTAGCTATTGTCCACTTAACTTTCCCTGTGGTGACGCTGAACCGGTTATCTTTTGTTTTTTACTCCCCCTAACTATTTTGTGAAACCCATCTCTACACCCTAACCCCACATACAGTCTCCCATCCATCCTGGCATCCCAGTGTAATGCGGTTCTGTCACCCAACCTGCCCAGAGCGAGACCATGTGACCCAGAATACACTCATCCCACTGAGAGATAAATCGCTACGGTCACCCAGCTCTCGTTTTCCTTCTACTCATCCATGTGCCTTGATTTCCTCGGCTCCTGCAACAGGGATCACCTATCATGATATGAAAATCGCAAGATAGCGCGGTGCAGGGTGTGTCGCACTGAGGCAGACTTCATACATGCTTCATGCATCTGGAAGGTTCCTGTACGCCACTTTCTGGAAGAGCTGCTTCCCGCCGTAAACGAGTCTCAGTCTCGTCCCAGGTGATACTTGCATGTGAGGGGGTGGGAACACAGAGATGCAGATGCATGTACACACAAACACACGCACACACAAACACACGCACACACAAACACACGCACACACACACAAACACACGCACACACAAACACACGCACACACAAACACACGCACACACAAACACACACAAACACACGCACACACAAACACACGCACACACAAACACACGCACACACAAACACACACAAACACACGCACACACAAACACACACACAAACACAAACACACACATACACAAACACACACAAACACACACACACACAAACACACACACACACAAACACACACAAACACAAACACACACAAACACACACACAAACACAAACACACACATACACAAACACACACACACACAAACACACACACACACACAAACACACACACACACAAACATACGCAAACACAAGCACACACAAACACAAACACACACAAACACACACACACGCACACACAAACACACACACACACAAACACACACACAAACACACACAAACACACGCACACACAAACACACACAAACACACGCACACACAAACACACACACATACACGCACACACAAACACACACACAAACACACGCACACACAAACACACACACACACACAAACACACACAAACACACGCACACACAAACACACACAAACACACGCACAAACACAAACACACACACAAACACACGCACACACAAACACACACAAACACACGCACACACAAACACACGCACACACAAACACAGTCATGAAGCTGGGGGACAGGAAGGCACATCCTCAGGAACCTCATCGTATCAGTGACATCCGAGTGGCTCCTGGAGAATCGTGTCCCGAGAGCCAGAAGAGAGGGAATGAAAGAAAAGGAGAAGGAGAGATAGATGGTGAGGGCAAGCAGGAGAAAGTCAGAACGACCTGGCTGGGAACATACCCAGAATCCTCCTGGAAGCCTTCCAGCTCGTCCCTCTGCTCCGCCAGACTGGACTCCAGATCCAGGTAGGTGCCATTGTGGGACAGCTGCAGGGTGCAGTCATCAAGCTGGGGGGCAGCAGGACAGACACGTGGCGTCACGCCGCATCCCATCTCCTCAGCCGAGGCCTGTTTTGGATGCCCGCCCTCCCCCCAGCCAGGCCCATTCATACACAGCTGAATTTCAGTGATTTTACTCCATCATCTACGGCTGTATTCTCACAGAGAGCTGCTGATTCACCCCATTCTACCTTAAACATCTGCAGCTCACCAAATGGTCTCCTTCCAATTTTGGAGTCAGGTGCCTTCAAAAGGAATTCCGTCAGAACTTGGGCGCTGCAGTTTAAATGGACCGTGTCGGTTCCTCTGAACCGAGTCGGCTCCTATCGGTTTCCCGGCGACCTCAGAAGCCGAGATCACCCTTTGTCACGGTCCATTTGGAGCTTAGCACCGGCATTTGGGGCACAAGTTAACATCAACCCGAAGACCTTAGAGAAGCACCCCTCAGCAAAGGAACTCAGCTCCTAGTCACATGTATAACGGTAATTCCCTGGAAACGGTTAAATAACACATGTGTTTATGTAACCTGGGGGGAGGGGGGGGGGGTGAAGACTTAAAACCAGTCTTAGATTGGGATGCAGGACCTTCGCAATGCTGTATCCATGGTACATTCCTCAGCCGGAATGCTACAACCAAGGCCTGAGTTGGGAGGGCAGGGAGAGGAAGGACAAGACAGCGGGAGCAAAATCGACAGAGAGAGAGAGAGAGAGAGAGAGCAGAAACAGAGGTAGCAGACAGACAATGGGGGACAGCAGAGGGAGAGTCAGAGACAGACAATGGGGGACAGCAGAGGGAGACTCAGAGACACACAATGGGGGACAGCAGAGGGAGAGTCAGAGACAGACAATGGGGGACAGCAGAGGGAGAGTCAGAGACAGACAATGGGGGACAGCAGAGGGAGACTCAGAGACACACAATGGGGGACAGCAGAGGGAGAGTCAGAGACAGACAATGGGGGACAGCAGAGGGAGAGTCAGAGACAGACAATGGGGGACAGCAGAGGGAGAGTCAGAGACAGACAATGGGGGACAGCAGAGGGAGAGTCAGAGACAGACAATGGGGACAGCAGAGGGAGAGTCAGAGACAGATAATGGGGGACAGCAGAGGGAGAGTCAGAGACAGACAATGGGGACAGCAGAGGGAGAGTCAGAGACAGACAATGGGGACAGCAGAGGGAGAGTCAGAGACAGACAATGGGGGACAGCAGAGGGAGAGTCAGAGAGAGACAATGGGGGACAGCAGAGGGAGAGTCAGAGACAGACAATGGGGGACAGCAGAGGGAGAGTCAGAGACAGACAATGGGGGACAGCAGAGGGAGAGTCAGAGACAGACAATGGGGGGCAGCAGAGGGAGAGAGCAGCTCTAGCAGAGAAAATGTCTCAGCGAGATCTCAGCCTCCCCAGACTTCTGCCATCTTCTACAGAAAACGTGACTCTTGTTGTTCAGCGTTTCAGGCCCAGATCAGCAGCTACTAAGCTGGATTTCTCGCTCTGTCCCTCCCTCTCCCTAACCACCCGCACCATGTGACATGTGAGAATGACATTATAAAACCAGATGGCGAGGGCGCTGTTTTGCTTAGACGGCAGAACGCTCGCTTCCCTTAGACTGCACGATCTCGCGTGCCGGTTGGGACAGAGCGGAACCCTGTTTTTATTTACCAAAAACATTTCCTTAAATAAACTATTATAGCCGAGGAGAGAGAGGTCAGTGGCAGATGAATGTTAGAAATCCCCTTAACAGACTTCTAACGAGATGCTATGCGACTCTGCAATTGCGGATTTCAAGCCGGCAGAATAATTAGGAGGAAACGACTGAAACGCTTCATGTTCGGAGATAATAACTTCGGTTTTTGTCAGGCAGGGGCCCAGCCCCCGTGAGATCACATGGCTGAACTGGAGGCGTGTCCACGATGGTCAAAAGCGGTCCAAAGTCGGTGCTGCGGCAGTCATAGCTGAGGATGGGCCTGATGTGAGGAAAGGAGACTCACAGCCAGCTGTAACCACAATGTAGGGCGATTCTGGCAGAGGGGGATGGAGGAGAAGGGAGTGTGGCACCGAAAAACTGGCTAAAGGGGCAGGAGAAGCACACTGCTGGGCATATTCAAACAGGCTGATCCTGTGATCAGAAGGTTGCTGGTTCAAATCCCTTTGTCGACAGAGTAATTTCACCTTTGGGCCCATGAGCAGGAGACATAACTCATCAACAGTGTCCTAAACAGCCCTTCGCGGGAAGAGAACCACAAACAGTGACGTTAGACGCGAGACCAAGCGCTCTGCTAAAGGCATTTTCAAAATCTCCGCTGTCCCCTTTTCACATGCGGCAAGTGTTAACGGAAACCCCCTCCCCGCAAACAAACGAGATTAAGAAACTGGCGGGTGGGTGTGCGACTCGTTAATATGGTGAAGACATGAAGGGACACGTAAGTTTTTCGATCACGTTAAAAATGCTCAGCGTCTGACAGTCCAGGGAAACATCTGGCTAACACGCTATAGCTAGGATAGCGTGCACTTATCTGTCATGTAGTGCTTCAGAGAAAAAGCAGAGGGACATAAAGCTTGCCACCTAAAGAAACAGCCCCCTCCTCAGAGGACAAGCCCCCAGAGACAGGAGCGCTGGAGGGGTTTCCTCATGCCCCCTCTCTTTCTCTTCACACATTAGCACATTAGCGTGTTGCCGCCGAAGTGTGTTAACGCATTAGCGCGTTAGCTGCGCCACTATAGTACTGGTGCCCCATGGACTGGGCGGCGGACCCAGGTTGATGCCTGTTTCCTTGCTGTCACCACCTTCCTCTCACCTTTCGACCACATGTACTTTTCATTGAACCACTGCTGATGCTGCTGTCACTTAGAGCAACTCGTTTAGGACGGGTGCTACATGGAGATTAATTAAACCGAATTGAGCTTAAACAGATCCATCTCCACAGAGAAAATATATTTAAGCCTGGCGTGTAGCACAGTCTTCATAATCGCAATGTCGCATCATTTTCGAGGATCTGTATGCACACTGACGTCGACACATCTATCCATCTTCTCCTGAGTCACGGTCTGAGGGAGCCAGGAGCTTATGCTAGCCAACACAGGGTACGAAGCTGGGGTGTAACCGTGGACAGGAGTCCTGTGCATCACCAGAATGCCTAGAGGAAACTCTGGCAACATATAGACTTTCCCTCCAAGATCAATAAAGTTCATTCTAAGTCCAACTCTAGTTTTTTACTTCTAAAGAAATGTACTTTCCCTGCCCAGGTTTCACTTAGCCCTCCAAAGAGCAAAGACCTGGGAAGACATTCAGAAATCACATGCAGCTCCTCGGCTCACGCCTTCTCCGGCAGCCACTTACAGCTGCCGTTTATAAACGGTGATATCTCACTCACATGGTCATGATCTCACTCATGGAAAGTACGTGACTGGATGGAACTCAAGCCTTATCCTCCACGGGACTCAAACCAGTAACCTCCTGAATCTGCAAGCCTTCGATCCACAGGGACAACTGTCAACCCATAATGACGACGCGGTCATATAACCAAAATTAGCCTCGTCTAAATTTATGCCCAAACACCTGCGTCACGTCAAGTACTGGATGGACACACACAGCTTGACACTTGCAGATGGGTAAGACATCATGGTCTCCAGCAGTGGATTAGACTGAAGGGAATGAAGGTTGGGGGAGGGATATGGAAGTGATAGCAAACTGTTAACACTTGTCCTCCATTATGTGTTCACTCACCCCATAGTCAGGAGACTGACAGCAAAGCTGCTTTTCTCGCCAGGAGTATGTTGCCAACCGAATTCCCAGAATGCTTTGCAGACATGTCCTCATTCACAGCTATCATACCAGTACTATATATGCCTCTATATCATTCTAAAAAAAACACACAAACCTACAGAACGGAACAATTTGAAAACAGAAAAGCGCAACACTATTCAGCATCTACAACTGAACAGCCACAATATGCTTGAGTGTCATTTTTAAACTCCAGACCCTTTCTGTGCTTTAACACGAACAGAAAGGTAATTTTTTTTTCCACTTTGAAAAGCACTGTCCATTCAGTGAATTAAAAACAAACACTTTCTGCGAGTGGGAAAAAAAAGGAGACTACAGTAACACAACCAGTAATTACCCAGCAGTCTGCAAGGGCAGCTCCCCCTGATCCAGAGGTGAAAGCTCAAACCATCAGCCAGGCCGGCCCTGGACACGCACGTGCTCTGCTGCCACGCTGCACCAGCTGCGTGACGTTCAGCCCTGAATTGCCCACCTAGCTGGACTATTTGGGACCCATGTTCACCGCTCCGTGTCCCCCTGAACAGGGCCATCGCTCCTGACCCCGAGGTCTCTAGTCCACGGGCTCTGACTGCCGCCCTGAAACCCAAAGCCATGCCCTTCTAGGCTGGAGCCACGGAGGCAGGGTGGAGGTAATTCTAGGCCACAAAATGAGCACTTTCCCTTACAGGCTACGACGAGGTGAGGGACCCACATCGTACTCACAGTCTGAACACTTGACGGAACGTGCAGATATGAGACTGTATTTTGGAGTTCAGATAACTTTGGGTTAAAGTGATTCACAGTCGTAGTAACGTGGGGAGCTTTCGGCTCTGGGTTAACGGAAACTTGGGGGCTGCCCCCTGCCAGAAGAAGCATTTTTTTTAAAAAAACGTTAGGAAAAAACATGCAAAAACATTTTTAAAGACCCGCTCACATCAAAAAAGGGTGCCTCCGGGGTGATCAGCTTCTCGCCTTCTCTCCTCAGTGTCAGAATTTGGACTGGGAGAGCTGGTGGGACTGTGTCGGTGTTGACCGGTAGGAGAGTCTCGTGTTTGGGGGTTTGGGGGGGGCTCATGAATCACGGGCGGTGCTGAAGAACCACAGAATGACGTATCAGTGTGACCCCACCCTCGCTGCCCGCATGGGGCACCCGGACACACATTTTAAAAAATGTTAGAAGTACATTATGTGGGGAAAAAGGCATATGTGTGTGTGTGGGGAGGGGGGGGGGCGGGCATTCCCCAACTACCCTGCACCCCCGGTCTGACCATAAAAACTATTTATAACAGATGGCAGACTGACCTGTCCTGCAGCATTCAGACACACAGCATGGGGGAAAACCTGTGTCTGTGTATTACATTGTGGGGACCAAATGTCCCCCACAATGTAATAAAAACCTGTTATTTTAACCTTGTGGGGACCATTTTTTCAGTTTCTACAAGAGGAAACTCATTTTTATGAATAGAAAAAAAAATCTATGATTACAATCAAAAAACTAAAAATGCGATACATCTTGTATTTTGTTTGGTTACTTATGGTTAAGGTTAGGGCTGGGTGGGGGTTAAGGTTAGGGCTGGGTGGGGGTTAAGGTTAGGGCTGGGTGGGGGTTAAGGTTAGGGCTGGGTGGGGGTTAAGGTCATCACATTTGGGACTAAACTGAAATACATTGAGAGTCACCACAAAGATGTGGAGAACTAATGTGTGTGTGGATGTATGAAACTAGTTTCTACTGTGTCTCATCTCAACACCTTTACCCCATAAAATCATGCATTATGTTTCATGGGGGGGGGGGGGGGGGGGTTATCTTCCACTGCCCCACCTGCACCATCCCGAGAGAGCGACCCTTACAATGGTGAACTGTGAAGTGAATTACAAACTCATAAACCTTAAAACGTCTGGCCCTATAAGTGGGGGGGGGGGGGGGGGGGGGGCTGCTGTAGATAAAAGAATCTCTACATTAAATATATACCCCGCCAACATATGCCCGTTGCTCGTTACTCCCCAGCACTAATGACTACCAAACACAGCCGCAGCACAGCCGCCCCCAGTGACCACACTGTGAATTCCAGCAGAAACCCAACCCTAACCCTTTCTGTTAACCGTATCGGAAGCACGTCCTAAGCAAACACCCTTTCCGTAACCACGCGGTCAGCTAGCATCTCAACTCCGCCATTTCTAACCCTGGGGCTGTAAAACAGACGCCTTAAACAAATCATTTTGATGACCGAGCCCAGAGGTACGGTGAGAAAAGCACAGCATTTGTCTGAAAAACTACCATATTTACTACTGTTCAGTGACAAAAACAGACACATCACACATTCTGGCTATTAGTGTGAAATCCATCGCCGAGCCTGTTTACCAATTCGCTTCACAGATCCCGCTCTGGATAGCAACTGTATTTACCAGATATCCTGCAAATTCGTTTTCCATATTGCCTCATTTCACACATTTTATTACTCAATATACTCAGTAATCATACCTTTTAACTATGAATTTGAAATAACAGCATTACTGAAAGGTAGTATTTCTTTACACACAGCAGGTCTGACAGGCTGTATAAACAAAATCATTACCACTATCAGATGGTATTTTTGATATACTCTCTGAATTATATCATAATACTGACTGTCAGTACTTCATGTAAATTTATGACATTATCACTACTGATAGATTGATTTAAGGACTAGGTGCTGAGCTCAGCATAACACTGTGCTTTTTTGAAAAATCCAGCACTGTAATGTTTACTGTTATGAATACAAATAATTAGTTCATTAATTAATTAATGTTCCATATAGTTTCTGCTTGGAAATATGCACAGCTCGTAAGCCGAAGAAAGCCCCGTTTGTGCGCCTGTGTGTGCGTGCGTGCGCCTCAGCGAGGATTCCTGACGGACTAGCGCAGGTGGCTCAAAGGATGAAACATTTTTCTAATATCCTGCCGACGTCCAAGTCGCTCCGAGCGTTTCCAGGAGCCGGGCCGTAAATCCCGGGGATGTCTGTGGAAGCAGGGAGAGCGGGGAGCCCGTCCGTTTAAGGCAGGCTGGCAGGTGGACGGCGGGTTTGCCACGTGGAGAAGATAAAAAGTGGCGAAAACATTTCCTCTTCCAGCATTTTTACATGGGCCACGTCACGACGATAAAGGAGATCTGGGATGGGCCGGCCACAAATCACACGCGCGAATTCCTTCACGCAGCAGAGAGGACGGCACTTGCTTTATCGTGCTGCTCTCCCGGTATATTCTGGAACGTTCGGTTAAATGACCACAATGCGCCTGTGCCGATATAACTGCGGGACAATCGCGGGCCCGGATTACATAACCCGCTCCGCCGTGACTCACTTTGGCTTAGAACCCACAACCTCCTGGAGCCCAGGGCAGCCAAGTGGCCGCCAAGCCAGACTATTCCGTCTTATTTTCCATGCGCCGCTGCAGTTGCAAACTGTGCGGAGCTGAAATCCTACCAGATTCCAAAAGCTTCTTTACCTATGAGTAAGAACCATGATATGTCACCTGGCTATGTGTTATTGCGCAATATATCAGGAATACAGACGCGATAATAAATAAATAGCATTCAGAAATAGATGTGGATTAGAAACAGGATGCCTTGCCTATTAGGAAAACAGCTCAAAAGAGAAAACTTCTAAAGCAAATGATTCAGTGCCCAGGCATTTCAACATATATTCATCCAAGGGGCATAACTTTGGGTTGGGGGGGCGGGGGGGGGGGGGGGGGGGGGGTTGAGGCGTCCACCCATTTAATGGGGTCCAGGGGGTTGTATTGGCTGGTTTTGATTATTAGGGGGTTACAACTTCCCCTTCTCCCCCATAATTTATGCTAACGCTTCCATCCATTTGCTATACACGCTTCTGGTATATATACCCCCTCCGTTGCCCTTCACCTAACTGGCCCACACTGGTCACACACAGGGCTAAACCTCACGCTGATCACACAGTCTAGCAAGAATTTGACAGCTCTTATAAAGGACTTGCATTATTTAATGCATCTGATACTTTTACCCAAAGTGAATTATAGCAGATAGAAAGACTATGATTCACGTACACTCCCTGAGATTCAATCCCATGACCTCTGCATTGAAAATGCAAGTCACTACTTGATGAGCTACAGGAGCGCACAATGAAGGGAGACGTGGGTTATTCTGTGCTAAACAACCAGCAAACCGTGCCCTTCACAATAGCGTACTACATGGACACTAATCACAAAACACGTGGTAACGGGCCAGGCTAAACAGACAGGTGCTATGGTGACCAGTACACTGAGTATCAGTGCAACAGAGATGCCGCTATTGATTTTTGGCCCCATGAAGGCATATCTTACTGGGCCACCAATTCACTTATGTTCCTTTTTTTTGCGTCTCTGTCACTCGTCCAAACTCCCTCCTCCCCCATCTTTCCGACCCCCCTGGGTACAGGATGGTGCAAGCCTCCCAACACGAGTCACCTGTTTTCAGATTAAAATGAAGTGTCTATCCACCTGTAGCGCTAAATTGTGAACAAACAAACTAACTACCACCCTGCTCTCCTTAAATTCTGTTCCTTAAACACATCCGGGTATATCCCAAATACGGAAAAACTAAAAGCAAAACCTTTTTTTCCAGATTTGTAATTAGTGGTATGCCATAATGCGAATGATCTCAGTCTTGCAGGTATTCATTGTGTTTTTGCCGTTAAGCTGAGGAAAAGTGAACAAAAATAACAATTCCCTCAGAGTGGGAAACCTGACGATTCCCTGTCCCTCGTAAAGCAGCGTCCGCCCAGTGCCCCCCTCCCCCGCCGCGTCGCCCCCCACTGCGGCGCACCGGTGAACCTGCCGCCCGCTCCGACCTGCGCTTTTTCTGCGGCTGCCTCTAAAACGATGAAGCTGTTAGGCAGATCTAGCAAAAATTTAACATAAAAAACCCAAACCCTAAAATGGGATGGTGACATACCGGCTGGACACCAATTCGGTACAAACACTGAGAATGCCCAGTCAACTGAGCGTGACAATTCAATATAAATGCGCAAAAATAACGATCCTAACAGTGAATTACATTTTACCCGATGTGAATTCAAAGTTCAATGCAGGTTGTTTCTTACCCCATATGCCTGTTTTGATAGTTTTCCTATGATGTATCAAATGACTTTTCCCATTTTCACAGCACGAAATATGCAATTGATTTACATGCAGACACCACGCAGTGCCCCTATTAAGTTTTAAGGGGAATTAAGTTAAGCCATCGTACCTTGTGTGGCGCTCGGAGAAGCCGATGGATTCCGGCGATCTGGTTTATTAGAGGAATATCCTCCCTGAAGGTGTAGTGAGGTGGTCTCGTCGGTTCGGGGAAGTTGGTGCTGTTAAACGGATCGGTGTCATCTAAAAACTGAACCCTGCACACAAAAGTGGCCATGATGCATCCATGCACGGATGCCGGGACAGTGCAGTCTAATGATTACGATTTCCGCGTCGGCGGTCACCGCTCCGCTACCACAACAAACCGAGTGCAGGTTGCCCGGCTTAATAGTGCTTCATCTGTCGCGTCGGATCCCCATAGACCAGCTGTCACTTCAATGCATTAAGAAGCGGTGTCTCTATCCCTTCCGTATGTCCCGCTAAGTTGGCGTTAATGTGCCTTTTTTCCCCCCGTCTTGAGAAGGACAGCGCGACGCAATGGCATTGCGAGCAGGCAGGGTGCAGGGACGGACTGCCAGTCTCGGCTTCTGCGGGAGACCTCTGGAGAAAGCCCCCCTCCATCCCCTCCGTAAAGCGTCATTCACATGTAAGTGTATCGGCGACCTCCAGCGGCCAACCGACTGCTGTAGAGCGGGCCCGAAAGCGGAAAATTACATTATTGCATGAGGTGCTGCATTGCTTCTATTCTTTTCATTTCGTTTGAGTGTATCCCAACCACACACACACACACACACACACACACACACACACACACACACACACACACACACACACACACAATTTAAACCATATTTTACTCACTTATTACTCTTATATTTCCTCATGCAACCTTTGCTCGTTTCGAATTATTGACACATAACAGTACTGAATAGATGGCAAAAATAATTTAAACCCCTTAGAACTATCAATTGTTAAATTCGACTATTGTTCGGTAGTTTGTAGTAGGTCTAATTGTAACAGTAATCTTTCTATCATTTATATATATATATATATATATATATATATATATATATATATATATATATATATATATATATATATACACACATTGCAGTCACCCTTATGAGAATATATGACGTTCGTTTATATTGTGCTGTTTATACAGCGTTTTGTACTGAGCTTGTTTGGTTTATAACCGAACCCTTGCTTAGTTTAAAAGCAGCTGAGATCATAGACGTCCCTTGTATTTCTGAGCAGCCCCAACAAACGAAGCAGACAGTATTATATATCCAATTTATGTTATTCGTCGGCAGCCCATAATATTTGGCGTTTGCCAATACCAATCTTTCAGCTGTGGTCTCTGTGTCTGCATTTATTTAGGACTCACTTTGTTGTTTTATTTTCATACCGCATTCTATCAATGTAATGTTTTTATTCTCGAACCGCTAGTTAAGTAGATTTTAGTTTTATTTCGCGGGTTTGGTGGTAGGCAATATAACGTTTTTGATTTCTGAATAACTTCTTTCTATACACAGAACGTGATCTGTTTCAATATTTTTAAAGACATAGTTCGTTTATTATATGACACCCACATCTGATGATTAATAACGGGAGTTCCGTGATGTGAACGTGAAATGCAACTAGGACGAATTTTCGCGTGCATGTCTGAATATGCAACATGCATTAATTTTCCAGAGCACAAGAGATCAAAGTTAAACATTCTCAAACAGCATTTATGTTTAACAAATTATATTTATACTCATTAAAAGGTATCTTACTATGTAATGGATTTAACAAAATTAAGAAATAGCCTATTCATTGCCTAAACTAATCGTGTCAATACACCGATGTAAGGTCTGGTTACCAACACTAGAGGGCAGAGCTGCACTTTGTTATTGCGCTGTTGTGTACCCACGTGTTGCTTAGTTTTTACCCGGTTGCCTTAGTAACTGTACTTGCTGGCGTTTTGCGGTGGGTCTACCTTAAATTAATGTTTCACATTGAAGTGCTTGATATTACATCACTCTGCTATTGTGTCCTCTTATTTCTGCGTATAAAAGATCGGCGTTAAGTTGTCAAGTTGACCGGTGCTCTATTTACGGCCCGCGGTCTGCTTCCATGTGCATCTGTACTGAGAATGTACTAAAATATTACATTAAGCATAATTTATGGATTCAGTGTAATATGCAATAATAAACGAACGTCCAAAAGTATCAGAATGGCTGGGGGCTCCTTGACGCATAGTGAGCCTCATATGCGCCACGGTACCATTTAGGCTATAGTACTTTCTAATGCTGATTTTACGTGGCAATATAGCAGGTTAATGGCATATTTTCAATCAGGAAGAAAGAGACCAACCCGCCCTTATCTAGCAACGGACCTACGTCAGTCAGAGGGGAGATTTTTTTGGAGCTGATGGTCTCGTAAAAGCTAGTTGTCGGATCTTGTAAAAGTAACTGAGAGCTTGTACTAATTCTCCGAGGAATCATATTCATGTGTCTGATGTATCTGTCGTGGTCGAAGATATCGCGTATAACCATGCCATCTATTATTTTCTTTCCTTCGTCTGTGATACATTTATCTGTGGGGAAGAGAACTGAATCTGCATGAGAGTGGTCTTGGGGGCTTTATTATCCATCCATCCATTTTCCAAACCGCTTATCCTACTGGGTTGCGGGGGTCCGGAGCCTATCCCGGAAGCAATGGGCACGAGGCAGGGAACAACCCAGGATGGGGGGCCAGCCCATCGCAGGGCACACTCACACACCATTCACTCACGCATGCACACCTACAGGCAATTTAGTAACTCCAATCAGCCTCAGCATGTTTTTGGACTGTGGGGGGAAACCGGAGTACCCGGAGGAAACCCCACGACGACATGGGGAGAACATGCAAACTCCACACACATGTAACCCAGGCAGAGACTTGAACCCGGGTCCCAGAGGTGTGAGGCGACAGTGCTAACCACTGCACCACCATGCCGCCCCCATATCATATCATATCATATCATATTTGTGTTTGTATGGGTTATTATTTCCAGGGGCCTTATTCATCAATTGACTTATAAGTTAACTGTATGCTGTATTTCAAGAATGACTGGTTTTATGATGCACTTTTAATAAACACATGGTGAGGTACTAAACCACGGAATGAGTTTTATAAATATGGCAGGATGAGTGTAATATATTTAGCTAAACTGCTGAATACGGGGGGGGGGGGGGGGGGGGGGGGAATGTGGAGACATGAATGATTCTTGGACAAAGAACGCCGATGCCGTGTTTCCTGGTCTGCTGAGGGGACACGTGTCTAGGCTGCACAGTTGCCTCCCAGGTGGAAATGTCACTGATATATTGTGTTTTGGCGAGTGCCTGGAATGATTCTGGGCTCAGCACGGAATGTCCCAAAGCCTTATCAGCCTGGCAAGGGGCCTGCCCATATCACACTGAGATAAGAGGGAGGCAAGCCTATTAAAAGGCATGCAGCCCATGGACTGGGGTACATATTTAGGATGGCATGCCGGTGGTGCTCGGGGAGGGGGGGGACAAAAAAAAATAAATGGGAGCCAAAGTGACACCACTGCCACACCATAGAAAACAACACGGCGAGCTCTCGCTGAACGTAATTTTGTGAAGCTTTCTTTCTGCTACATTTACTTTAAAGCTGAGATATTATGAAACGTCAGGTCTGCTCACCTACAGGGGCAGGAGATTGAGCTCATTTTCATGAGCTTTTGTGAGGAGAGAGAGAGAGAGAGAGAGAGAGAGAGAGAGAGAGAGAGAGAGTGAAGGTAATTTACAGCACCTGAATGGACGCTCACTGCACTTCTCTCGTCAGGCTGCTGTGGATCCTGATAAGAAGCTTGACTTTGTCCCAAAGCCATAAAGTCTCACCCTTGAGGCTCCAGCTCATCTCTGCCTCGTTCTCTTGCCTGATGACCTCATTATCTAAGTCATACCTCTGTGCTACCTATGAAATATATCAATTGTAGGGTATAGGCACACTGGGTTTTTTGAAAAAATGTCAACTTTGAGGCTCATTTTCTCAAAACTTTGTTTTTGTGGGATAGCCCACTTCACCTTTCAAGGGCACAATTGTACCTGGGCATTCATTGTAAGCTCAGTGTAGCTGCAGATGTGCCTATCTGACTGCTAGCCATATGTTTGTAATATGCTAATTGCTGCACTTCTATGTCGCAGGGGATAAAGCGTCTGCTGAAAGGAATATATGTCAGTGTAAAGTGATGCTTGTAACGGAGTTACAACCAAGAGATTGATACATGATTTAATATCAGGAGAAGAAACAACCCCAACGACAGTAATCTAAAATCAAAATGTGTGGAGATAAAGAGAGAGAGAGATTCCTTTAAGTATCACAGAGGGCGATTCTCTGCTTCAGCTTCTTGTGGGATTTTCCAGGAACTCCTCTCAGGAGGCAAAATCTGAGCTGTCGAAAAAACGAGTCTTATCGTTCTGCGGTCGGATGTCAGTGGCCCCATGCATGCGGGTTCACATCCTGTTCTGTAATCTGAAGTGAGACACAAGCGGAACTGCTGCGGTGATATATGCAGCTCTGAATACAGGGAGCTGCTACAGGCCAAACAGGCGGATCACGATAGAACTGTTATATTGGAAAAACGATGAAGAGAGCAGGAATCTTCACACCTCTGGTTGATTGTTAGACCAATTATGCAATAAAATATTTCCTTCCATGGCTGGAAATTTCAGCATGGAAGGAATCTATGGTGCATTATAGAGAGCTTCATAAGGCAGCCATAATGCTTAATAAACATGGTTATAATGTGTTTTTCCTTTTGATAAATATTTATAGTCATGTTTATGAATGCACTAATATTTGTTATGAATGTATTTATAAATCACTAAAAACATGGCCTTAAGTAAAGCGTTACCAAAATTTCTACCCCACCTCAGCTCTTCATCACTTCATGGGACTATTTGGATGCTTGCGGATGAGAGCCGACTCTCTCTGCCGTACCTTAGTGCTCCTTCATTCCCAGTGCCATCCACATCTGTTAATCATTCCTTCTCAGTAAGATCTCCGCACGTTAATACGTATCAGGCAAGACTAACGCCAGAGAGGTCAAGGTTCCTTCAGGGGCTGTCTGTCTGGAGATTAAACGTGAGCTGGGACATGTGTCTGCATATCAGCTGGGGGGTCTCACCCAGCTGGGACACGTGTGGCCATTTTAGGGCATTAAGGTGCTTTTTGGGCCTGGATCACTGGAGTGTAGAGGTGCATCATCCCACAGTGTGTCTGAAGTGGTGTGTTTTTTCACTTGCTGAACGAGGATTGCATTGCCACTTGTTTTGTAAGTGGAAATATAAAAAAATGCAATAAAAAGACGTTGACCCAAGCTGTTGCTCACCATCTAATGGCTGGAATGGGTCATTGTTGGTTTATTCCTGTTTATCCTTCCGCTTTGCGCCAATGCACACGCCCAGACTCTTCGGGCAGTTAGGAGCTGCTGACCCCCATAACCGTATGTTCTTGGACTGCGGGCGTCAGTCATTGGTAGCGCATCAGACCTGCACGACATGAAGAGAAGACGCATGCTTTGCATGCACTGAACGGTATCTGTGCATCGACGCTGTAATGTGACTGGACAAGGCACTGATTGGCAAAGGGATGTTTAATCTGTAACTGTTTCGAAAAGTGTGAACTTAGTATGAGTTTACCATACTATTCAAGAGAATTGTACGGTGCAGTTTTCTATGAAAGCTGCAACCTTGCTTTCTGGATATAAATGCAAAATTGGAAAGTAGTACATAGTCCAGAGACTTTATAGTGGCCTCTGATATAGTGAAGCCTACACAGATTTAGTAAGATGGGAAGGGTTTAGACGAAAACAATGGTAAATGCCCCCCGTACTACGTCAATGATGATGTGCCATACATATATTATCTCATATACATCCGTGCATTGAGATACACTGACACCAGGCAACCATCACCTCCAGCCCCAGGAGATCCCCAGAAACCATGAAGCTGCAGCTGCCCAACCCAGGTCTGGAGGAACGGATCCCGTCCCACCAGGAGCTGGAGAAGATGGAGGTGGAGGAGGCCGGGGACAGACCCGAATGGGACAATAAGGCTCAGTACATGCTGACCTGTGTGGGCTTCTGTGTGGGTCTGGGTAACGTCTGGAGATTCCCCTACCTGTCAGACAGAAAGAGGGAGCCTTGTTACCAAGCAACAGATGAGGCGGTTACACATTCTGTGTTTGCGCTAAAGGCTTTGTGAGTGACAGGGTCTGTGATGCTGCCCTAGATTAGCGAATGTTCCTGGGATCACGACAAGGAAATTTAACCCAACCGAAAAAAATGTCAAATCGTGGTAATTATGGACTAGTAATACACAAGTTCCTGAAAACTTATGTTAATAGTTAAACAACACAGTGTTATAATATATTACATATCAGTGACATTAGGGGGGCAGTTATTTCAATCTCTTTGTACTAAGTGCAAATGTGCACGAATGAAAAAAGAATTTTCTGAAGGGATAACACTTATGTAGATTTAGCTGCAAGAATAATAAGATGCAAGTAGATCTCAGTAATATTTCGCATTATTTGACCCGATTCAATAATGATTTACGCAAAACTCATCGTTATACTAACACACAACCCAATAAGAATTCCAGCCTCTGTGGGCACGGCCAAAATTCGACATTTACATTTACCACATGGAGAAGTAAGCATGTGCAGGAGGAGATTAACACCCGTGTAACACACTTCGGATCTTTAACGTGGGGAAAACAGACAGAAAACCAGCTGAAATAGAATAAACCCCGTAAAGCCATTTTAGGTACCATCAGCCAAAGGTGATGATGTCACAGTTAGGCCACGTGGATGCAGTGCTGAGAATTTGCTGGCTGCACCAAATCTACCAACGTATGGGTGTGACATCTACTGGTAAGGTGCATCATTAATGGTTAGTGCTAAACACTGGGATTTCTTTGTTCTTCATTAACAAAACCAAACATAGGCGTGTAGCTGATTCAGAATTCATCTGCGATTTAGTATGTCTAATGTTACGACCCAAGTTGCACTCCTTATATCAAAAAACCCAGGATCACAAAACGTAGATTCAATTGAGCTGGAGTCTCCATGGCGTACATGTTATCATCTCCCCTGTCGAAAGAGCACGTTGCTGGAGAGATTTCTGGATAGAGATCACAGGAAACTGTTTTCCAAGAGGATTGTTTCAGCGACAATATACCTGTGTGCAATATCCAGGCAGAGTCGTTCTTATCAGCTGGCTGGAAAAAGAAAGCTTCCATCAAAGATAAAAAGTCTAGAATGGACTTTCGACATGTGCTGTTGCTGCTTGCTGGATGACAATAAAAACGAGTTTGTACACTCGCAGATAAGGATGCACAAGTCTGCATGGACGATCCATCCACCTCGGCAGAGAGGACACTTATTCTGACACATCAACACAACGATTTCTTTGGAAAGCGTGAAAATAATTTCTTAGATTTGTTACCAGCTGATCACACTGAACTTTTCCAGTAGAAAGCAGGCTCTGCGATTTCACCAAACACTTATGAAAAGCCAGAGAAGTCCCCTTTGCATTGATCGATCACCGGTAAAATTTTTTAAAAAAGACCCCCCAAGCATCTGCAGGTAAAAAATTCAGCCCTGAAGGGAGCCCCGTATTTAGCTCCCTGCCAGCTTCCAACACACCTGTAGCAGGTATTCGATGTTCTTGATTGGTTGAATGTTTTCTGGCAGCTGGGAGGAAACAAAAATATGGACTGTCAGCGGGCAACTGGGTTGAGTAGGACTGTGATAAGCAGTGCTTGAAATTTCTTTCGCAATTCCTGAAATTTATGGCACACAGGTATTGCTGGTTGGATTGTATTACAACACCATCATTGCCTGGGTCATGTGGTACTTCTTCAACTCCTATCCTCCTGTCCAACTCCTGTCCTATCAATGAAAACAAAACTGGTGCAGTATTACAATACTGGTTTAAGAAAAACTGGTGATAATATTTACATTCATATTTGGTTCTCAGTTATCCAAAACCCAAGCAGCATGAATGTCGCCCCCTACAGGCCTGGCGTCAGAGTGCGCCAGGAGCTCCCCAATGGATTACTTCTGGTACCAGGAGACCCTCAATATATCAACAGCCATAGAGGATTCTGGCGGCCTGCAGTGGTGGATGGTTCTGTGCCTAATATGTGCCTGGGCCGTTCTCTACATCTGCTGCATTAGGGGCATCGAGACCACTGGCGAGGTAGGGGTCCCATCTCAAAAGCCTTAGAACGACTAACAGGTCAAATATGGTTGTTTCAAACACATGCCCTTTCTCCTCAGGCTGTGTATGTGAGCTTCACACTGCTGTAAGTGGTCCTCACCATCTTCCTGATTAGAGGTTTCACTGTGACAGGTTCAGTGGATGGAATGAAGTTCCTCTTCAAATTTCACCTGCTTCCGGCTCCCTGTCTATCCGCAGGTCCTGTCACCTTTGCCATCATCAAGCTTAGATGTGTGTCATACACCAGCCTGACTTTGGAAGGACGCCTCCGTGACCTTGAACAGCTCAATGTCTTACTTTTATTTGGCAGAGTTGAGTTACAAATTCTGTTTTAAGTTTTAAGTATAGGGGCGGTATGGTGGTGCAGTGGTTAGCACTGTTGCCTCACACCCCTGGGACCCGGGTTCGAGTCTCCGCCTGGGTCACATGTGTGTGGAATTTGCATGTTCTCCCCATGTCGTCGTGGGGTTTCTTTCCCCCACAGTCCAAAAACATGCTGAGGCTATTTGGAGTTGCTAAATTGCCCGTAGGTGTGCATGTGTGAATGACTGGTGTGTGTGTGAGTGTGATGGGCTGCCCCCCCGTCCTGGGTTGTTCCCTGCCTCGTGCCCATTGCTTCCGGGAAAGGCTGTGGACCCCCCGCGACCCAGTAGGATAAGCAATTTGGAAAATGGATGGATGGATGGATGGATGGAAGTTTTAAGTATATAACATCTCATTAAGGACTGATACAAAAGACATAACATGTTCAATCAAAGTGAACAGCAAGAATGTTCCATGGAACACTGGAACTTTCCATACAGTAGATGAAGAATTCTCATTTCTTTTGCATTATAATTCCATATTTGGGTCCAGAGGCCTTTTCGGTAACATTATGTCATTTCCTTCGTTGGCTTCATGTTGCTCTCATAGTCCATGCTGATCATCTCCCTCTTCTGCTTCATCACTAAAGCCAGTGCTGGACTCATGTACCTTGTCTGGGTCATATACCACAACTTGGTCATATACCACAACTTGGTATATTTTACTAGCAAGGGTCTATTTTGGGGTAGCAGTGGGAAAGATGCTGACCCAGCATTGCCACTAGTACTCCTTAATCTGTCATAATATCAGTGTCCATCCATCCATCCATCCATCCATCCATCCATTCATCTATCTATCCATCCATCTTCCAACCAATGGAGGTCTACCATAAGGTAAATTATTGACATATCTACTCAGCTGACTCGGTTTAAATGCCTGCAAACCGTCAGTTCTTTCAGGTGTCCTTGTTTCATAAGATTAAATTTAGTGTCCTGTCAGCGGGGGGGGGGGCGTCCTTGGAGCTTTTGGGCCCCATGACAGTGTATTATATTGTGCTCCCAACCCCAACCAATCAAATTATGTTCCAAATTTTTTTTAAGCACTGCTGCTTAAGGGGCAATAAAATACAGATGAGCATGGAGTTGGTGTAACTGGTACATATTAACAGCTTTTATTCTATGTGTTATTGTAAGGATTCTGACATGCAAATGAGATTATCACGAGGTACAATGACAAATTATTCACTCAAAGGCCATTTTCTTTGCTGTTGACACCATGTTGAGGTAATATTTGCTAAGGGAAATAGATAATCTTCTGGGGGGGGGACTACAATTTTTGTCTTGTTGTTGGATGTGTAACAATGACAAGTATTTCTATAGACAAGTATGTTTAGCTTACAGGTAGTTTAACGCGATGATGTATGGTTCTGTCACTGTAAGGTATTATATATTTTACATTAACATTTACATTACATTTATTTCAAAGACGTTTTCATCCAAAGCGACATGTAGTTGAGAAAGCAGGGTGAGGCAGTCCCTGGAACAGTTGGGGCTAAGGGCTTTGCTAAAGGGCTTGACAGTGAAATCACTCTACCAACCTTGGGATTGGAACCGACAACCATCTGATCACTGGCAAAGCATCCTAACGTGCTGTGTAGTTAAAAAGAGTTTGTGAAGTAAATACCTCTTTCATTTGTTGCATCTATTAACAACAGTTACATGTTGACAGAATCAAGCTTCTGACTATGGTAAACTGTAAAATCTGTTGTATCTCTTAGGCAACTAGCCGTTAGCCCAGCCAGGTTAGCGAAGGTCAAAACGGAGATGTGGATTTGGCACTATAACCCTACTAACTCACATCAGATAATTGAACAAACAGGATGCAGTCGGGTTTAAGGTGACTGGTTTTTAAAATATGGTAAGTCAGGCCTTAGTCGATTGGTGGTGAGGACAGAATTTCGGCAGATAGTCAGGGGATCAAGGATATGATGGTGATTTATAAGGTTCAATATCCCGAACGGACACAGCCAAATGTACAAACTTTTTAGCAAACGTCATTTCTCCATTCATCCTGACTTTCCATCCTGTGTAAGTGCTTATGCAGTAAGACGTCGAAGTCAAAGCTGAGATTCAACCCCAGGTCATTTTCAACAGTTATGTAATAAAAAAGCTATGAGAACAAAGTAACTTAAAATTTTATAAATAAAAAAAAACAGTCATCTTTTCTTCTGCAAATGCAACTTTTTGTATTTTTGATTAAATCATTTAGCTGCAATAAAGCTCTTTTTAACCTAAAATCTCTGAATCATTCAACCAAGCAGAAAATGTTTTATTTTACATAATCCCAAGTAAGTTACTGAGTACTGGGCTTGACGGAAATTTACTGTTAAACATCGTTATAGAAGTATTTTCATACCATTTCTGCTTTGTAGACAAGAACTACATATCACTTATTTAGCAGATCCAGATCCAAAGCAACATTTTGCGAAAGCGGGTTCAGTCGGTCGTGGGGGCACTAGGTGCCAAGGGCTTTTTTCAAGGGCCCAGTCCTGAAATCATTCTGCCGGTCTTGGGATTTAAACTGGCAACCTGCTGATGACGAAGATCACAGAAGTCTCACTGCTCACTGGACCACACACCACCTTCGAAATCCCACACAGTTTGTTAAATTTATAAACACATATGGAAATATAAAAATATGCAGCATAGCCATATATGTATTTAATTGGGCCTGACAGCTTAATTATAACTTCCTTTAATGGTGTTTGGTGTGTTTTTTTTATGTAAAATTTGGATTATACATAATTTGCTGCTTCCTCAAATGTGTTTCAAGCTCACTAGCCCTACTGTGAGGGTTAGCTATTAACTCCAGTTTTACGGTCAGATGTGGAAAAGGTTTTGAATAGCTTCACATCAAGTTTAGCTTTACCCATCATACACCAGCATGACAGCTACCTTCAAGCACAAGAAAATCAATGTTTATACATCCATGTCTCAATTTTACTTAATCATTGACAAGATAATTTATCTTGCAAACATTTTTTCTATAAATATAATTACACAGTCCTTTCTTTTATAATTTTTTATATAAAATTTAATGTAAATGATGTATTTTATATCTATATAGTATGCATTTGTTTGTTTTGTTCCTGTTGTTTATATGTAAATCACTTTCAATCGCTTGCAGCAATATTATTTTTCAACGGAAACAGTTTCGTTTGTGATTCTACAATGACGGGCCCAGAATTATTCCTTATTTGTAGGGAAAATGAGTGAGTGAATGAGTGAAGAAGGCATGAGAATCAAGGAAAAAAACAGGAATACAAGGAACCAAGCTGGGAATGTGACACCCAGAGCCGTCAAGGCATCAGGGCAGCACTGCCTGGCTTTTTCCTGAATTTTAGTTTAAAATCCCTAACCTTTGTATATTCAAATGTTCTTATTTGTTTGTGTTCATAGTAACACGGAGCCAAGTCTATATATCATTTCATTTTACAAGAGCTACTGTAATCAGTAATGATGTGTTACATATTGGTGACATGTATTAGTTATTACCTTTCTGCAATAACCATTATTACGTTTCACAGCTTGAGTAATATCACTCGTCTCTTCTCCTCATTACAGGCTTGTAGCGGCATATTGTGGGCTGTTGGAAGTCAAAAGCAACCCAAAGGAAAGAGAAAAAGTCGTTAATAAGCGTTTAATTAGCACAGGATGATTCTGCACATTTGCCTGTTCCAAATGCCCCCATATAACCAGACCCATGAAATTCTTATCAAGCGATTGGTTTTTATAGAAAAGCCATTTGCTAACAAAAATCAGCCTGGTTACACCCATAATCAGTGCTCACCTTCCTATTCGGTATCCTGCTGACGAGCTACAAAAAAGTGATTTATGGAGATAAATAAAAATGTAAAGAAGGTGTGGGGGGGGAGTCGGACGCTAAAGGTCACTATAAATACACAGAGACTTCGCACTCGCACTCAGAGTGTCACCGACACCGAGGGAAGCAGGTAACCATCACCTCCAGCCCCAGAAGATCCCCAGGAACCATGAAGCTGCAGCTGCCCAACCCAGGTCTGGAGGAGCGGATCCCGTCTCACCAGGAGCTGGAGAAGATGGAGGTGGAGGAGGCCGGGGACAGACCCAAATGGGACAATAAGGCTCAGTACATGCTGACCTGTGTGGGCTTCTGTGTGGGTCTGGGTAACGTCTGGAGATTCCCCTACCTGTGCCAGAGTCACGGAGGAGGTAGGAAGGGACTTTTGTTAATTAGCAATAAGGGGTTTTTAACTGAGAAGTGAAGATGGTACAATGGCAGTAAATGTATACAAACAGGAAAATAAGGTTGCCTGGTATTAACCCTTTACAAGAGGTTGCACATCTGCAAATGCTTGTGTACTTCATGTTCTCCACATCGACTTCTCCATTACCTATTTTTATGGCATGTGCAAACATAGTGGCTATTAGCACAGAACGATTAGACAGCAAATCACCCAGCACCCTTTTAGAATAACTGATAAGGCCATTATGACACACCTCTAAATGTTTAAAAGTGCCACATGGGACATGAGTTAGTTGCTGTTCTTTTTCTCAATTAATTATGTGAATATGAAGGTTTGTTACAGCCTGCAGAACACAATTGTAAAATTTTCAGGCAGGAAGCAGATGTTTGAGGAAGGAAACAATGTTCACTGGAGTGAACTCAATGAGCAAAGTCAATGGCATCAGAAATGGTCGGTGATACACTGTGTTGTACTCAGGGGCATTAGGAGTGGTCTCTAATACACTGTGACGTAGTCAATGGCATCAGAAGTGGTCTGTAATGCACTGTGATGTAAACTGGGGCACTTACTGCTGTGATGGGAGCCTGGCTTTGAAAGGCAGGCAGGATCCTTGGTACTGTATGTCATAGATTAAACCTGGTCCGCAGTTGTTAGTTTACTAATCCTAGTGCGGACCAACCAGGCAATTAATGTCATATCATGACACTCATGACCAAATCACTATGAGTTTTAAAGTCTTTTCTTGTATCTCTAAGTTCCAAAAACAAAAACAAATTTAAAATCAAATAAAGCATATTTACTTTAAACCTTATCTGTAATACAAATATTATGTTTCAATAATTTCTGTATGCATGCCCCTATAATGGATGGATTTTGCCTTATATGATTTTTTTCTTTTGTTATTCCTTATAATATCATACTAAGAGCATATTAAACACATGTTGACATTTCTTGCAGTCTTAGGCACACAGCCAGGCGGCACTGAAGTTCTTCTTAGTGACAGCAGCAGGTTTTAAAATGTAGCTTGTGCACGTACTTGTCTCACTCCGCCTCCAGTTGAGGGTAAAATCTGAGATTAAAATCTCAGGATTAAATCTCAGGATTAAATCTCAGGGTTCCGCAGTGCTCCAAGGGTAATCAGTAGCCCGAGCCATTTTTGTCTGCTGGGGAAAACCCTTTATTATATATAATTGTATGGTAACCATTACGGTAACCAGATAATCCATGTCAGGGAGGTCACTTTGAGCTATTTCAGGTTTTACCATCTACTTTAAAACTGAAAGGCTCCTCTGCTTGGATATATAATCTGGTCCTTCTTGTGCTTTTACTTGTTTGTTCCCTTGATTGTAAGACTGACTCATCCAGCTGTTTCACATTAACGCGAATGACACATGCACCATTATAGGAACGTTGACCAATCAGCACACAGCAAGAATTCGGTGCTTAAGTGAAGTCCTTCTAAATGAAATGCTAGTTTACAAATCCTGTCCTAAGTGTCCCTCTGACATGCTGCATCTGGTCTGTCCCTTGCTGGAAGACAGTAAATCTGACTCGGGAAAAGGGAAACTCTCTACCCGCCAATATGTGGGAAATGCATTTACATTCAGACATTACTGCGTTCTTCATGAAAAAAAAATTTAACAGTTTTACCGCAGTTTAATCTAATTCATGGTTCCCATGCATTAGTAGCCAGAAGATTTTCAGCCAGATCTCTGCAAATGCTAGCGAGCACATAAGTACCTGTACAGATATGGTGCCCTTGACAAACATTATGCAATGTTATATTGTGAATATAGATAGCTTACAGTAAATAGCTGATAAGCACAGCATGCAGGAGAATCATTACTGACGTTATCCTGAAAGAATTTACACCTTTACCTGCAGTGTAATGAAATACCAGCCATTGAGTTTAACTCAATATTGGTTCCCAGGTGCGTTCATGATCCCATTCCTGATCCTGCTGGTCCTGGAGGGAATCCCTCTGCTGCACCTGGAGTTTGCCATTGGCCAGCGACTCAGGAAGGGCAGTGTGGGGGTCTGGACGTCCATTCATCCCTACCTCACTGGTGTGGGTGAGTCCAGCATATCCAAGCCAGCAATGATACCTCATATCTTAAGGGTCTGGGCTGCCCTCACTCTCAGATTTTGGGCAGATTGTTCCCCGTTTTGTTCCAAAGTCCAAAGACATGCACAATCTGAAAAACGGTGCTTGAAACTACGTCAGCAATTCCTGAACTTTATGGCACACAGGAATCGCCTCCATGTTTGTGTCCTTCCTGGTTGGACTGTATTACAACACCATCATTGCCTGGGTCATGTGGTACTTCTTCAACTCCTTCCAGGAGCCACTGCCATGGAGTCAATGTCCTATTTATGAAAACAGAACAGGTGCAGTATTACAATACTGGTTTAAGAACAATGGGTTAATTTTTATTTGGTTGTAAAATATTCAACATGCAAACAGTATGAATATCGCCCCCTGCAGGCCTGGTGTCAGAGTGCGCCAGGAGCTCCCCAGTGGATTACTTCTGGTACCGGGAGACCCTCAATACTTCAAAAGTCATAGAGGATTCTGGCGGCCTGCAGTGGTGGATGATTCTGTGCCTGATATGTGCCTGGACCGTTCTCTATGTCTGCTGCATCAGGGGCATTGAGACCACTGGCAAGGTAGGTGTCCCATCTCAAAAGCCTGAGAACCACACACAGGTCTGATATAATTGTTAAAAACAAATGCCCTTCTCCTCAGGCTGTGTATGTGACCTCCACGCTGCCATATGTGGTCCTCACCATCTTCCTGGTTAGAGGACTGACACTGAAAGGTTCAGTGGATGGAATAAAGTTCCTCTTCACTCCAGATGTAAGTTTTTCCCTGTATTCATGGAACAGGTATTCCACCCCCAGTCCCATTTGAGTCGAGTTCTCCTCTTGTTAGGCATCTCTAAATTACCTATAGTGGATGAGTCTGTGGATGAACTGGCACTCTATCCGGGGGGGCCCCCGCCCTTGTATACTGTGCTCCAGGAGGCTCCAGCTAGGCTTGCCATGGCCCTGTAGAGGATATGTGGATGTAGAAGTTGGAAACCCAAATTTTGGTACACCTTGATATCTCACCATTTGGAGATTAGATGACACAAGGCAGCGAGGTACTATTGGCATCTAGTGAAGAATAAGAGAATGTTAGATGATGACAACTGATTACGTAACGTGATAAGAGGTCATCTGCCCATTTGAACGTCCATTTAGCCCAGGAGAACTAGATGATTTCTTTGCAGATCTTACCACGGTCACTGTGGTAATCACCGTTTTGAGGCACCACCTGTGCAGGGTCCCTAGGTCGAACTTTTTAAGGTGGAATAAATTGCAACTAACAAACATAAAAACTAGGAAACCTTAACAAACTAAGAATATAAGCAGAACAAAAATGAAACAAGGAACAAGCAGGGTGACCCTAAAAGAAGAACATAAACCAAAGACAATAACAGGGGAAAACAGAAAACCAATACATTTTAAATAACAGGTGAGGCTGGCCTCTGGTCAACTGTGAACTGATGACGGGAGGGATTCAGCCTCTGAGCCACTTGCTACTTGGTAGCCCAGGGAGCAGGCAAACACACTAGGGACTTAGGACTATAAGACTGAGGGAACAGGATGGTGAGTGACACCTGCTGGCCAAACGGAGACAAAACAAATGGGACAGACGGGCACCGACACTGACAGTGGCGTGACACAGAATGAACAAGCTGGTGGCATTGTTATGCAACAGATTGTTCTCACCGGCGAGTAAAAACCTGCTTGTCATTCTGTTTCATGTCTTGAGCGCTACCTTGATGCCCATTTGCTGCTCCTCAATCCATCTAGGTAGCTGAGCTGGCAAACCCCTCGACCTGGCTGGATGCTGGAGCCCAGGTGTTCTACTCATTCTCCTTGGCCTTTGGGGGTCTCATCTCCTTCTCCAGCTACAACTCAGTGCAGTAAGTTATCATGATCAGGCTTCATTTATGCAATGAACATGGATCACATTTCAAGTCACGCAGCTATGCAGAAGGATGTAAATGTCATCTGAAGAATACATGTAGAGATTGTGGTAAAGTAGGGATGGCATGTCAATATTACGGAGTCATTTTTCTTTTGTACAGTAACAACTGTGAGCAGGATGCGGTAATTATTTCCATAATAAATGGCCTCACCTCTATCTACGCTGCCACCGTCATCTACTCCATCATTGGATTCCGTGCCACCGAACGGTTTGATGACTGTCTTGGGGGGTACGTGTCTTCGTCTATGTTGAGGATAGAGAAGCTTTGAGGTTTAATTAGACTAACAGAACGACACGGGAGATCAGGCCATATAACTTTTAAATTTATTTAATATCCTGCTCTCTTTATCTGTCTTTTCTAGGAATATATTGGCATTGATGAATACATTTGATCTTCCTGAAGGAAGCATCACGCAGAGTAACTATAGTGAAGTTCTGCAGTATCACAACATAACGTCTCCAGATATTATTCAAAGTTTGAACCTGAAGACATGTGACTTGAACACATTCCTAAGTGAGGTACAATAACAACATTTTGATATAACATGTGTTCATCCATCTCATAACTGCTTATTCTGGTCGGTACTATTGCATACACTTGTGTTTCATTTAAATTTTTGGTCCAAAATTAAAATCAGAATGTTTTATATGGTAAGTGGTAATTTTACGTAGAAAATGAATGAGACTGTAACTTTTTCTTCATTGAATATTATTGCTTTATATAGCAATTTTCATTTTTTTTATGCAGAAATAGCATTGTATATAAATATTATATCTAGCTAAATTACAATGCATCCATTGGCTTCACAACAAAGTCAGCAGTGCATAATAATCGTACTCTGTTGTTGCACCTTTAGGGAGTCGAGGGCACCGGTCTGGCCTTTATCGTCTTCACAGAAGCCATCACCAAGATGCCAGTCTCCCCACTGTGGTCCATTCTCTTCTTCATCATGCTCTTCTGTCTGGGGCTCTCGTCTATGTTTGGAAACATTGAGGGCGTGCTAGTGCCTCTGCAAGACCTCAAAGTCATTCCCAAGAACTGGCCCAAGGAAGCCATCACAGGTGAGTGTCCCAAAACCCAGTGAGCATCCATGCAGTGCTTACTACTTCAGCTTTATTCTCGTACATCCTTTCAAATAGAATCACAAATCCGATTATGAATGTTTTACCTTATAATGTTTTCATGCATATGTTCCAGGTTCAATATGTGTGGTCTCCTGCATCATAGCTCTGATATTCGTGCAGAGGTCCGGTAATTACTGGCTGGCTCTGTTTGACAACTTTGCTGGTTCTATCCCATTACTGATCATCGCCTTCTGCGAGATGGTGTCTGTGGTTTACATCTATGGGATAGACAGGTAAATCCAGCCCACTCCAGATAAGGATTCTGTTCAATCGTAACTAGCTGCACTGAGGTATACAAATGCTATGAAGAAACATAGAACTTGGTTTGAATCATTTTTTTGTGTTTATATTTCCTCAGGTTCAATGATGACATCAGGTTCATGATTGGCCACAAGCCCAACATCTTCTGGCAGTCGACATGGAGGTTCATCAGCCCATTAATCATGCTGGTCATCTTCCTCTTCTACTTCATCACCAAAGTCAGTGCAGAACTCACCTACATTGTCTGGAACCCCGACTCGGTACGTGCAACAGCAGTGTTTCAAAGTCACGGTGTCTTTGGTCTCTTAGCCTATGAAATTAATCAGAGAAAATCCATCCATCCATCCATTTTCGAAACCGCTTATCCTACTGGGTCGCGGGGGGTCCGGAGCCTATCCCGGAAGCAATGGGCACGAGGCAGGGAACAACTCAGAATGGGGGGCCAGCCCACCGCAGCAGACAAAATCAATTTTGCATAAATGTGTTACTAATGAAAATCATAATAATTTTTATCATAACTAGCTATGTTTTTTCATGCCAATTGACCGGCTGGTATCTAATACAAATGAAGGCAAATAAATTCTAATGCATATATTTAGCATTTTTCCTAATGACAATTCTGTCACTGCATTTTTTGCAATATAAATAGCATATACATAGACAGAAAGACCAAATTGAGATAAACATTTTGCACAGTCTATCACGATGTTGAGCGAATCAGTACTGAATTGCTTTTGTTTATTTGCAGCCAAGCTTTCCCACCCAGGAGAAGATTCCATATCCAGACTGGATCTACACAATAATCGTCATCCTGGCTGGGGTTCCCAGTGCAGTTATTCCCGCCACAGCCTTGTTTAAATTCATCAGGAGGCGCTGCTGCTCAAGAAGCAATAAGCACGAGTCAGACTCCGTCAGCACCATCTCTGATAAAGTGCAGATGAGCCTGGACCCATAGAGCCCAGCCGAACATCTCAGCGAAGGCTCGATGGCCGGAAGGAAACCGGAGCGCTTTCAGAGACTGGAAACACTTGGAACAGAACGGGTTCGCAGGAAGTTCAAAAAGTGACAGAAATGCACGCAATAACAGAGGAAAATTTACTGAGGACTTATTAATTAGCAGCTGATTTTAACGGGGCTTTTGTTTTGGCAAACTGTGCTTAAAATTCTTTTTGAGCATTTTCATAACACGATGGAAAGATAGATCAAGACTAAATATAGACCTTCTATTATTGCTGTACCTGAAACTTCATTTTCCAAAGACCCTGTGCTCAAAAAAACCAGTGACTGGCTCTTCAAGTTGCCTTTGTACTGTTGTAATGGACTGGTGCCTAATGAGAGATGTGCACCAACTTCAATCCTAAACCACATCCATCCCATCCATTTCCTGTAGCCGCTCATCCTATTCAGGGTCAGTGGGAAGCTGGTCCAGAGCCTCTTCCAGGGCAGCAAGGCAGGGTACATCCCAGGATGGGGTGCTACCCCATCACAGGGCTCAGTCACACCCCATTCATGCCTACGGGCAATTTGGTAACTCCAGTTAACCTCAGAATGTTTTTGGACTGCGGTGGGGAACCAGAGCACCTGGAGGAAACCCCTCGATGACACGGGGAGATCATGCAAACTCCACACACACGGAGTTACGGCAGAGACTCGAACCCGGGTCCCGGCAGTGTGAGGCAACGGTGCTAACACTGCGCCACACTACCTCCTTATTTCTCCTCTTATATTAAAACATCCTTGTTAATGTAAATTAAAACCTTTTGCTAAAAACAATCACTGACTTTGGTACTTTGATTTACTTTCTTTTTAAGTATAGGAATAGCTTCCTTTTGGTTCGTTTCTCTAAATTGTAAATCGAGATTTTTTTTCTGATGAATTGTTTCTTCCTCAGTGCTGTTGACTGGCTGTAAATGAGTCCTCTGGTCCTTGTGCTAAAGGTCGCTAAAGACACACAGACACCACACTTTGAGGCACGCAGACAGCGAGCCAATTTACCAACTTACCAGTACTGGATGATAATGAACAAGAAACTGCAGCTGTTTTAAATATTTCAGGGTTAATCATTACCAAGTTACTGTTATATCCTCACCTTTTTAGTGAATATTACGAAACTGGAGGTTAATCTCATGGTTACCTCAGCAGTTTCGAGCAGCATGGTTTGAGGTCAGAATAGTACTGTAGTAAGTATGGTAAAATTTGGAGTTATTTGGTATGCTTGCATGCTGTCCTCATGTGTCTACTTTGCACAAGGCCATGTGACAAGGGCTGGACCATGTCTATTGGGGGGGGGGGGCTTCCTTCTTAGGGGCGGGGAGGAGGGATAGAAAGACAATCAATGCAACCATGAAGAGTCAACAAAATTCAAACAGGAATTTGGATACTACTCTATAATCGAAGATTATATTTTTTGTCACCAACAAAGTGTTTTTTTACTGAGCAGCAAAAATCTGTGTTTTGTCATGTCCTGATCTTCTCTGCAGAGGTGGAAAGTTCAGGCTCAGAAAGTACAAATCCAGACCAAGATTGTGTTTCATCCAACCAGTTGAGTGTAAAGAGTCACATTCGCTCAACTGAGCTGGTTGAAATCTTGGTCTAGATTTGTACTTTCTGAACCTGAAGCAGCTGGGGTGGGATCCAGCAGTGAGAAACTCCTGTTATTTTTATTATGTCATAAAGTCACATTAATTGAGTCCCATGTCCACGTGTCCAGGGATATCAGTGTTCAAGTACAAAGACCTGGCGATTATTCAAGCAGGTGATCAGGTTATTCAACTTTCAAAAGCCCATCCGCTCCCAATAGGAACACAACGTGAATTTTCATCTAATCAGTCTCTTACAACTGCACCACACCTGCACCACTAAAGAGTCAACACAGCCATTCTAGTGTTGCCCGTTCTAGTCCTCCTGAAATTCTACAGTACTTCACAAACTAGTCAATGTGAGCAAACTAATCACGTTCACATGAAGTCGGGTCAGGATGGCTGAAGATGAAATCAGACAGAAATATAAATTTGATTACTGTAGCTGGGTTTATTCATATCCTGACCATGCTTCAATTTTGTAAAATGGTGAAGAATGTCAATAAAACTGAAGGAATCATTAATAAAAGATAAGAAAGGAAATTAAGCTGTTTCTATCAGTTCAAATTAACATGGTTTTTCTTAAGGCAGACTGAACAATCTTTAACATAGCGGGTT
Source organism: Brienomyrus brachyistius (assembly GCF_023856365.1). NCBI lineage: Eukaryota > Metazoa > Chordata > Actinopteri > Osteoglossiformes > Mormyridae > Brienomyrus > Brienomyrus brachyistius. The sequence goes on along the minus strand of NC_064555.1, from coordinate 3,175,666 downwards.
ACCTTGTACAATGTATTATGTAATAATGCTACATTATATAATAACTGGAAAGAATGTAACAAATTGAATGATGGTAATAACTGATGATGATGATAATAATAGGGTAACGTTGCAATATCAAATTATAACATAGTCTATAAATCTGTTACATTTTGTCGAGTTATTACATGTTATTACGTAATGTGTCATTACACACCCCCATGACACCACAGCTCACCTTAACCCGTAAACTGAGACCGTCATGTCTTATCATTGAGGCTGTTAATTGGTTTAATCGCAAGCGGTGCTCCAAACCCTCCACCTCACATCTGGCCTGCACAGCTTTCACCTTCAGCTGTCAAATATTTGCAGCAATCGATTGGGCAAAGGAACAAGCAAATTAGCTCACTATCAGGGCATGTCAACAAATCAATCAGGGGTGGGAGATAATAAGCCGCCCATCCATCCATCCATTCTCCAAACCGCTTATCCTATTGGGTCGTGGGGGGTCCGGAGCCTATCCCGGAAGCAATTGGCACGAGGCAGGGAACAACCCAGGATGGGGGGCCAGCCCATCACAGGGCACACTCACACACCATTCACTCACACATGCACACCTATAGGCAATTTAGTAACTCCAATTAGACTCATGTTTTTGGACTGTGGGAGGAAACTGGAGTACCTGGAGGAAACCCCACGACGACATGGGGAGAACATGCAAACTCCACACACATGTGACCCAGGCAGAGACTTGAACCCGGGTCCCAGAGGTGTGAGGCAACAGTGCTAACCACTGCACCACCATGCCCCCCCCCCAGTTCTTCCACCTACTTGGAATTTACCAGGAAATGTCGCTCTTTAGTCCTGTTGCTAGTATATCAGGATGGAGCTCTGGCCTGGGTTGTGAAGATTTAACAACTAGGGTATCACATTTAATGAGAAATTAAATCAAATTCAAAAAATGGTTTTCTCATGGTTTGATTTCCTGTGTCTGCATCTAAGGTATTATATCTCAGCAAAGGCCTAGGGGAATATGTTTACAAAAGCAAGGATTTACAGGTTTACACTCAGAATGCACTTTTCTGAAACCCAGCTAAAACACGAATGAAAGGAAACGCAAACAAGCCTCTTTGCATTCTGTTAGCTCACAGAGATGTTACCACTGTAAGGAAGTATGGATGAAATTCCCTCACAGTGGAAGATTTTGTTCCCTTGTTCGTCTCCAAAATCAATTAATTATTATCTGTTTGTCTGTGACCGTAGCTCTTCGATTCTGCTGATGAACCACAATCTCTTACTGGCCTTTTACAGATTCTTATGGTCATTCACACATGATGGGGGGGGTGTAGTCTGGGTGCTAAAGGTCACTATAAATGCAGAGGGGCTCCACACTCCCACTCAGAGTGTCACCGACACCGAGGGAAGCAGGTAACCATCACCTCCAGCCCCAGAAGATCCCCAGGAACCATGAAGCTGCAGCTGCCCAACCCAGGTCTGGAGGAGCGGATCCCGTCCCACCAGGAGCTGGAGAAGATGGAGGTGGAGGAGGCCGGGGACAGACCCAAATGGGACAATAAGGCTCAGTACATGCTGACCTGTGTGGGCTTCTGTGTGGGTCTGGGTAACGTCTGGAGATTCCCCTACCTGTGCCAGAGTCACGGAGGAGGTAGGAAGGGAAGTAAATATCAATATGGTGTATGAAATGTGCAAAATGATAGAACATGGTGTTTGGTCTGGAAAGCGAAAATATTTCTACTTAAATGCCCCATTTTAAGGAACTAAAACTGGACCAAGGGACTTAAATGTGTCAATAGACTGCAATAACAATTCGACAGAACAGCTCAGGAGAGCTTTGAAAGGGAAGCCCAACATCAGCCATTTATGAGGACAGACACATTAGCCAACAGCTGTCGATTATTAATAATTTGGTTAGATCATGACCTCCTCAACCAATATCACTCAATGGCTGGTTATCCACATGTACAGCAACAACGTCTTGTTTTGTTTGAGACAGAAACAAATTTTGCTTAAAAAGCTGGTATCATTCCATAATCAATGTGGTTGATTTCTAGTGATTATCTTTAAGTTTGGATGGTATGAGTCTGACCGTAAAAAGTGGTTATAATTAATGGACCCTGCTTTTAACACTGTACATATTTAGCCTAAGCAGTGATTCTACACAGGTAGGAATAGACATTCTGTGTCAAGATGATTGTTTACTTCTTATTTCACAAATGGGACTTGAACCAACAACCTTTTGGCTGCTAGATTATAGCCCTAAACAGCACGATTACTTGTGACTCTTAAGAATGGCTATCTCATAAAAAACTAAAACATCCAGTCACCACTCAGTGAAGAGCAACGAGATACTCATAGCAGGGAGGAAGGAGCCCACAAGCATGAGACTAGAACCTAAATCCATCTTCTCAGCAGACTCAGAGAAGTGTAGTTTCTCTTGATGAGTTTGGCTGGCTACCTGTCCTCAGGTGCGTTCATGATCCCGTTCCTGGTCCTGCTGGTCCTGGAGGGAATTCCTCTGCTGCACCTGGAGTTTGCCATCGGCCAGAGACTCAGGAAGGGCAGTGTGGGGGTCTGGACGTCCATTAGCCCATATTTAACTGGCATCGGTGGGTAGCCACATGTTAGTAGCAGTAAAATTCTTCATATGAAATAAGATCTTGTTATTTTCCTGTACTTCTTTATAAATGACACAGCCTTTTCAGCATTCTGTCTTTCCTGTCCATCAAGTCCGTCAAGCTAGTCTTCTAACCAATATAAACTGATGAGTGAATTTTTTATTGAATAAATGAGAAACCTGTCATACGTTTTAGATGTACAGCTAATCTGTAAACGCTGAACATCTCAGCTAGGTGTAATGAATTGAAAACTCTGTTCTCACCAAAGTAATTAACGTATGAGTTTGACCAAAACAAAGCTTCCTCTACTTCCTACTGATGTGCTTTAAAATGTTTGTCCCCAACAGGAATTGCATCCATGTTTGTCTCCTTCCTGGTTGGAATGTACTACAACACCATCATTGCCTGGGTCATGTGGTACTTCTTCAACTCCTTCCAGGAGCCACTGCCATGGAGTCAATGTCCTATCAACATGAACCGGACAGGTATTCAAGATCATCTGAGAGAAGCTGTTTTTTTTTTCTCCTGAATGATGCTAATGCACCACTTCAGTCACGAGTGTGTGTCCAGTATTATATGGAATGCTCACCTTCTCACGCTATTAGTTAACTACTGACTGGGTTGGATTACAGTCTGTGCATCGCCCCCTGCAGGCCTGGTGTCAGAGTGCGCCAGGAGCTGCCCAGTGGATTACTTCTGGTACCGGGAGACCCTCAATATATCAACAGCCATAGAGGATTCTGGGGGCCTGCAGTGGTGGATGGTTCTGTGCCTAATATGTGCCTGGGCCGTTCTCTATGTCTGCTGCATCAGGGGCATCGAGACCACTGGCAAGGTAGGTGTCCCATCTCCAAGGCTAACAACCAAACCAGATATAACCTGTAAAATTACTGAGCTGACATTCCTCTCACTCTCTCCTCAGGCTGTGTATGTGACCTCGTCCCTGCCGTATGTGGTCCTCACCATCTTCCTGATAAGAGGGTTGACCTTAAAGGGGTCTTTAAACGGGATAAAGTTCCTCTTCACCCCAAATGTAAGTCCATTGAGATTTCTCAGACATTTCCATTAATGATTGCAAACAGGCGTGGACTGACCATTGGGAAGTTCGGGAAATTTCTTGGAGGGATGGTGCCACATGTACCAAGCCCCGCCCCCTTCGCCGCCCGCTTGGCTGTTAAATATCAAATTGGGGGCACTTAACAGCAAGCCGCATCCTGATTTTTGTTGTCAGTCCACTATGGATAATAAACCTTCTTACATCTAAGTCTCTTAATTCTTTATGCGTTTATCCCGTTAAGGTGAAAGAGCTGGCAAACCCAGCGACCTGGCTAGATGCTGGAGCCCAGGTGTTCTACTCATTCTCCTTGGCCTTTGGGGGTCTCATCTCCTTCTCCAGCTACAACTCAGTGCAGTAAGTTATGACACTGAGAAACCTTTTCTACAGGTTGAATGAAGATCCTTCACGGGTTACTGAAGTCCCATTCACAACATAATCGTTTGGAATCACACGACTGGTCAATATCTTTGTTTCCCAGCAACAACTGCGAACAGGATGCTGTGATTATTTCGCTGATCAATGGCTTGACATCCGTTTACTCTGCCACCGTCATCTACTCCATCATAGGCTTCCGTGCCACTGAGAAGTATGGTGACTGCTTCAGCCAGTAAGTGTCCGTCATAAAGAAATTTCCAATAGAGGCTTCAGGGTTGGATTAATGTAACCCACTTCCCATTGGATAATTAACTGGTTTCCACTGACGAAGTTCAAGAAGAGAGGCAGTGAGGTTTCATGCTCGAAATCTGGTTTAGACATAAATGTAGTGAAAGCGACCAAAAACACAGCAAGTCTACAAAACCTGTATAATTTACATGTACTGAATATTTCACATAAAACATAAAATCCCTGCAATGTAACACTTCTTTTATCAATTTTCCCAATCCAAGGTCTCATAAGGACAATATTTTTTTTCTAGGAATATTCTGGAGCTGATGAATGCGTTCGGCCTTCCTGAGGGAGCCATCGCGGAAAACAATTATACTGAAGCTCTACATAAACTCAACAGCACACATCCACAGACCATTCAGAATCTGACCCTGAAGACATGCGACATGCAGGTTTTTCTCAGCGAGGTACAGTCTGTCCTGAATGTTCCCCTCGAATCAAAACCTTGTTTCATCTCTAACCCTAACTTCACTGGTATATATGAGGTCCAGATTTTCAGTGCAAAATATTTTCTAGTTTAGATATTACCTTTATGGATAAGGGTCATTTCGTCAAGAAATATTTCTCATAATAAAAATCTATTTCTTAGTCTGCAGGACCTATTTTGTCTGTTTAAAAATATTAAAGATGGCCATGCACTTCTTTTCATTTTAAACCTATTATTAATAGATTGCCCCATGATGAATCACCTCCTTGCTATGGTGGGGAGGTTAGTGCACCTTCATAGGAGCCATGTTGTCAAATTAGTCCTAGGCGAGCTGTCAGAGTAAAGGCCAATTCGTACTTCACTTTCAGTTGAGGACGAAGGGATGTGACATAAATATCATCATCAGGGGTTGGCTGCGGACGGCTGTGGTCGTTGCACATGTAGCCGAGATTTTTATGTCTAGCGGAAACCTTGCGTGTTGACTGAGCACGTGCAAGACGACTGACTAGGTATATCCAGTAGGTGGCACGTATGTAATCTTTTCAAATTGTCCAGCTCAAAACAATGAATATCAATAGTTCTGGAAACCTTTTCTCATCTATATTTATTCAAGGTTAACAATATATTACTACGGAGCCCCTAAGAGGTCAGGGTGAAGAAATATTTGTTTGAAATAGTTTTACATGAGTAATGTGGAAGCCGTACCACTCTGCTGTGGCAAAGCAAGAGCTGAGCTGGAAGACAAAGCTATCGATTTAACGGTTTTAACCGTTAAAGATCCCCTGAGGTCCGAAAGAATGAGTGGATACAAGTGGAAGAAATGAGTTTTCAGAATGTCTGGACTCGGCTGTGAAGTGAGGAACTGGGACAATCTGGGGGAGCTCAAAGCAGATACTCCTCCTCCACATTGAAAGGAGCAGGTTGAGGTGGCTTGGGCATATATCGAAGCTGCCTCCAGGACGCCTCCCTAGGGAGGTGCTATTGGGCACGTCCAACCGGGAGGAGACCCCGGGGAAGACCTAGCACACGCTGGAGAGATTATATCTTTGGATTGGTCATCTCAGGAGGTGGCTGGTGAGAGGGAGGTCAGGGTGTCCCTGCTTAGACTGCTGGCCCTGAAAACCACCCCCCAATAAACGGCAGATGATGGATGGATGGATATTTATAGATTGTATTTGATTGTATTTGACTGGTTAAATTTTGTTTTTGGTATTGCAGCCTTAACTGTAAGCATGTCATCTTATGGAAATTAGTAGATTTCAGTTGCTAATTATTTAATAAACTCAAGTTATACAGTATTTTTTTGGATGCTAGTTTGAGGAGATCTGACGTTCTCTTAGGGAGTCGAGGGCACCGGGCTGGCCTTTATCGTCTTCACAGAGGCCATCACAAAGATGCCGTTTTCTCCACTGTGGTCCATCCTCTTCTTCATCATGCTCTTCTGTCTGGGGCTCTCCACCATGTTCGGCAACATGGAGGGTGTGGTCGCACCCCTGCAGGACCTCAAAATCTTTCCTAAAAATTGGCCCAAGGAGGTACTTACAGGTATCTACCCTGAAAGAATATTTTAATGGCACTTCTCATTATGATTAAGTAATATTTGGATTGTGACTGGAAAAAATGGCAAGTGTTCTGTCTGTGTTCCAGGTCTGACGTGTCTGGTCTCCTGCATCATAGCTCTGATATTCGTGCAGAGGTCCGGTAATTACTGGCTGGCTCTGTTTGACAGCTTTGCTGGTTCTATCCCATTACTGATCATCGCGTTCTGCGAGATGGTGTCTGTGGTTTACATCTATGGGATAGACAGGTGGGTCAAGACTGCTGTAGATACTCATAGTTTCATCAATATTTTTCAATTGTAGCCAACATACAGGGGCAGATTAACTTACCTGGGGGACCTTGGCTGACATTGGCGCAGATACTCAGGTGTTGCTAATTTTACTAACCATTCCCTCTTTCCTGATGTTTGCCAGGGCTCTAAGCTACAGCCTAGGATAGCCTATGACAGTCAATGCATTTTTCTACCCCTCCAAATATTCCGAATCATTACATCGGGTAACATTGTCCAGCTCTACATCATCCAACTGCTTATCCTGAGCAAAGTCACACACTCTCCTAAGCAATATAGGGTTAGGGTTACTCCCTGGGTGCCAGTCCTCTGAAGAACTCTGAATGTTTTTTCTTTGCAGGTTCAACGAGGACATTGAGTTCATGATTGGCCATAAACCCAACATCTTCTGGCAGGCAGCATGGAGGGTCATTAGCCCACTGATCATGCTAATCATCTTCCTCTTTTACTTCGTCACCAAAGTCAGGGAGACACTGATCTACAAGGCTTGGGATCCAGCATCGGTACGTGATACTGTTGTCAGGTGTTCTGTGATTGGTGGTTGCCAGTAATCACGTATATGTCTGGTCTACATCTGCCATCAAGATCTATTGTGCTAAACAATACAATTTGCAGTGTGAGGAAGTGGATTAGCAGGGCATACCTTACAAATCTCCATAATGGATCAATGAAGGGTTTTAAGAACATCCCTTAATTATAGTCAACTGTCAGATCTTTAATGTCCGTCACAACTACTCACCCTCATTATACCGTCCTTTTTATCGTTATTTTAGCATGTAATCTTTCTACTTAAAGGTAAGTTATGTAAAACAGTAGACTATACCATGTAGGTATGTGTAAGTGCACCAGGATGTACGCGCAGTGACGAAATTACCCAACAATGCTTCTCTCAGTACGTATAACGGTCATTAAATGGCATATGACTGAATGTCTAGGACAGCTTCTCTGTCCAGAACATCAAGCATCAACACAGTTACATGTACGGAAATTAATAACTGACCTAATTCTAAATTTTTTTCAAATCTCTGCAGAAGAACTTCTCAACTCTGGCAGAGGCGCATTACCCAAATTGGATCTACGTTATAATATTCCTCTTAGCCGGATTACCCAGTCTTGCTGTCCCTTGTGTGGCTGTCTTCAAATTCATCAGGAATTCCAGAAAGAATGCAAGTCAGGAATTCAAGACAAAGGAAGTCACCACCATCTCAGCCAGAATAGAAATGATAGAAAAATGAACAATGAAGACACTTTCAAAGGAAGACTGCGTAATACAAATTTGTTGAGCTTTGTCTGTTAGTTTTTCTTTTTTTTTTTGATCGATAATCTTCTACATTGAGGCTGAGCCTTGACAACTGAGCCATGGATTCACAGATGACAGCATGAGTTTCAAACTCAGGGAAACACGTTTTTAAACGTAAAATATAATTGCAAATATGTTCGCGCCAATAGAGAAACTCCTGTGAAGCTGGATGTCACATTGTTTATGAGCTGAATTCAATGTAAGGGAAGGGAAGGGAAGTCTATAATCTAGTTATAATTTAAGCCAACTGCACAAGACAGACTTCCAGTGCCGTCATCCCGAGGATGACTTAGAATAACATTTTTATTATTGATTCACTAAGGCATGAACATGTACAGTTAGTGTTACACCAGTTAATAGGTCCTGTGAAAGTTGAACCAGGTACCTTTGCTTAATAAAGCCCTCGGTAACTTGGTTACACACACAAGCATTTATGTTTTACAAATACATTAAGGCAGGAATCATGCTTGATGGCTGCAAATTTAAACTTCAACTTACACTGCAATGAAAATAACCAAACACACGATAACGTTATGGGGTAGAAAAATGTTTTTACTTTGTAGTAAAAATGTTGAATTCTAAAATGTGACATGTTTAACCTTAACTATTTGCTAAAATAGCAAAAATATGCATATATATTTAATAATACTTAAATACATTATTTTAAATAATTAGCTCTAGTAAATAGCGCTATTTACTTACTTGAGCAGTACAAGCAATGAAATTACTGTATAAAGCATAAAAGATGTGCTGTATTTAAAAAGGCATACAGACTTAAACATAAACTTAAACTGCATCATCTATGGAACAGGTTTACACCATATACGGGAAGTGCAACCAAGCGTTTTTTATATTGCAATTATTTTTTATATCTCAGCTGTTACCATATTTAATTTTGGATTGGATTCTGCAATAGGAAACTGCATTGTAGCCATTTTCTATCCAAGCTACGAAATGTGGGTCGGAACTGCTGGAAATCTCTGATTGGTTGGTAAGAGGGTTTGAGGTGATAGATGTCAGAGACACAAAGGGGGCGGGGCCAAGGTGACTTTCATTGCCTCAGTGGCCTGAAACTACAAGACAATGAATATGATTGGCTGGACAAGAAAGACGATTCACTGGGGGAAGTTTGACTGGTTATTAGATTCTAAGTTCTAAATGTAACCTCATGCATTTTTAAAAATAAATTCTTTAAAGTTCTCTGTGTTTAGTTTGTCTATCCCACCTTTTGTTATTCCATGTAGGTAGGGTGACCAGATAATCTGTGTAGGAGGGACAGTTTGAACTAGGACAGAATTTGTAAACTACTATTTCTATTAAATGTACCTGAATTTCACTTAAGCACGAAGTTCTTGCTGTGTGCTGATTGGTCGGTTTCCTTTAATCAGGCACGTGTCACTAATGTTAACGTGAAACAGTCGGATGAATCTTTCAGTCAAGGAAACAAACAGTCAGAGCACAAGAAGAACTGAACTGTTTAGCCGATCACGTGAGCTTTTCAGTTTTAAAGTAGTTTGTAAAATCGGAAGTAGCTCAAAACGTCCTTGCTGACGTGGATTATCTGGTCACCCTAATTAGGTGAATGTACAGAGGTGAGAAAGTGACAGGTGAGAGGAAAGTCTGTACTGAATGCTTGAAAATTTATTTCAATATTTCGAACGAGAACTAGATAGCACATGGTTCATTGGTTAGCATTCTTACATCTAACTCCATGATTGGAGGCTTGAATCCTACCTTCACTCAACGATTGCATGTAAATTTATAACTTCATTAATGTTAATTAGATTTGTGTACTGAACCACATATAGAGAAAATGGCTGAGATACATTATGCCATTTTTACCCTGCAAAATCTGACGGGATCAAGTACTAGATTTAAAACCGAAAGATGATTTTAAGAAATCAAGAAGTTTTTGTCTTGCCATTGGCTGATGGCAATAAAGTTCCACTTGAGTAATTAATTATTATTTATGCTTGTCTGTCACATTAATACTGCTGATGGTCCACAATTCCTTCGTGATTCAAATGAATGCGCAAGTTTTCTGGGTGGGGGGGTGTAGTCTGCGTGCTAAAGGTCACTATAAATGCAGAGGGGCTCCACACTCCCACTCAGAGTGTCACCGACACCGAGGGAAGCAGGTAACCATCACCTCCAGCCCCAGAAGATCCCCAGGAACCATGAAGCTGCAGCTGCCCAACCCAGGTCTGGAGGAGCGGATCCCGTCCCACCAGGAGCTGGAGAAGATGGAGGTGGAGGAGGCCGGGGACAGACCCAAATGGGACAATAAGGCTCAGTACATGCTGACCTGTGTGGGCTTCTGTGTGGGTCTGGGTAACGTCTGGAGATTCCCCTACCTGTGCCAGAGTCACGGAGGAGGTAGGAAGTGTGTGTGTGTGTGTGTGTTTGAGGGGGGGGTTTCATGTTTCATATAAAGCTGAGGTATCATACGCTGGTACTTTTTAAGATAAACTTTTCATTCTTATCTTTCCAATTCATAAGTCGAATGCCGACATTTTCTAAGTGCTACTCATTATTAGCATTGTTATTAGCATTGTTATTGACAATACTAGTAATAATAACAACAACAATTTTCATCATGTTGACTTAAGGCACCATAGTTTAAATGCACGTCGACTTCATTCACTTACATTTAGCCCCAGCTACCTTAAATCCAACAAGTTATCTGGCTAAGCAAGAAATCCCGCTTTGTGAAACAGGTAACTCCATAGATGGCATTTTTCCAGAACATTTTGTCTTGTCCGTGCATAATCATGGATGTTCTTTCAGGATAAATGAACCATGTAAATAACATAGACATGAAATTTCACGAAGCTCTAAAAATAACACCGCTAGTTAAATAACTAACTGAAAGTTAGGATGACAATAATCCTGATAATGTTCACCACAGAGGACAAAAGAGCAGCCAGTGTGAGACCAAGTGTGGAGAAAAGAGAAAAAAAATAAGGTCAAAGGTTCATTACTAATAAGCAAGAAATGGATGAGAGTGTCTTACGTTACGTGCAGAAGGAGGCATGTGACAGAAACTGGCTGCCAGATATTATTAAGTTCAGATCCTTGTTAAAAATTAATATTTTTGTTTTCACAAACCATATTATATGTTTTTTGCATCTGCAGAGACATTTTTTGCAGAGATATTATTCAGTGAGTTGAATTGCCTTAATTTTTGTTACTGTGATTACCTTTGTTCTCAGGTGCGTTCATGATCCCATTCCTGGTCCTGCTGGTCCTGGAGGGAATCCCTCTGCTGCACCTGGAGTTTGCCATCGGCCAGAGACTCAGGAAGGGCAGTGTGGGGGTCTGGACGTCCATTCATCCCTGCCTCACCGGTGTGGGTGAGTCCGTCCACCAGTCCGTGTCCATCGATCCATGCATCCATCCATCCACCAGTATTGTGTGTCCAAGTAAATACCTGCAAGACCATAACATTTTATTTCTCATATGCAGAAAAGAAACCACAGTTCTGTTGCCCCAACAGGAATCGCCTCCATGTTTGTCTCCTTCCTGGTTGGACTGTATTACAACACCATCATTGCCTGGGTCATGTGGTACTTCTTCAACTCCTTCCAGGAGCCACTGCCATGGAGTCAATGTCCTATCAATGAAAACAAAACCGGTGCAGCATTACAATACTGGTTTAAGAAAAACTGGTGATAATGTTAAATTCATATTTGGTTCTCAGTTATCCAAAACCCAAACAGTATGAATGTCGCCCCCTACAGGCCTGGTGTCAGAGTGCGCCAGGAGCTCCCCAATGGATTACTTCTGGTACCGGGAGACCCTCAATATATCAACAGCCATAGAGGATTCTGGGGGCCTGCAGTGGTGGATGGTCCTGTGCCTGATATGTGCCTGGACCGTTCTCTACGTCTGCTGCATCAGGGGCATCGAGACCACTGGCAAGGTAGGGGTCCCATTAAAACAAGATACAGGCTACTGCATGAGTGACCAGGATGTAGAGATTAAGAATGTAGGTCTTGATCGTCCGCCCCTCTCCTCAGGCTGTGTACGTGACTTCCTCCCTTCCCTACGTCGTGCTCACCATCTTCCTGTTGAGAGGTTTGACCCTCAAAGGTTCTCTGAGTGGCATCAAGTTCCTCTTCACTCCAAATGTGAGACAACTGCTTCTCTCCCAATTTTAACTGCTTACAAAAAATCTAGCAACATTTCTTTGACATAAAACCAGGTGTATTTATGTTTCTGTTCATTTAGATGGACGAACTCATGAATCCAACTACCTGGTTGGATGCTGGTGCCCAGGTCTTTTATTCATTTGGCCTAGCTTGGGGGGGTCTGATCTCCTTCTCCAGCTATAACCCAGTCCAGTATGTAACCATGACTACACCATTTTGTCTAGGCCTGATTCCCATGACAGATGCAGATGCTCATTTTTCAATATAATACTTGGTATCGTACTAATATATGCAACATTTTTATTAATTTCCCCCCCTCCAGTAACAACTGTGAACGTGACGCTGTGACTCTTTCAGTGATCAACGGTCTCACATCTGTTTACTCAGCTACCGTCATCTACTCCATCATCGGCTTCCGCGCCACAGAGAAATATGAAGACTGTTCTGGAAGGTACATGTTTTCAGGATCAAGGCCCATCCATCCGCCTTTCTTCTAAGTGCTCGTCCTGGTCAGCATCACAGAGTAGCCTGAAGCTTATCTCACACAGCACGGAAGACAAGGATGGGGCACACTATCCACAGGGACTTACCACATTCAGTATCTCATGCAGTTATGTTACAGCTTAAAATAATTATCTACAATTTTTTTTTTCATTTGTGATTCACCTGTTTTGTTTTCCCAGAAACATCATTTCACTGATGAATGCTTTCAATCTACCTGAAGGCATCATCACAAAACATAATTATGAAGACACTCTACAGAATCTTAATAGCACATCTCCACAGATCATCCAAGGTCTGAAACTGAAGACTTGTCATATGAAGACATTTCTTAATGAGGTACCTATTGCCATATAACCAACAAATCCAGTCTTTCATTACATATATGGAAAGTTCATTCCAAGTCAAATGAAACTATTCTATGTTGTAGTTATTTTGTGTATGATTATCCTATTGTTGAAAAAAGAATTCAGAAGTAACACCTAAAAATCTTCACCACAGCCTCCATTTTGTTTTTGGTATTGCAGCCTTAATCAATTATAAGTACAGCATCTTCTAGAAATTAGTGGATTTCGGTTTCTAAATATTCAGAAAACTCAAGTTATACAGTATTTTTTTGGACGCTAGTTTGAGGAGATCTGATGTTCTCTTAGGGAGTCGAGGGCACCGGTTTGGCCTTTATCGTCTTCACAGAGGCCATCACCAAGATGCCGTTTTCTCCACTGTGGTCCATCCTCTTCTTCATCATGCTCTTCTGTCTGGGGCTCTCCACCATGTTCGGCAACATGGAGGGTGTGGTCGCACCCCTGCAGGACCTCAAAATCTTTCCTAAAAATTGGCCCAAGGAGGTACTTACAGGTATGTAAACTTATATAATCATCATCAGCTGGAATAAATTGTTTTGATCTCCAGAAGACTTTCATACCTGTCTAATACTAAAGAACATCCGCAAAAATTTAAATTTAATTTTAATGAAATATTTTGTGAATGTATTTGTAATACCTTAAAAGTGATTTTACGATGGATGGTTGAATGGGTGGATGTCTATAATATAATTCTATCTGTTCTAGGTTCAGTATGCCTGGTCTCCTTCATCATAGCTCTGATATTCGTGCAGAGGTCCGGTAATTACTGGCTGGCTCTGTTTGACAGCTTTGCTGGTTCTATCCCATTACTGATCATCGCCTTCTGCGAGATGGTGTCTGTGGTTTACATCTATGGGATAGACAGGTGGGTTGCAACACAGAAGGCAAACATCTCTACAAGACCACAAGAATTACCAAACAAAGACCCCGTCTAACTCATTACGGATATGAATTAGAGACATTATCATTCACTGAGGGGGGTCATATCTGACTTAGTTGTTGCCACTTTCCTGACAGGTTTAACAAAGACATTGAATTCATGATCGGACACAAGCCCAACATCTTCTGGCAGGCGACATGGAGGTTCATAAGTCCTCTGGTCGTGCTGGTCATCTTCGTGTTCTACCTCATCACCAAGCTCAGCGTGGAGTTCACCTACATCGCCTGGGATCCAGCCTCGGTATGTATCATACTTAGGAAAACACAAGCGGTCCCTCAGGTTACGAAACTTACAAACGGATTGCTATAAAGCTTATTTTATGAAAAATTTGGGTTAAATACTATGATTGGTATCACATATATATAAATTTATTATTATTATTAAGGACTATGTCATTATTTCTCTGACTTACCTACAAATTCCACTTAAAGACAACATCAGGGCATGGATCTTGTTCGTAACCTGTGAACTGTCTGTAGTCAGTTTTGCTGTCAGATTGGGCGAGGCTACTATTGGCATGGAATTAATCAGTAATATCGACTAAATACATTGCCGCATGCTTTTATTCACAGGACAAATTCCCCACCATGCCAAAACGGACTTACCCTCACTGGGTCCAGCTTATAATACTCATCTTGGCCGGCGTACCGAGCCTTACGGTACCATTTGTTGCGACCATTAAACTTCTGTGGAACTGCTTGAGAAGGAAAGATGCTAATATCGTGTCTCTCACAAAGTCAGAAAAAGACACTAAACAACTGAAAATGGCCCATTTCATTCAACAGAAGTTTTAGGAAGTTTTATCGTTAGTCGCCCAGAGTCCGTACTGGACAGGTGCAATATCATTTATCAGTATCAATATCTAGGCAGTTACTTATTTGGAGCGTTAGTGGAATAAATATTTTAACTGTATTGACCCAGCAGGCATTTTGTGTTGTGAACATGTTGTTACAACTCTCAACACTGAATAACCGTTACCTGAGTGTTGGTTTTGAAAGATGACATTTTGCCATATTGGTTCAATGATGCTTCAACATAATTTTTCTATGTTGCTCCAACATTGTTTTGCTCAAAGTCTGTTTTCTGTGTATTTAAACTATTTAACATCAGAGCACTACCCCTATAAACATATCAAGTGAGGGAGGGGGACAAAAACACTCATTAGTAACAATTAATGGTTCTTTTAATAAGCATTTGTGACTCAAAAAAATAATAATAGAATGATTAGTTAATATAAACAATGTAAACAGTGAAACAACTGTTGGACTGTTTACATTGTTCATATTAACTTCTATTATTTTTTATGAGTGGTTTTAACTAACAGTAAATGATGTAAACAGTGCAGTAACCCTAACCCTAACATGGCCAAAATGTACAAAAATGTAGATGTCCTAAACAACCAACGTGAACAAGAATTAAGATTTAATTCAACATGGGCTGTAACAGAGACACTTGTGTTTTCCATAACTTAGTGCATTTCGTGTCTGCCACCGCCTCCTGGTCTGTCTGGAGCGTAACGAAGGTGATTTCACATGGAATCTTCCACTTCTTCCTCTGATGCTTTGGATGCCTTGAGGATGGCCTCTGAAATTAACACAAAAATATTACAGAAATCAATAACTTTTTCAAAGTAGACAATTACATTTACAATTTTAAGCATTTCGCCTCAGGGTGATTAAGTTGTCTGATTCTGAAAGATGCTGACACAAAGATATAAAGTTATACAATATCTGCAGGCTTTTATAAACATTCTAACTGCTAAGACCATTATATTCACTTGCATTAATGTGGTAGTTTTTATGCATTTTGCAGTTTTATGATACATTAAAACATACATTATCGGCAACTGAAGTGCGGCCAATATGTTTACATGACAAAGAAAAATTTAATTAGTGTTAGTCCGACTCCAACCGGTCTTTTAAAACACATGTAACATGTTAGTCCAACTGAAAACACACTAAGTCACTCAGTCGGTCTACCCAGATAATGCGATCTGGAATGGATTTAGCTCTGCATGTACAGTATATGTTTAATTGAACCCAAACTAAACTAGATACTGCACATGCCACATTTGTGACCCGGAAGTGACAAACGGTACACAGAAGAAGAAAATGTAAAGTGATAAAAAGTTGCCCAGTTCAAAGACGATTTGCTAGTTTGCCCTAACTAAGTTGTTTTGGCCTGTAACATAATAGGCCAAGTGGAAAATAGCTCAATACCAACAAACTGAAAAGAGCTATAAATGTACATGACCACCTATGGTAGTAAAGTCGACATACTTTAAACAATAAGAACAATTGCCCTCTTGTGGTTGTATACTGAGTCAAGTATAGTATTCCAATGAAACGGCCTAAGTGAGATAAAACCATAGCTCAGCTAAGCTGTGCATGCAAATGCTGACTGTGCATGTTTGACCCTGAAACATTTTATTGTTAATTTCTTGATCCATGAAAAAATAAAACACTTTCCTACTGCTGAGCAATATAATGGAAACTGATGCCATAAATAAGGCAGAGATCATACACACAGAAAGAAAAAATGCCCGACATAACAGATAGTGATGAGAGGCCGAGAGAGCAGCCCCACACTGTGGGAGATGCAGCAATCGATGAAGGAATGACTGAGGTAGAGAGAGACGCGAATATAACCACCGGTGGAGGCCGAAGAAGATGCAGATTGAGGCAATTTTGGAAGAGATAGAAGAGCTAGAAAATGAACTAAAAGACGTGGATGTGCTGGAGATGAAGCTGCTTGGCAAGGCTTCTGAGGTGGAAAAGAGTGTAGGCGATGAATAAAGTGAAGGAGATAACTGCAAAAATGAAGAACATGCAGTATTAGAGCAAAGAAGGAGGAGAGTGAACACAACGTGTAATGTCATGAAATCTGTCTTATTATATTTAAAACTTTTTTATACTCATGAATAAACCATTACATGTTTATAATTGAATGTGAGTGTTATTCATTAAATGATTTTCTAAATGTCTAATAAAGGAGGTTGCCTGCACATCAAGGTCTCAGTGAGACCTTGATGATTGCCGGCACCGACGATCCACCTCTTCGATATTTTTTTTCCTGTTCACCTGGTTATGTAGTCATGCTTGTTGCTTTAGCAAAATTTACAAATATTTATTACATTACGTATTTATTACATTAAACCAATTAAAAACATTATAATCAAAACATCATAATATCACAATATTGCATAGTTTTAGTTTCATAAATCGTAAAGAAAAATACAGAGCAAATTCCCTTCGGTTGCTAATTCCGCAAATGATAACGTGTGCTTTTTCAAATGTTTACATAAATTGATGTGGATTTAGAGGCATTTCACAGATCTGTCCATTAGGTGGCGCAGTAAAATAATTCCTTGTCATATACACTCACCCGTTTGCTTTGCTGTTGGCGTCGTGGCCGCAATAACCATCGGAAGCTAGTATCGCAAAACGAAGTAGCTGTGCCGATATCTGTGCTTGGCTGTATTCAAGATCTTATAACATTGCGCAAGCATTATAGAGAAAATGCCCGCGTGCACACCATGCTTGCAAATGTGCTCACAGTAAAACTATATAAATACAGCTGGGACAACAGCTGTCGGAACTTAATGTAATAAGTATATACACACACATCCATATATATATATATATATATATATATATATATATATATATATATATATATATATATATATATATATATATATAAAAGTATAAGTATATACTGTATATATATATATATATATATATATAAGTATAAGTATATACTGTATATATATATATATATATATATATATATATATATATATATAATTTCAATTTATTGTCTACAGACATATAATGTGTTCACATTATTTGTAATATTTTAATGGATGGTAGCCATTTAGAATTTAGTGACTAGTTATACCACAGCACACAATAACAAAATGTGTCCTCTGCATTTAACCCATATGTGACATGCGGCAGCTAATTCAGCCCCCAGGGAGCAGTGCTTGGGGGCTCTGCCTTGCTCAGGGTACCTCAGCGGCACCTTGCTGGTCAGGGATTTGAACTTGCAATCTTTCAATTACAAGCACATGTTCCTAACCATTAAGCCACCACTGCCCACTTATAAGTAGTGCACTGCATTTATAGGTAGGTTTGCTCCCACCTCAACCCCCCCCGTTTGTTTTTTTTCCCTCACTGGTTCCCCCCCTGCAACTTCTGCTTATAACTACAATGGCAGTATCCAGGCAGAGGGCTGCTGCTGTGCACTCCTACACATACCCAGCACTCAAATTAACAGGAAACCCCACATACTAGGGTCATTCTCTTCCTGCTTTCAGCCTTCCAGAAAAAAAAAAACTTATATAGCTCCCGTGACACATTTTTCAGGACAATCTGCACGTGTCTACAAGAAGCTAAGCTCGCGCTGCAGTCTGTCCGCATTTTAAGAACAGGGATGAGTAACAGCACCAGCACCACCGACGAGCGACCCAAGTGGGACAACAAAGTTCAGTACCTTCTCACTTGCATCGGATTTGCTGTGGGTCTGGGCAATGTGTGGCGCTTCCCCTACCTGTGCCAGATCTATGGAGGAGGTAAGACCCCCTTCATACCATAAGACGTGGTATAATGCGGCAACTAAAATCACTGTCTATACTCTCCAGACATGATGTACCAATCAGGTATGGTGCTTGATGAACAGCAGAAATTATTATTAGATCAATACTGAACTCGGTCAATTTAACTCCGTAAAAACATTAGTTTTCTTAGATTTTAGATTTCTTGATTTATTTTTTAAAAATTGCTTTCTTAGAGATTTTTTAATTTTTTTTAAAGGCCTTGCTAATCATTTCCTACTTTTATTCATGGATTTGGTAGGTTTTCAAGGAAAACGTTCCTTCCGATTGGTGTCTGAAACTGCTACGTTGCAGCTATGTTAGCAAGGAAGCCCTACATTATTACATTACTTTTGGCTTTGCACTGTGGGGTGGAGAATGTCAAATGATCACCAGCTTGCCTTCTGAGGTAGCTTGGCATGCTGGTAATCTTGTTTGTCCACACCTGGACCGTCTATCCAGACATGCTACAGCACTTATCACCACTATTGGGAGCTTCGAGAATATAAGTGTTTCTTGGCATTAGGATGGATTTTTACAATGTCTCACTGACGACTAAATATATACAAATAAAATAACCAAGAACTGACCTAATCCTTGAAACACCAGAGTCGTTTCTCTGAGTAATGGCTAGATAAACATAAGGACTAGCACTGAATGATCGAAATGGGAGCTACCTGGTTCTCACAATAGTGTGGAAGGGGTTTGAATGACCTCCGAAATTGAGGGGCCCCAGCATTTCATAGGGCCCCCAAAATCAACGGAAAGGACGCCCCAGCCATAACACTCTATCTAGCATGAGATCCATATTTCAGATTGAAAGGTACCAAACCAAGTAGGGGGCCTAGAATTTGTAGGTATTCCCTTGAATGCAGCAATATATAAATGCATGCAAAGATATTTATAAATGTGTCTGTAACTGAGCAGGGGCCTTCCTGATCCCCTACCTGATCGCACTGGTGTTCGAGGGACTCCCCCTGTTGTACCTCGAGCTGGCCATTGGGCAAAAGCTGAGGTCAGGAAGCATCGGAGTGTGGAATTCAATATCACCCTACTTGGGCGGAGTTGGTATGTTCCGTCCGTCTGTTTAATTTCTCAGCAGTGTTTGTATTAGAAATCAGTATAGATTGTTCATTTTTTCGAAGATGACGAATGTCACATCAGCGTAGTTTAGAGCACGCTAAAATGCAGCTAGGTCTCAGAGGGATAATTACTCTCCTTTAAAAGGTGCAATACCAAAATCATAAAAGGGCTTGTAACTCTGTACTGCATATACTATTGTGTTTGTCCTTCTTGGCTACTGTGTAGTGAAACTTGCTCTTACTGGCTACTCATGTGTCAGACTGAGGGATCTTTGGACTTCCTTTGTTTTATTTCCCGATTGTGCAGGTGTTGCATCAATGGTTGTGTCCTTCCTAGTTGGCCTCTTCTATAACACCATCCTGGCCTGGGTCCTTTGGTATTTCTTCAATTCTTTTCAGGAGCCCCTACCTTGGAAGTACTGCCCTCTCAAATCGGACCTAACAGGTACGGAACCAAACAACCTGAGCAGACATACTCCGTGAGAGATCTATCCTTAACGTGGTTCTGAAGGCAAAAGTGAGTCCTACCCTGTACTAGCTAAGCACACCTAATAAAGCAGCCACTGAATGTACGGTAACACTTTCTATGAATGCCGTGTCTATAAGAATCTATGAACACATTCAGTACACATTATAATGCATTTATAAAGCATTTATAAATAGTTATATAAAGGCATAACACATTATACCCATGTGTATTATGCATTATGACTGCCTCGTGGAATTCTCATCTATAATACACTATAGAGACCTTTATAATGCAGAATAAGACATCCTTAAATTTTTACTGGCCATTATAATGCAGCCAATGAAGGTAATTATAATGCATTATAGATGACAGCTTCATTAGAGATGATGAAGTATTACAATCAACACTATAATGCCTTTTGACTGACAAGAGAATTTGCTGTAATGCTTAATTCTTGTACCGACCATTATAATGCATTATGAAGGTATCTATAATGCACTATAGATGACAGTGTATATTTGTCATTTCTTTGGAACTGCAGTAAATGATAGTAAAATCATTTTCAGTATTGAGTACAATAGGTTGAGTGTATTGTTAAATATTTTTTGGAGTGAATGTAACAACTGGCGTAATGTTGCAGGCTACGTGGAGGAATGCGTGGAAAGCACGCCCGTTAACTACTTCTGGTACCGCGAGACACTAAATATAACAGCCAACATCGAAATCAACGGCTCGTTGCAGTGGCAGATGGTGGTGTGCCTGGCGAGTGCCTGGTGCGTGGTGTACCTCTGCTTCATACGCGGCATCGAGACCATCGGAAAGGTGGGCGGTGCCAGGTCAGCCACGCGAGCTGATGCCAGCATGCTTTTGGTGACGTGAAAGAAGACACACCCAACCTAGATGGGCTTGTGCTCGCGTCCATACAGGCGGTGTACGTCACGGCCACGTTCCCATACCTGGTCCTCACCATCTTCCTGGTCCAAGCCCTCACCCTCCCGGGCGCTACCGTTGGGCTCCGTTACCTCTTCACTCCCGAAGTGAGTCTTGGCTCTTCATCCGAAGATGCCTCTTGTGTTCATTCGTCCATCCGGCTTGACAGTGAACCCAGGAAGCAGAAGGCGTGAGGAAGGGATGCACGCTGGACGGAGAGTCAGTCCTTCTCAGGGCAAACACTCACATACAGTCATCGCATCAGGAGGCAGTGCCCGTTAACCCATTGGGCAGCATAGGCAGCCACCTAGGGCATCATCTTCTGGTGGGGTGCCAACTTAGCAAGCCAATTCGACATTACCTAGGACGGGGGGTGAACTAACTAACTGCAGTTCTGTAGGAGTGTCCAGCCTACGAAGAACATACAAACTCCAGACACACACAGAGCCAGAGGTAGAAATTGAGATCATAGGCCTCAAGCTGTGACCATCGGCAATTGCCTGGGGGCCCCCAAGCTAGGAAGGGGCCCCTAAAGGTGCCCAATTGCATAATACAGCAATGATAAATCTGCTTTATTTGTGTATTCTGCTTTTCACAGTGCAGTGAAAACAATGGAATTGTGTTTCTTAAATTCCCTTTGCTGATATTATTAATTTAGACTTCATGGTAAAATAATGGTCATAAATGTTACCATGTTGGGCGGAGTGTGTTTGGGGCCCCCAGTGCCCCTAGAATCACCTCTGATTGTGAGGCCAAGTGCTGCTTGGTATTAATGTGGGATGTGGTATCGCAGGGGGGAAACAGGCTCTGGTAATTTGATCTGTCTGGTATGTTTTTCAGTGGGAGACACTAAAGAACCCTAAAGTGTGGCTAGATGCAGCCACGCAGATTTTCTTTTCACTGTCCTTAGCTTTCGGGGGACTCATCGCTTTCTCCAGTTACAATCCTCCCAAGTGAGTCGGGCCCTCGTCATGCCGCGCTGAACCTAACGGGGGACGGTGTTCACGCTCAGAGGGAGGGTTCAATGAATCTGTCTTTCAGGAACAACTGTGAGCGCGACGCGCTGCTCGTGGGGTGCATCAACAGCGCCACATCCCTCTACGCCTCAATCCCCATCTTCTCCATTCTAGGATTTAAGGCGTATTCAAACTTCAGTTCCTGCCAGCAGAGGTGGGTCACAACGATTTTGCAGACAGGTCAGGATGTTGATGTATGGCGCTGAAGGTAATGGGGTATCACCAAAAAGTGACTTTTTAATGATAATTACTTGTCATCTTATAGAAATATCCTGACTCTGACTAATGAATTTGACATTGGAGACACAAATATAACCCTTGAAAACTATGAGAAGTGGTTGGAATACCTGAACTCAACAAATCCTGATCGAGTTTTAAGCCTGAACCTGAAACACTGTGATATTCAGACCTTCCTTGACCAGGTACTCCAATCATATCCTATAAATATTACAATAACTTTCTTTTAAACAATTAGTAATGGCGTCACCTCAGTTTCAGAATTACTTTATGAACAAACGTATGTTTGAACCAAATTTCATAATTTTCTGAATTTCCCAAACATTTCTCATTAAGCACTGATGTATGTTTTCTTCTCTGGAACCAGAGTGCTTCTGGAACTGGCCTGGCTTTCATTGTCTTCACGGAGGCAGTGATTGAGATGCCGGCCTCACAGGTGTGGGCCGTGCTCTTCTTCATCATGCTCTTCAGCCTTGGACTTTCCTCCATGTTTGGGAACCTGGAAGGGGTCCTCGCACCCCTGCAGGACCTCCACATGATGCCCAAGTGGATGCCCAAGGGAATTCTCACAGGTCATCTGATAGCAATCATCAAAGGTGGATAGCTCAGGTCGAGAAAGTAACAATCCAGATCAAGATTTTATTTCAACCAACCAGTTAAGAATAAGGAATCACTGGGTGCGTTCCTGTGGATGTGACAAATTTCCGGTGGAGCTCCACTCTACGGGTGTCTGCAGCTAGATCCTCTTGATTACTAGCCTTTATTTAAACCTAGATCATAGGGGTGTCTCACTTAAGCCTGCGCTGCAAGACGTCACCACGCGTTACCATGTCACATGGTACAAAAACCTCGCGAGAGCAAGACGACTTAGGAGAGATCGTGCAGCGCCTCTCAGCCGGCTGTACAAACTGGAACCACCTCCATGACGACACAACTTTGCCCTTATTGGCTGAAGAATTTAGTTACACGCATGACGTTTGTATCCCCGGACGTTCCGATGCATTATCCGCTATTTCTGCCGAATATCACGTAAAGCAGTGAGAACTGGTTTTCAGTTAATTTACCTGGTAAAATAAAAGTTTAAATAAATGACATAAATGCTCTAATAGTACCCGTAAGTTAGTGGTTTATTTATTGTTAGTTACTGTAATGTTGTGCTGCTTTATTTGTTTAATCGTCATCCTTCTGGCAGTGCGGCCATTGCAGTCAGGTCTCGCACTACGAGGAACAGAAGTTGTCCGACTTGGCTGCAGTCAGTTTATACTCCAGCCCTGCAGCCGCCGGCAGAATCTCGCTCCACGTCACGTCCGCTGCAGACAGATCTGAGCCCAACTTGCACATTGTCACAGAGGACTGGCTGGTTGAAAGAAAATCTTGGTCTGGATTTTTACTTTTAGGACCTGAGCTGTCTACCTCTGGTAATCTAGTAGCCTTCTAATGTGCCAAACACAGGATTTTAATGTTAATCCATTGATAATCTCAGATGATTTAGCCAGCTCAGATTTTGCAAAGACATTTGAAGTTTGGCCAAACGTATAATTTCCTAAATATTATTTCCTTCTTCATTCTGTTAGGTTTCATATGTCTGGTCTCTTTTGCAATCGGCCTGATTTTCACAATGGGCTCTGGTAACTACTGGCTGGAGATCTTTAACAGCTACGTGGGCTCCTTGCCTCTGCTGGTCATAGCTTTCTTTGAGATCATCGCTGTGGTTTATGTCTACGGTATGAAGAGGTACCTGTTCACCGCCCTCTTACACCACGGCATTGTCGCTATCATGTCAATCTTGGTGCCAATCTGCAATGACGTAATTATGAAATGACGGTAATGGTAACTCAGCATCAAGGCCGGGCCAGTGGCGAGACTAGTGTCACCTGAATGCCGTTGCAGGTTCAGAGAGGACATTGAAGAGATGACCGGCAAGAAACCCAACCTTTTTTGGCAGACATGTTGGATGGTGATCAGCCCACTCATGCTGCTGGTCGTGTTTGTGGCTTACGTGGTGGTTGAGGCTTCCAGAGTGCCGGAGTACCCAGCGTGGAACCCAGACTACGTACGTTCTGATATCGTCTTCATTTAGAACCACGTCCATGCATGTGCACAAAGCAAATATGTAAAACCATTCATGTGCATAAAACTATCGAAAAAGCCAACAGCGGTCAGAAGCTACATACATTATGCTCAGCTAAGCCCAGGTTATATACTGTAATACAATGTTTCCCAATCCGGTCCTCAGGGACAGGACAGACAGTCCACGTTTTTTCTGAGAGAGAGAGAGCAACTGTGGGTCCCGGAGGAATGGATTGGGAAAGAGTGCTGTAATAATCCTGTACTATTGACATATCTATCACACATCAAGCCCAGACTGCAAATGCACATCACTTGCATTTTGGTATATACTCATTTTTGATAAAATGGACGCAAGTCATACAATATCATGAACAGAAACTGCATATAGCCACCAAAGTGGGAAATTGAAACAAGCTCCAAGTACAAAGAATCCATGACTAATAGCCAATGTTTGCAGGTGAACTTCCCACTGACTGAAGACCAGCCGTACCCCGAGTGGGTTTTTGCCATTTGCGTGCTGCTGTCCGCCCTGCCATGCGTCTTCATTCCCATCGTTACTGTCTACAGGTTTTTCATGCGTCGTTGCAGGGCTAACAGCGCGCCGTATATAAATCCGTACGAGAACGGCGACCAGAGAGACACAGTTCTCGTTTCATGTATTCATCAAATCAACACTCAACAGAAACTGTAGAATTATGCTGCAGTATGGAATTCATAAAAAAATTTTATTTATAAGACTTATCTGTATTTGTTTAAAAATTTAGCTAGCTTCCAGCTAAATATAGGCAATACGCCTGGATTCAGTTATGATATAAATATGTGAGCACATTACAGAATGAATGTTAAACACAAAAGCAGAGCGACTGCCAAGTGAAAATGACATACCATTTACAATAAAAGGCATCTATCCGTCCATCTGGAATCCATAATAAAATATCAACTTTGACACTATAAAATCTGACGGAAAAACAGTCTGGGCAGAGAGCATTTGTGTAAAGACAAAACAAAAACAGAATTTACAAGCGTAGAATTTGATCTCATAAACGTGCTGTCTTCCACGGTGAAGCCTTACAGTGAGAGAGCAGCCACTGTAATCACCACAGGGACGGCATTTTCATTCCTGCTGTGGACACCAGCGTTTCCTGGGGATAATAATAATCGTCGTTTGCCATGCGAGCATCAATTCAGAGTTTGCCTTCTCATCTTACGCGGCTTCCAAACTTGGGATACATTTTGCTGTTTAAGAGTTTATTTGAGGATTTATGAAATATTTTTAACGAGAATACATACAGGACATCATAGGGAACAGCTAAAACATCTGGACATCATGCAGACCTTATGAAAAATCGACAGACTTTTAGACGTAGATGCACCGGAAGTCCTCGGGGATTTCAGGCGTAGACGCGCGCTGGACGATGGCCAGCCGCACCACCCCCAGCTTCCGTTCCAGCCGCCTCTTACCTGGTAGGATATGGAGAAAAATCAGGAAAGGTGATGGCAACCCTAGCATTGCAGGTATAACTATACAAAGGGCATTTGTAGATCATTTGTAACTGAGCAATCAGGAAGCTGCTGGTCCACCGAAATGACAATGATGTAAAAAAAAAACGCAATTAACAAGATAACTGGGGTGAAGAGTTATAGAAATTGTTCACCTGTCAAGATCTAGATACAACAATGACAGGAGATGGGATGCAGTGTGTGGCCCAGTGGATTAGGCGTCTATGTCTGTGATCGGAAGGTTTCCAGTTTGAATCCCGTGCTCGGTCACATCACCATTAGCTTCTTAAGTAATGTCCTTACCCCCCCCCCCCCCCCCGAAAAATGCTAAATTCATGGAATTCTGTGCATGTACTCCGCAGTATATACAGAGCAAAAGGGCTAAGTGACCAGACACATTCCAATGAACTGATCCCTGTACCAATCATTTCCCATAAGGCTTTTGAGGGGGCGGGCTTACTGACTGCTGTCGATCATTCCCCACTGGAGTAGGAGTATCGGAACAGAGGGATTGGATACCAGTACATACGTGTGCGTAGCTGTGGAAGAAGGCACTTGTAGAGGCGTCTGTGACGTGAGAGGACGGTGAGGAAGGAGATGCAGAACATCAGCTCCACAGCCTCAAACTGCAGGCAGCCTCCCATGTTCCTGAAGCCCAGGTGGTCTCCTGAGAGAGGTGGAGATGCTCCGCGTTATGAAACCACCCAGCTGGTACAGGCCTATAAGAAGTATCAGCGGTCGAGGGGGCACTCGCCCAGGTTGTTTCTCCTGATCAGCAGGTTGCAGAGCTTCGCCATGTTCCAGATCATGACTTCGAAGAAACGTGGGTTGTTCTTCACCTTCTGGCCGAAGGGCAGGTTCTGCACGCAGGCATGGAATCTGCAATAAAGGAGAACAGCTTCCAAAAGCAGAGAAGATCACAGATGGCGATGCCCATGGAGCAAGGTCATGGCAGGGGGCGAGCAGCATCACTGGTCCACCAGCCTCCGATGCAGACACTGAGTGCAGAAGGTGGCGTGCTGAACCTGTCAGTCGTTATTTACCGATGAAACACCACGCAAAGTGACTTCCTATCAAATTAATGGACTAATTAATCAGTTAACCAGCAAACCCAGTTGCCCTCAAAGACAGGAATTCCCCATCCCTACTGTCTAAAAGCCACACCATGTGTATTCAATAATAACCTTGGGGTGTTATCTTAAGTGTGAAGAACAGGGCCGCGTTTCCAAATTTCATGCGGGCCTTTGACAGGAATGTTTGTGTGGCAGCTGGGGTGGGGGCACCATGCTGAATGATGGGTAATGGGGAGGGGGTGGCCACGCTCACGGATCTCCACCAGCTGAACTCATCCCACAGCTATCAGAATGATTAACCTCTAAGATCCGGCCTGTGCAACGACAGACATGTTAAACATCAACCTCCATTTGAATGATGTTAGGAATCCGAGCTGCATTCTCAGTACGAGAGACTGAAGTCCGTTTATTACAGCATATATGATGACTACGTGTAACAAGGGTTGGGATTTGTCTTTTTAAAGAGATAATGCCACCTCATCCTTATAAGACTCGACAGATGGATGAGATGGATGATTTAAAGATTATTCTACACGGCAGGTTCAGGTACAGGTGTAGTACCTATGTGCCTGAAGCAGCGCGATCTTGTAGATGTTCAGGTAGACGGCTTGCAGAGAGTTCATCTGCGTGAAGTCAAAACAATGTTCACATCACACCACTGAGGCCACAAGAGATTTAAAAAACACCGGCAAACAGGTAGTCCTAGGAGCAGAGATTCATAACCAGAAGATGAATCATACATTCATACATTTAGCAGATGCTTTTATACAAGACAATGTACACGAACAGAAATCAGGGTCAGATAAAGAAGCTGGGCTTAGGAGCCTTGCAGGCCTAACAATTATGTGATTACTCTACCAGGTATGGGACTTGAACCTACAACCTTAAGGACAAAAACACAGATCGCGAACCCACTTAGGTAAACACTGCACCCTGGTTTAAATGTAAAATATTTGAAATATTGTGAAAAGCTTCACTAATGTACCCTTAAGGCACTTCTCTAGTAACATATCAAACTCTGTAAACTGGTTAAACAAGAAATGGGTCGGCTGACGGAGATGACTGATCAGGTCCAAACGTCCCTGACGTGACAGAGGCCAGGTCCTCACCTTCAGGTCCAGGAGAATAGGGAGGCACTTAAGCTTCAAGATGGACAGGAGCTTTCTCTTCATGTGCTGTCCGGGGAAGGGCGAGGAGCCAAGGGTCAGGCTGCTCCGTAAGGAAAGGCCGGCATAACTGACAGGGCGGGTTGGGGGGGGGGGAGGTGGGGGCCACAGTTAGAGTCTACAGACACGTGTGAGTCCTGACTTCAATACTCACGGAATATCAGCCGTGGCAATAAACCCACCAGGACAGATCATTAGCACACATCAACGTAGCATGAGAACAGCTGGTTCTATCAGGAACACGGCTAACGAAAGGTTTTATGAGATTAAGTGGCTCTGGGCCTTTAACGTTTAAACGCATCATAACATCTTCCCCATAAAACCCTTCGCGTGACTCGTTATGACAGCATCTTCTTGTGATGCAGGACGGCAATAAAACGTAGCAACAAAACTTTATCGTAGCTATTCCACGAGGACTAAACCAGAATATGTGGAAAAACTGTGTCACATATTACAACACAGATAAATTATTAACAGATAATATGCATAACTAACACAGGTTGGGTACTCTGCCAGCATTCAAACCGAGGCCAAAATAGTATAAAATTTCAGTGGTTGAAAAAAAAATCTATTTTCATTCAGTTATTTGTATTTCTTAAAGTGATATTTCTGGGCATCAGTGATAAAAAGTTGTTGACAGTTTAAAACTGAGGCCCTTTTTCTATAGTCCCAGATGAGATCGGAACATCTGTAGTGTTTCACTCAGAGCAAGTTGCGCCAACTCTTCATGCTAATGAACGGTTAGCTTAGCAAGCATCCATTTTGAAATAGTTGTAATTTTTCATTAGGGTTGCAGGGCTGCACGATAACACATCGCGATGTACTGGCGATTACATGGCGCATGCAAGATAATCACCAGGGCTTTCAGATGACGCACGAAACATCCGATTGGACGCCAGCTTTTCGGTACTATGCGAATAAACTGCAATTCACCGCCACTTCAGTGCATGCTGTGCAGTTGCATGCGGTGCCCTCCGCTAACCGAATATAATGAACATAAGGAAACGGCGAATTTATACATAATACTAACTTAAGGGCATCACAACATGCATCTCATTAATGTTGTAGGCGTACTGCTAATCTGCTTACCAAATTGTGGGCATAAATAAATGTCCGTAAAGTATCGAAAAGCCAGCGTCCATTTCGCCTGTCATCTAAAGCCCTGCTGATTATTCCGTATCAACTATATAATCACGAGCACATGGAGGTGTGATTTCATGCAGCCCTATATTTTATTCAGTGTATTCACCGAGGGGTTTAAAAAGCACCACTTTAGGTGCCTGTGGCCCAATTGCTTTGTGCCCTGAACCCATCCTGAGGAGCCACCAGTGAGGCCTGTCATTTCCAACCTGCATCCTCACCTGGAGTAGTCATGATAGACATCCAGGTTATCAGTGTCCAGAAGGAGTCCACACCACGGAAACAAGCACTGGAAGGGCAGCTGACGGACACTGGGAATGCCCTCCATGTCATCCACAGGGAAGTTCACAGCAACCTTCGTGGGATTTGCAAAGCACCCGTACTCTGGGACACCCGCCAGCAGGGATCTGTTACGTGTTGGAATGATGTTGCACCGTTCATCACCAAAATGGCCGTGTAGTTTCATGACAAAATAACGCTTGATGGTCATGGACCCACTTGAGGAACATCTGGGCCTTGCCAAACTCAGGTGTGATGAGCAGGAAGTCGTCGACCAGCCTCAGCAAACACCTAGCAGCGTGAAGACCAAACACATGCAGCTTAGGCTTTGGTCAGCACCTGAACCCGCCCTGAACCCGCACAATGAGGAGAACCAACTACCCTGCTGTATAATTTAACCCCCAAAAAAAAACATTTGACAGAACCTGCATGTACTAAAGGCCAAAAGTCTTTGCAAACCTCAGCAAAACACACATAAACAGAAACTGCAGCATAAAGAGTAAGACATGAAATCATCTCTGTAAAGAAGGCATCCCTAGTAGACGTAACCTCAAGAGTTTCTAGTGTAAGATAGTTTCTAGTGTAAGATTTCTACTGTACTTTTAAGTTCTATGAGTTGCCACAGTGCTACCTGTTGGCCAAAGAAAGTTCTGCAGGATCATTTGACTGCTTTTGACTGCATTTCTGTGAAGAACCAACACTAAGACTTCAAGGATGCTTTAAAAATTGTCTACTGACACAGTACATACTGAAATTCCTGAAGTCTAATATTTTGCTGTTAATGTAGTACATACTATATGTATAGTATGCATGCACTCCATTTTTCATATTACCTCACCAGGATGTTTACTAATGACACAGCCTGACCCACACTACATTCAAAGACCGTTAAAAACCGACAACAAAAAACCAAAATGAATATTCATATTCAGGTCAACTTGTGTAACGGTACTGTTTGTACAGTCCTCCACCATCTTGACACAAATTTCGGAGCAAGACACAATCTTCGTCTCTGGATGCCGCTCCAGTGGCCTTGTGGGATAGCACAGCATCCATTATTTTAAACTTAGGAATTTTGCCGTATGTAGTACATCTTTCAGGTGTCGTTTGCTTACTGTCTCATCCATACTGAGGACTCCTACATTCCCGCTCACTACTACATAGTAAAGTATGACATTTTGGATGTACCCTAAGATTGGGAATGAACAAACAGGCAAGGTCACATGCAACAAAGCCGTACCCTCCTCCATCTGTGATGTCGTGAAACAGGGAGTTCTCCATGTGTCCATAGCAGAGGCAGCAGAGCAAGGCAGACACCACCGAGCCCTGCGGAATTCCGTGGCACTGCCGGAACATTCTAGAAACGTTAAAAACAATGAATGTGGAGACGCACGGGAGCTGCCACCTCCAGCACCTCCAGGAAGGTGACATTTGAGAAAATGGACTTACTTCTTTCCAAACTGAATGACGTAGTTCGCCAACATCTGCTTGAAGAATTCAAAGACGTCTTTACCATTCGTGTTGAGTGAGTATCGCTGGGAAAAAAATACATTTAAATTATGAAAACTTCTGTACCTTTTAATAATTAATGCTGGAACTTTCCAGAAATATTTCAAATTATCCAGCATCAGAACTAAGCTGCTTCGCTACAGTTGGCGAGCTTAACGTTAAACTTTTAAACGCTTCAAACAAGAATGGATTTTGTCGGCGCGTTCAGTTAATTTGGGAGATATTCAGTGGGCACTGAATGTACAGAAGTAACTTTAATGTAACCTAGGTGCTGCTAACCACAGGGTATGTGTATCCTGGGAAATTCCCCAGGCTCACAGAAAACTTGTATTAGTGCTTGATGATGGACAGATGGATGGATGGATGGATGGATGGATGTTCCAATAGAATGGGGAGGCCCATTTGGCTTCATGTTTCCTCTCACCTGCTCTATAAGAACAGAGTCGTGAATCTTGCTATTCTGCTGGATCGTCATCATAAATCCCCTGACCGTGGTGTCTGTGTCGTCCCATTTCTCTACCTACCAGAGATACATTTATATTTTATTTAGAATATGCCTTTATCCTAAGTACAAGTGAGGATCACAGAGCATTGTCACCTAGCGATCCTGCAGCAACTGAGGTTAAGAGGTCTTAATTGAGGTCTGTCAGCCAGGGGATCTGAACCAGCAACCTTCCGATTACAGGAATAGAGTCCTAAGCAGCAGTGTTTTTCCCAACCACGACACCCACAAAGATCCCAACTTTTAACAACCACCAAATACATTAATCTACACACAAATTTAAAATTTCCACCCCTTTAATAAAACCATACCAACAGCTCACCCGTCTTCGGAATGCCCTCTTCATGCCTTCGTTGGTCTCGGACCACACCTGGGCCCACCAGCGAATGACAAAGGCCTCGTTCCATATGGGGAAGAGCACCTCTGTGACGACCTGCAGCAGCTTGTCATGGGGCAGGCTGTCATAGGCGCCGCTAACATCCACCTAGCCAGGACACGCATTAACAGGCGCATTTCCAAATACATCTTTCATATGCATCGCCATTGGCTAATGCCATTCATTTCACTAATATCACCTTCACAAAATAGAGGGGGCGGGGCTTCTCCTTATGGAGGGCCGCGAACGGGCCCAACGTCTGGTGGATGTCGCGAACGCTAAACACGGTGGAGCCAAGGAGAGTCGGTCTTTTCTGGATGCAAAAGCGCAGGAAGTCGTGCAAGTCCTTGATTCGAGACTGAAAGACCTTCGAGACAGAGACCATCAAACATCACTCGCCTGAAATCCGTACAGTAAATAAAAAAGATTTACACCAGTGACCAAGCTGCATGTAGGTTAAAGGTTAAAGCAAAGAGGTTGGCTGCGCGTTCTAGCGTCAATAAAGTGGTTGGTTCCACAGAAGCAGGGTTGGGGCCGTTCCGCATTGCATTCATCAATTTCAATCCAATTTAGGAAATGGAACTGGAGTTGGAATTAAAATCTCCTTGAAATTCGAATTCAGAAGTACAGATGGCATCAGGCAGGACGTAAGTGGCCATTCGGCAGGGCTGAGACATGACAACAGTACGGTGCAGAATGGAACAGACAGTGGTTAGGGTTAGGGTTAGGCAGCCCAAAGCTGGGAGCCACAGTACCGACCCATCCTAAGGTTACAGGAAAGATTCAAAAGCTACCAGTACAACTGGGCAACTTGGAGACTCGTACCCACGTCCGGCTGTCTGCCCTCGCCATCCTGGCAATGGGTCTCATGCCCCCAGGTTTGGGTATGAAGCGTAGGCGGGACACCACCGTAGCTTTAGGGAGATGCTGCTGGGGCAGGAGCTCCCACTGGCTCCTCAGGATGTGTTTCCTAATCCAGAGAGACGGTCAACATTCGTACTCCGGGGCTGACGGAAAAGCTGAAACCAGCGTCATTTTCAACCCATCGTAGTTTGTTCTACTTACCAGGTTTGTCTTTTTGCAGCAGTTTGGGTTTAACTACATTGTTCTACAGCAGTGTTTCCCAAGCCGGTAAAGAGCTGGGAGGGAGCAAAAATGTGTACCGTCTGGCAAAGAGCTCAGAGGGAGCAAAAACATGGACCTACTAGGGGCTTAAAGGAAGCAAAAGAGCTGCAACTATGGGTCTCCGAGGACTGGACTGGGAAACACATGAAAGAAGGGATTTTAGGTTTCTGGGGCCAGTTGCATGAGTTAAGGTTTCCTTAGAATAAAGTCGGTTGCACAAAACACCCTTAAGTCTTCTCCTTAAGGTTTCCTTAAACTTTGTATTATAAGTTTTTCGCCTTATCTTGGTCTTATACTTAAGGAATCCCTTACAGTTCCCTTAACGCACAAAACATCTTAACAACCAAAGTAAGGAAAAAAACTTAAATCACGTTTTTGTTTTAATTATGGAAAACCTTCATCAGGCTATATTCTCCTCAACGTTTCTGTCAACGAAATTAACACTGTAACAGGTACCAAGAGCAGGCCTGAGGGCAAGTAAACAGTCTCCATGGAAACCGTACAGTTTTACTTAAGTGTCATACTTAAGGTCTTTTGTGCGACTGGCTTCTGGCCCTTAAACAGTACGGCACCTCTTGGCCACATTCCAAGTTTTCAATATGAATAAGCACTAATTTCTGAATAGGATGAAGGAAATGTGAGGTATGAAGATGGAACGGGGGTACAGGTGAGGTGCATCTGAGGCTGAAAGATCTACCCAAATGCCTGATCCTGGAGTTTCACCCAAACACGATCCCGGTAGAAGCGCAGGGCATTCTTCTGGCCAGCACTCTCCGTGACATAGAACAGGGCCCGCACCAAGCCCATCACGTAGCGGTCCAGCAGCCAGGCCAGGAACCGACTCAGTAGGTGCTCCCGGTATCGGTGCTCGCTAGCAGGGCAGCGCCCTGAAATGGGGAAAGGCGGGGGGTAAGGAGGGGATGAGGAGCTGAAGGACACACTCACGGTGGATAGGTTGGGTTGAGTGGGAGGCGCCTTACCAGTCTTGCTGACCTTTAGCCAATCACAGTCATTCACCCTCATCTTCCACAGGAGCTCAGAGAGAGACAGCCGGTCGAACTTCCCCATGGACAGGAAACGCTTCACACGCAGCAGGAAGTGGACCCGGTTGTGGGAAGATCCCCAGAACTCCTCAGGGACGACCCGATGGAGGCACTCCCGGACGAAGAGGTAGACCTGACGGGGAGTGCTGTGGCGAGTCAGGAGGACGGTGACATCAGCGTCGGTGTCTCCCACCGGACACGTCCGTCGCAAGAGCTGGACGTAGGGACAGCCGCGGTGTCGACGGAGGAGCGCAGCAAAGAGGCCCAGCGTGCCGTGGAACCGCACCGGCAACCTCCGGGATTTCCTCTCGGTGCTGCTCCCAAACACTGGGCCTTCAAAGAACACCAGCCGCACCAAGTCCCGCCCCTGGAG
Organism: Brienomyrus brachyistius; assembly: GCF_023856365.1. Taxonomy (NCBI): domain Eukaryota; kingdom Metazoa; phylum Chordata; class Actinopteri; order Osteoglossiformes; family Mormyridae; genus Brienomyrus; species Brienomyrus brachyistius. Next base: position 3,141,311 of record NC_064555.1, on the reverse strand, counting down.
GCGCCTCGGCGCCGCAGACCCCACCCTCAACTTCCTGTTCAGCAGGAAGTTCCCCATGCCACGCCCTCCGTACAGGAGCCTCAGCACGCGGAAGAAGCAGTCAGTGGGCCTCAGCGGAGGAAATTTTATCCCAGAAGGACCATCCTTCTGAAAGGTGGGAGCCAATCTCGGCCTCCTAGTGGCTGTGGGTTTAAATCCCATGACCTCCAACCTCGCCCGCTTGGAGAGTGGCTCCTTGTCCTCCTGGGCCTCCCCTTCTTCGCCTGCCTCCCCTCTGCTGCGCCTTCGCTTCCTCACCCTCCTCCTCCTCTCCCTCATCCTCCGGTCCCCTGTCGCCTGCCCCAGTCTCGGCTTCGCGGCTCCGTGAGCTGATCTCAACCTGCTGAGCTGAAAATCAGAGCCTGGCCCAGCAGGGACGCAATCATAAAAAGGAGGGCCACAGACCTGTAACAGGCAGCTAGGGGGCACTGTGGTGAAGACAGTACAGCTCTCCAGCAGGTATCTGGTCAGGTCCGTGCCCACCCTACTGTGCAGCTTCTTCCAGAAGTCACTATGGTAGACGTAGGCGGCGCTCAAGGAGATGTTGCCGTGGAACTTCAGCACGTCGGCGTCCATCTGCTTGCCCTCATAGAGGGAGTAGCCTTGAGACAAGACGTTCTTCCTCCTCCTCCTCTTCAGGGTATTCAGCACTAAAGCCAGCAGCTCTGCCAGCGTAATGACCTGCGCAACGGGATTGAGAGAGGATGGCTGAATGAAACAGTAGACATGCGAGAGATGTGAGAATACGGCTATAACAAGCACTGCAAAATGAAGAGGTAGTAGCACGTCATTTTATTTTATATACACATATAAATAAATATACATTTATATTTTAGTCACCCTAAATCATATCCATCGTTCACGTCGCATCTTCCATTAGTAATATAACAAAATAAATCATACATGTAATATTGCTATTCATATTTATACTCTTCAGTGGTATGTTTTTTACATATATATACACACATATATATCATAACAGCATGCATATGTTTTCCAACTTTTAGTTTTAATATTTAATAAATAGAATTGTTGCATTGCGTATGCGTCATATTCATTATTTAGCAGATTCGCTGCAATCCGATGCCAGGCTTGGAAATTCTCTCCCGCTGCATCCTCGTTAATCCTGGCTAAACTGACCTGGGTGCAGCTAGGGACATGCTGCAAAACCCTGTCCGAGCAGATCACCAGTCCCTCAATAAATGACCCGTAGCGCGCGCTGTCCGACGGCTCCACCAGCACCAACTTTCTTCCCTCCTTGAACACTACAGTGTCCGAGAACTCCTGGGCCGTCTGCACGATCGGATAGACGGAGCGAATCAAGCGAAGGACCCGGGTCACATCACTGCTTGCCATGTTTGTGTTAACTTAACTGAACAGATTTGTAGGATGACATCCTGCACGTTTTGCCAGTTCACCGAAATGTGTATTTCAGTGCCAGACCGGCAAACCGCTCTACATTTCCACCAATGAAAGACCGTATACACCGACCAATCAAAATCCACTATTTAGCTGGTAGGCGGGTTGCAAAAACGAAGAGGGAAATATTGCATCACGGGAAATACCGGCTGTCAATCAACATCATACGAGCCAATAACACAAGAAGGGGCGATGATCGTAAGATCAGCAGCGTCCACGCCGGTATTCCTCCGATTCATGATGTGGAAAAACACACAGCTACGTGCGCCAAAATTACGGCTTTTCCAAAACCCGAATTCACTTATGTTATGAAGAGTAAAAAAGGCACGTAATGGCTAGAACGCAGCAAGGATTCAAGGGTTTTATATGTCACATGCAAGGTATAGTCAGCTGCAGTGAAAGGCAAGGTGGCCAACTCTGCCATATAAACAATGAAAGCAGATAGTAACCACATGCTAATACATGGACATAAAAATGAAAGTTATATGGAAAATGACTATACTAAAAGCAAAAATAAAAAACAAAAATTACACTGTACAACAAATGGCCCTGCGATACGCAGCACAGCTTTTATAAAGTGCAATCTGCAGGAGGGATGTAAATTAAGGTGCCAGCCAGGAATTAGGCAGTCTGATGGCTTGAGGGTAGAAGCTAAGCCTCTCAGGTCTCACTGAGGCACAGGAAGCGTTTGCCTGGCCACAGCTTTGTGAGACGGTCGCTGCATGGGTGCGATGCGTCCCTGCAGATCTTGGCAGCTCTACTCCTGCATCTTTGGAGGTAAATATCTTACAATAAGCTGAACATTCCAGCCTCTGCAGAGCTTTGTGGTCCAGGGTAGAGTTTCCCATGTTAAGGATCCCAAGTAGAAGGCTAAGGATGGCTGGTGAGACCACACATTAACTAGCTTAGTCTTAGAGATGAAACAAGAATGCCATTCTTAATCATCTGTTTTGAGTTCCAATTGTTTTGCTTAATTTGTGTTAAACATAACTACTACTTACTTGCTGATCACTTTTTATTACTTTATTTCCTAATCCTTACTGATGTGTATGATGTGCATGATTTTATAGAAACATCAACACAATGTTTATGTAATTTATTCTTAAAATGTGTTGCAATACAAAACAGATACACAAAATAAAACCTTCTTTATGGAGTCCATGCATCACACAACCAGCATGTCTGCAGGTGGGGGTCTGAGAGGGATCTCCCCCAGTGTGAACCTTTTCCCTGCAAACTCCTTCAGCTCCTCCGCCGTAAGCTCACTCTGCGGAGTGTAGAGCTTCCCCGTCGTGCTCGCGGTGCCGCCTGTCATCCCCGTCGTCCCTGCCGACCCCTTCACACCGATTGCGCCACTGGGCTGTGCGAAGGAGCTGTCCCCCTTGTTGGAGACAAACATGTTCCCGACCGTGGGCAGCGAGAAGGAGAACTGGGAGACATTAACAGCTCCCCCAATCCCAGCGGGCTTCTCCTTGTTAGCCAGACCAGGAGCGGCGAAGGAGAAGGAGGAAGCAGAGGGGGCGGTGGACGAGCCGCTGTCCGGAAACCCGAACCTTGGTGCCAGACTTGTGGTCCCGAAGCCCGTTGGGCTTCTCTGTGAGTCTGCAGAGCCGAAGCTGCTGCTGGAAGCTTTGAAACTGAAGCTGCTGATGTCTGAACTGACAGCCCCAAAGCCTGCTGGGAAAAATAATGCAGAAGCATATGAGCATCTGCTCATTCCTGTCAGTACGCTCATACGGAGATGACATGCCCAGAATCCCGTTCAACCCCTGCATGAAATTATTCCAAATAAATGAGGGACGCAAGTCTCACCTGCTTTTGCGAAGGTTGGTGCTGTAGAAGTAAAACTCACTGATGACGGCTGAGGATCTGGGTTGTTTAATTCTGATATCTATTTAAAAATGGGAGTACATAAGAACTCATGATCATATAAAGACTTTCTTTTCAGCTTCTTCCAACCCACCTGTACACCATCCACCCTCTATACCCATTTGTGCTATTCGGGGTCATGGCAGTTCAGAGTCTTTCCCCGAAGCTTCATCTGACCAATGTTAAAAACTGGAATTCAGACCACAATGCACAGCACTGTGCAAGTATCTTAAGCAGTCATAAAAAAATGATATTTAAATGATATTCATGCTGTTTAAAACTTTGCTGTTGTGTCTCCCAAAGCATGTCAGCTTGGTCATTTCAAAACCTCTCCTAGAGTCACCCCAGTATTTGCAGCAACTATCCAATAACACCAATGCACCTTTTTCCTGACTCGACCACTCGCACACCTCATATGTCTAATCAGTACCTCACTGACTTAAGCTATTTAAATCAATTAAGTGAACTTGTGATCAAATTTACAACAATCATTTTTTGAAGAACATTAGAAATTCCTGCTAGTTTTTTTCGTGTGTTTTAATTAATATGCATGTGTTCTGATATTAAACTGTGTTTTTTGTTCTGGGCAAATATGTACATTTTAAACAATTCCTTTGACTGCATAAGACTTTTGTACAGTACTCTTGTTATAATACTGTGGGCAGTGGTGGCTTAATGGTTAGGGAAGTAATTGAAAGATTGCAGGTTCGATCCCCGACCAGCAAGGTACCGCCCCCAAGCACTGCTCCCCGGGCACTGAATTAGCTGCCCCCTGCTATGTCACGATGTCACATATGGGATAAACGCAGAGAACACATTTCGTTGTTGTGCACTGTGTGCTGTGGTGTGTCAATATACATAGGACTTACCAGCTGGGCACGCGAGTCTGAATTCAAGATCTTTAGTTCTTGCAGTCTGTTACTCCACTGGCTGATCAGCTGTTGCACGGAGGCGGCCTGAAATGCATCCGTGTGACACGCTTCGATAAACAGTCAGACCATAGAGCTTCCTATAGGTCACTGGAGTAGAATAAAACTGGCACGAGTGTCTCAATAAACATGCAAAACATTATTATGATACACAAATGGGACACTGTGAGAAGACCCTTAATGCTCATGCATGTACACACCACACAGGAGTGCTTTTCAACTGTGTTTAGTATTTACTGCATATCCACCTGCAGTATTACCCACGGACCATTCACTAACTGGTCAGCATACATCTTAAACGCCATGAAACCGCGTGTCCAGTTTCGTGTGACCTCAGTCAGGGGAAGTTTCGTATTACTTATTCTGTCAGTGAGCCAAAATGCAGACCTCCACGCACGGCTTCGGAAACACGCCGTGCTTCATGCAGCAAACCCAAGCGATTTAAATTCATAGGTGAAACAGTGGCCCTTACGTAGGTCTGCAGGCTTCCTGTTTCTCTGCATTTGTAATATTCCAGCCTTAACTCATCTGGAGACAACTCCGAAAAACCTGGAGGGTGAAAAAAAGAACATTCAAAATCACTCTCTCAATCGTCCTACGCTGTGACTAATACTTTCGTCCTTGTACTCATGAAAAACATGCACAACAGACAGATTTTATAATTAACAAATAAAGAAATAAATGACTTATTATACCAGTAATTACTCTGATTATGCTTTTAGTAGATACCTGAAATAGAAGCTTTTTGAGCTGAATAACAGGAAAGGGGCCACTGTCCTGAGCTTTCCCAGCTTTCCATATCCTTCTTGACAGTCTCCCTTTGAACACAAAACATACAGAACTTCAGTCATAGGCATCTGTACAAGAACACTGCACGTATATAATAGAATGAAATCACTGGGTTTAGGAGAACTTAAACTGCATGTAGGCCTCATTGGATAGAGATGAGGGAAATTCAATTTAACCTTACAACCTGCGTTTCTTTTTATTCAAGGAAGTTGCCATCCACTGATATTTTATGGGAGGGAGGGAAAATGTGCCAGAAGGTAACAGAAATGAACTTACAAGAGTTTCTCGTTCTCATCTTGACCACTGTGATCAAAGGTCTGTTGGGTGTCCAGGGCAGTGAAGCGGTTATGAGAAGTGAAGCTAAAATTGGAGGCCTTTATGTCCCGCTCTCCTCCTCCACCACTGCCGCCGCCGCCGCCACCACCACCACCTCCTCCTCCTCCTCTCCCCCAGTCATTACCCCCCCTGGCAAAGGAGGGAGGTGCAACATAGTCTCGTCCAGACCTTTGTGAAGGGTTCACCCACACTTTGTTTCCATAGCCTAAGAGAAAAACAACGACAGTTAACTGCATTTTCATCATATTGCTAATGTGAAGCCTCGTTTTGCGCTGGGTCATATTTCTACATGTACATGCTGACCTGGATTAACGTGGTTGGTACATAAAACACGAAGTCACTGTCGTTACAGATAGTAACAAGGCCGCAACAAACTTCTATTTCCCAGCAGCATAAATGACCAATATAAAGGCTTGACTGCTTCCCCACCTAATATAGAAACACGCCATTATTCAGTTGTACGAAAATTATTCAGTTGTACGAATAATGACTGTTATTTACGCTGGTGATAACAGTAATTATATCAGTAAATGTAGACTCATAACAGGAGTAATAACAACAAACAACACAAGTTTTAGCGGATATTTGCAGTAATAATCCAGTTAAGGGACATGTTAGGGTCTACGTGATTTATCAGCGTAGATACGACTATTTTGACAATTTTCAAGTAATGACAACGAAACAACAACGAAAAATGGTGATATTTGCACCTCCGCCTCGGTAGCTGCTGGACTGCTGACCCCGGTTGTTGTTGTAACCGCCGTCGCTTCGTGGGTGCTCATTCCAGCATCTCTCTCCATACCGACACCGACCTTGTAAAAAGAAATTACAAACTGTCATCTTGTGATAAGATGTAATAACTACGTTGTAAGTCTCGACTTTCCAGCTGTTCAAAAAATTAAGGCAGGCCCGGAGCGAGCCGCCATGTTACTACGTCATCATTACAGCTTCCGATGTTTATGGTGGCCGTGACTGGCCAAAATGCACCGCAAACCAGATAGAAAGCGAGCATCTAAAACGCGTGAAGTGAACGAAAGCCGGAAACTACACTTCGAGCACCATCGCCAATAAATCCGTGGCAAGAGCTCACGAGTAACCAGGAAGACGCAACCGATTACAAACTGATAAATCGGAAATTGTTGGTTAAAATACCATACCAAACATAAATCACTGCATTGCTACTTACGAGGTGGGAATATGCATGTGTGGGACTCCTGGCGAACCTGATAACGATTTAGGTTAGATACTCACTAATAGGCAACTTACTGCAAGGGCAAACTATCCACTACCTAATGCTGATGCTAGGGAAAACTGCCCGGTTTGAACGAACACAATTGTTTTAGAGAGACCAAAAGTGTACCTGAAGCATATCAATTTCATCCTTTCCCACCAGTAGTGGCTAATTTTCAATGAAATTTATTATTGAACAATCAATAGTAAATACAAACATACATGCATAGCCTACATACAACGTGGTATTGGTAACAATTACCTTAGATTCTAAGGCTTATAAGATATAGGAATTTAGAACATACATTTCTTTAAAACCTGTGACAAAACCGAGAGGCAAAGTTTTCGTCTCAAACATAAATTTATTTACAAAAATCTGGGGAAACTTCACCATAAAACCTGCTAAACCCATTTGAATGCTTTTTATTTTCTTTGTGAGAATAAAGAACTAAAATATTAACAAAGCTCTCAAGTGCATGGCACAACGTTGGTAAAATGGAAACGTGATACAGTTGTGACTCACAATAAGGGCATATACTGTATATATTAATGCATTGTACAAAAATTCTAAATCACTAAAACAGGTAAAATTGCATTTTGAAAACCGCCCTTTCAGAGGAGACTCAGGAAAAAAATATTTGCAACTTTGTGTCCAAAATCCAAAAATATGCTTCCGTGATATTCTGGGGTCGAAGCTGTTATAACCTAATTACAGAAACCGGACACACCTCGGTCCTCTAAACAAGGGTCCTTGTACAAATACTTTCCTGAATCCCAATTTAAAGATTAAATAAACACCTACATACAGATAACAGCACAGTAAATGATTTGTGCATAATGGAACCTGTGACTGGAAAAACACAAAAATATTTTTTGCATTTTTGGCATGTCCTTGAGTGGGGGGGTTAATAGTAAAATCAGCAGGTAAGCTGACACCGACTCCCTCCACCGCACTGTAGTGTGGGGGGGCCCACCAGCTACACCGTGGAAGGTGAGGGCACGTCTCCTGCTGGGGTCTGGGTGCCGGTGTCCTCCTCGTTGGCCCCGCAGATGTCCACCACGCAGATGAGGCAGCTGGTGACCGGGAAGGCCCGCACCTTACTGCAGGCCACCCACTTGTCCGTCTCGGTGTAATATTCCAGAATGTGCGCCAGGCGCCCTACTCCTTGGAAACCGGCCAGCACGTAGATGACCGATCCCACGGCGGCACACTTCACCGTCACGCCCTTCCACGGCATTGGAGAGGCGGCCCGCCACTCATTACTGCTGATGTCATAGTACTCCACGGAGTCCAGGCCCCCTGCAACATTAGAGGAAAACAGTCACATAATGGACACACCCTCTCATCCTGGGTCAGTTTATTGGTCATTAATAACCAACCAGCAAATACTCGATGGACATGCCCTCTTACCCTTGGTCAGTTTATTGGTCATTAATAACCAACCAGGAAATACTCGATGGACACGCCCTCTTACTCATGACCAGTTTATTGGTTATTAATAACCAATCAATCTTGCCTGCATTAACCAGAGATTATTTGTGCATGTCTTGGTACTGTGGGAGGAGACTCACACATATTCGAACCTCACACTCAAACACAGAGCTCAGGCTGGGATCAAACCCACAACACTGGTGGTGAGGCCACAGTGCCACTTGGGGGGGGGGGGGAGTACTTGGGTATTTACAGCTTCAGGAGACAGACAGCTTGTTCAAGTCTGAAATCTACTACAATCCAGGGCTCTCTGTTTTAGGTTATGCGTTTCAATTCAGTGAGACACAGCAGGAGCATCAGTCCTGTACCCATGCCGTTCTGTCCTCCCACTGCGTAAATTCTGTCGTTGACAAACACCAGGCCGTGGTTCTTCCTCGGTTCCCTCATGGCACAGAGATCCCTCCACCTGAAACGGCAGCAAGCCAAAGTTTGGACTGAACATAGAGACACCCAAGTTAAAAGGCGTAAACAATGCAGCGTCACGCAGTAAGATCCACATAGACGACGTCAAATGTGGCTACGAAAGGCTGAGAGGTCGATGTCATGCGGAAAGGCTGGGACTGACTCACTCCTCCGTGCTGGGGTCGTACACCTCGCAGTTGTTCAGCACCCTCCCAGACACGTTGTTCCCCAGACTCCCCCCGCACACGTAGATCAGCCCACTGGCCTCCACCATGCCATGGCTGCAACGCGGCATCAGCATGCTTGGCTTATTCTGCCAGCTCTCGGTGCGCGTGTCATAGCACTCAAAGAGGCTTAGGGCGGAGTTCCCTGGGGAGGAGTGAGTGCGGGGAAGAGAGTCATGTGACCAGAAAGGCTGTGAAGTTTACACTCCGGAGAATCAGAAAATACACACCCTGTGGTATATCACACCTCAAGGGTGTTAAAGCGTGCTCCTCATCTGGGGGTGCAAAAAAAGTACTACACACTCTGGAATAAGAATAGTGCTATAGGGTCTGGTTTGTCCTGAGTGCGCAAGATTCGTACCTACTTCCGATCCTCCAGAGGTGTAGATCTTCCCTTTGGATGCGCAGGCAGCCAGGCTGTCCCGAGGGTTGGGAGGGCCCAGCTTGGAGTACCAGCTGTCCTTCACCACGTTGTAGCAGTCCATCCTCTTGATGGGGAACAGCTGAGAGCCGCCCAGGATGTAGACCACATTGTCCCAGAAGACGGAGGCGGCATCTCTCCGCTTCTCGAAGGGGCACCTGATGTCTGTCCAACTGTAGTCCTGCAACCCCATGCAGATGTCCATCAGCATCAAGCATCTCACTCCAAATCTGTCCATGAACTGACCCACTGAGCAAAAAACAGAGCTGATCTTTACAAAATAAATATTATGTCATCAGCTGAATATTGGATTCATTTGGCATATTCAGAATGCCAGACTGAGTATGTGTTTGGGTTCAGAGCAAGGTTAGACATCTTTCTTCTTTGTAGGTCCACAGAGCCTGAGGATCTTCAGGTTACCTTACTGTTGCCAAAGATCATCTACATCTGGAACTCTGGGTGAACCTAGATCCCATCTTAGGAAAACTCCCTAAGTAACCTAGATGTGAGTGAGAGGAGAACCCAGTAGACCCCAAGCTCTTAAGGATCCGTTGCTGGTTCAGGACTTGACCAGATCTGCTTGCGGAAAGCAGCAACCCTTACTTTGGGGTTGAAGTAGCGACAAGACTGTGGCTGCGAGCCGCCAAACAGAGCGATGCGATAGTCGTGCTTCTTGCGCCGCGGCCTGCTGCTCTCCCCAAGCTCTTCACGATCTTCTGGAGACAGGAGATGGTAGCGCATCCCACCTGATCTCCAAAAGAGTCAGGCAACACAGATTAACACAGCCATCAGGATTACTCTCAAGCTTAAATGTCCTACTACCATTCTGTCAATGATGTTTTAATGAACCTTTTAATAGACCAATCCAAAAATCATTAAGCTACCATGACAACGCCTAGATGATGTTCTCACACCAAGCCTGAATGTATCTATCAGAATAACAGGGAGTAATATAACAAGGAATCTCCCAGCATCCTGCAACACATACCGATGACCATCTTCAGGCACTCTGGATTGTCCTGGATCAGGGGCTCAGCCTGTACCGTCTTGCTGAGGAAGTTCTTCGACACGAGAGGGAAGCGTACTTTGGACAGGATGTCCACGATATACTGCTGCCTGTTGGGCTCGTCGTATTTCAGCCACCGCACCGCCGCGTCGTATATCTGCACGAGCCCACATTGCGACATTAAAACAAGGCACATTTAGTGTGTGAACAAACGAAAAAGTGGGCGGGCTCATTATCACTGTCAATCATAAACTGGGTCAACTCTTTCGCTTTTGATTATTTCATCACCTCTCCTTTGGTTGAGCCAGTGACTGACATTGTACCAAAATCTCACCCACCACAGATTTTAAAACCTCATTCCCCCTCATTATACTGATTAGTTATATGGAAGGTATTTCCACCCTCACGCTCTAGATCAGGGCTGCTAAATCATGGTTCTCAAGGTCCGAGCGCTGCTGATTTCCAGCCTTCCTTTACCCGTGAGCCAGGTGTGAAGCCTCTGACCAATCAGAATCAGTAATTATAAAACTCACTACCTGGGAGAACTGAAAACAAGGCCTGTAATTGGACTCAATGTTCATAATTGAAGAATCCCTGCTCTAAGTTAATGTTTCCCCAACCCCAGTTCATATTTCTGCTCCCTCCCAGCTCCCAGTAGCAGAAACGCAGACTGTCTGTTTGTGTACCCGAAGACCGGATTGGGAAATACTGCTCTTGGTAAATTAAGGTGGAGGAGCTGGTAGCACAGTGGTTAAGAACATTTACCTGTAATTCAGGGGGTCTAACACAGACATTCTTGGAAAGAACCTTCTGTTAGAAGAGAAGTTCCACACTCAACTTGCTCCACTGAAGTACTCAGCCATACAAAGGGGTCAGTCAGCCAACAAATGCATGAACGACTCTCACCTGGTCTTCGGCACGGACGGTCAGCGTGTCCTGGTGCAGGAGGTGAGTGACCCTCTTCACATCCAGCTGCAGGAACTCGTCCATCTTGTAGACCTCCGTGAAGTGCTGGTGGATGAAGTCGTCGGCTGCGACTTTCAGATCGGGGCAGTCCAAGCACTCGGCGAGAACGCTGATGCCTGCAGGAACAGCCACCGCTCTGTGACCTACATAGCAAACCTCCGGCTACAGATATACGCCGAGCATCTTTGGTCAAGTCAACTGGACTTTATTGTCATACCACCCACCTACAAGTATACAGAGGCACGAAATAATGTTCCCCCAGCATCACAGTGCACCATATAAACAGCAACAGACGAGGGTTTTTACAGTATTTTTTTACAGTGCAAAGCAAGGCAGGTTGGACACAAGAATCTATATACTCAAACCCAGAGATGGATAGCTCAGGTCCAGGAAGTACAAATCCAAACCAGGATTTTGTTTCAACCATCCAGTTTAGTATAAAGAGTCACAGTCACAGAGTACTCAACTGGTTGGCTGAAACAAATTCTTGACCTGGATTTTTACTTCCTGGACCCGAACTATCCACCTCTGCCTAAACCCTTTAAACTCTATAAGAAATACACAACTTTCATGCTGCATCAATTCCAAATGAGACCAGGGTACGAGAGGCTTTACCCAAACAGTTAGATGCATCCACCTGCTCCTTGAGGAAGTCCACGCACATCTTCTTCACGGGTTCGATCTGGTACTGATTAGCGGCATCCAGCAAAGACTGGACGTTGTTACTATTGACAGAAATCCTGAGAAACGGGAATATTTCACAGCATAACTGTCACCTATAACAGTGGTTCTCAACCTTTATTACACCGGGTCCCAATTTTTTCCATGCCGGCTCAATCAAGTATAGGTTTAAATTAATGCTATGATCAGTCATGCAGTGTACTCTGCAATGTACAGCAATCAATGCTTATCGCACAAATCTGATTGGATGCACCAGTGAATTTTAAATTACGCATCTGTGGCTCGGCTACTTGGATTGGTTGAGTGTTCACTAATTTTGTTCTAACCATTTGCAGACTCAAGACCTGTTTATATAGGTCAATTCTAGGATTGGGACTGGGAAATCTGATCGTGGATCAGCATAGGAGCTTGCTGGTTTTAAAAATGCCTACATTTCCAACTCTACCTCGAGACCCTTTCAGGGCTTGACCCACAGATTGAGAATCACTGACCTAAAACATGTCGGAATAACTATGATGTAGAATTTGAAGTTTCATAATCCTACAGTCAAGTGAATGATTTGTGAGTTATTGAGCATAGTTGTAAGGCATCCATTACTTATCACATTTAATTTATATAGCAGACGCTTCTATTCAAAGTAACATACATATTTAGAAAATGTAGGGTGAATCAGTCCCTGGGGCAACCTGTTGGTTAAGAGCCTTGCATTCAGTCAACCATGGGATTAGAACTAGTAACCTTCTGTTCACAGGCACGCACAGCCCACCCCAATAAAATTCAACAAAAAAGCATTAGACCACTACAGCAGCAGTGCTTGACAGGACGCCCCCCCCCCCCTGTTATTGTTCCCCAAGGCCTTTCGTAAAATCTAACAGCTCCTAGCTGGTCCAGCCCAATGCTTACAAATGTCTTACCGGGCTGTGTAGATGAACTCCACAAGGAGCTCGATGATTTCCGGTTCCACGTTCTTCAGCTGCACTTCGTAGGACGTGGATTCCAGCATGTTGGCTGTTTGCACGTGGCAAACATGCACGCATCAGTAACTGTGCAGATGTTTTAATAACATCCTTCAGCTTGGCAATACAGTTTTCTTCCCCCAAATCAATTTTTGGAAAGTCACTCACTGGCAGACAGTTTCAATTAGTAGTCAAAACACACTGAGGACGTCCCACAATTGCTAACACATCAACAGTTAGAAAGCAAATGAAACACTCAGTCACCAACCAAATTTTTACTTAATCGGAATGGTCATTTTGAACATAAGAAAATGACAGTGAACATGAGCTCGGGAAACTTACTGGTGAACATCAGGTTGAAGAAATGACTAGCAGCTGCAAGGACGACTCGATGTACTGGGATGTGTTTACCCTGGACAACAAGGATGACATCGCAGAGGGTCCTCTGTGCACCAGAGTCAAAGACAACAAACACACATTAGTTTAGATAAGATAAAATTCGACTTTATTGCCATTATACAAGTACGATTAAATGAGGTTTGGCATGTAAACAGTGGAAACAACGGTAAAGTGCAATAAGGCGGCGCAAATATATGACACATATATGTGCACATATATAAATATGTGTGTATGCACAAATACATACATACATATATATACACACACATATATACACATATACATATATATACACACATATATATATATACACATATACATATATATACACACATATATATATATACACATATACATATATATATATACACACACACACACACACACAGGCACACACACACACACACACACACACAGGCACACTTGATCGTAAATCTATATGTACCGTGTAAGAACTGAAATTTAACTGCCAAAAGCCCCCTCTGAAACCACCACAGACATTAGAGAACAAAGCTTCAGAAAAACACCCACTTGAAACCCGCGTTATGATTCTAGGCAGTAAAGCTGATGCCGCTGATGTGAACTCACCTGTTTACGCAGGTTGTTCATCATGCCCATGATGCTGGAGAGCAGCCTGTACTCCTCCTTAACGGCGAATTTCTTCTCGCCCTTCTTCTTGGAGCCCGACGCCTTGTCAGTGGCCGGGGAAGCCATGGTTTCGGTCCCCGGCGAAAAAGCGGCGGGGCTACGGCGACAGCGGGCGGTGATCCGGAGCTAGCAAAGAAATATTATAAAGGCTGCGTCTTCGCGGACACTCGCAGTCCGTGGGGGATGCCCGAAACAGCGCCGGCTGAGGGTTAAAAGCAATGCAGCCAGGGCACCCCCGTGGACCAGCTACCCTGAGCTTTGTTCGCCTGCATTTGTTTCTATCCCGTGGATCTCCGCGGCCGACGTGAATAGGCACAGTAGCGCCACCTGCCGTCGGCCGCGGAGCGGAGGTGCGGGGTTAAGATGCACTCCCCGAAAAATAACGCTTTGGTCACCATCAAGTGCACATACTTACCTTAGCGGAAAATGCAATGGTGCATCACCGTATAACAAATATGCAATCAAATAGAATTAAAGTTTATGCATCAAATGCAAAACACACACACAGTGTTTAGCACAGTGTTTAGCGTCTACTGCAAATATTGGAATGCGTTCCCCTGAGTGCTCCTTGTAGCAAAGTAATAAGTAAGAATCATAATAAATAAAAGATTAAAATAAGATAATAAAAAAGCAAAATAACCCGATGCGCTGTTTAGTAGCCTTATGTTAAAATGCAGCTTATAAAATAGGATCAACTGCAAACATGTAGGTCCGGTATCACTGTAAATCGGACTATTCAATGTAAAATGGGCACGAGGCAGGGAACAACCCAGGATGGGGGGCCAGCCCATCACAGGGCACACTCACAGAAACACACCCATGGGCAATTTAGCGACTCCAATTAGCCTCAGCATGTTTTTAGACTGTGGGGGGAAACCGGAGTACCCGGAGGAAACCCCACGACGACATGGGGAGAACATGCAAACTCCACACACATGTGACCCAGGCGGAGACTTGAACCCGGGTCCCAGAGATGTATATATATAAAAACATCGAAATGAAATTAAAAGTTCCTGGTGACATTAATGTTCGAGTACAGTACGACATTACAAAGCTATCAGACGCAGTTTGTGGTGAACATGTGCTTTGAAAAACATTGCAAAAGTGGAAAGACCAGTTTAAAGAAAATGCGCTGTCGACACGCTTAGGTGAACGTAGGTAGAGTTGAAACAGGTGAAACAGGTAGAAAATGAAATGACCTGGTTATTGTTAATCCCATGACAGCGACGTCATGGGGGGGGGGGGGGGGGGGAGTTGCACTGGATCTGATCCTTCTCCAAGTAGCGTTGCCATTGCTGATCCGACCAAAAAATAACATGACATTTGTGTTTTGCTGTTGCTGTCGCTTCTTGAAGTGGGAAAATACTTCGGAGGTATGTGTTTAGCGTCTGGGATTGTGGAGGGGTTTTAAAAGTATTTTTGTAACCCAAGATTTCTCAGCACCGAATGACATGTATGGCACTTTCAGACAGATTTTATAACCTTGCTTTTTTTTGGGGGGGGTGACGGTGTCCTGATTCATGGTTAATGGGATTTATGTTTTGTGCGGTAAGCTAGAGTGGCTTTTTCAATGGCATTGCAATCAGTGTTCAGAGAAGACACTAGGGTGTACGGTGGCTAAGGAGACGGATCTATATCCTGAATTGTTTTTTAGTTATAAAACCAAATGAACAGATTCGAATTAATGTTCTTTTTTTCCCGTGAAAAGTTTGAATGAGTGTTACAGCGAAAGAACACAGTGCCATTCGTGATTTTATATTTGTTTGTCGCTGTTGGTATCAGATACAAAATATAACTACTCATTTGAATGTATCCCGTTTCCGTTCTTCATTAATTATCATGAAATTTGATTTCTGTTCACAGTACTATTTCTAGTACGCTTGTAAAAAATAACAACGACAAAGAAACATATTTACCAGCTCTGCAGTACTTAAACGGAATACATTAAAAAGTGATAGAGGAATTCGGCAAATTTTCTTCTCTTTAATGTAAAAACATATCAGGTGTCACTTAAGGTGTGATCTTTAAATATTCCTATATGCAAATCATTTTAAGTTGTTGCATAAAACTACACCTGTCATTTTCCTTATTTTGTGGTTATTTTTCTGACTAGATTTGGTTTTAGTGATAAATCTTTAGCTGTTTTTGCAGGAGAGTAACTCCAGCCATTATCTGTTTCAGAGACAGTCTCTCCTTCACCCAGTGACACAGGCCTCCCCAACGGCCACTGGTAAACTTCTCATTCATTGCTGGACTCATGACATCTATAAGCACATTCACTTTACTTCTGCAATTTGTAGCATGTTGTAAATGTAGTTTATGTGAGGTGTCCAGTCACACAACCTATGCTCTGTACCACAGCCATGGAAAAGCGCACCAGGATGACCCCGAAACGCATGGGGGTGCCGGAGATCGACCAGGCCTTCGTGGACATCGCGGAGACCTTTAATAGGCAGCAGGAACATTACAAGACCATGACAGAATGCTTGACCGACTTGAGGGGGAGATATCGCTGTTCCCATGGAGACGGCCTTTCTGTCTGCATGAGGAACATAAGAGACGAGCACAGTGAGTACCTTGCAGATGTGAGACTGTCACTGTTTATTAACCCCAAACAGACAGCTGTTTCTATCAGTCTGCTTGAGGTGGCACCAGTGGATGGGGGGTTGGGGTGGAGGGACATCCCACTGCAAAATTTACCAAAGTGTACCCCTCCAGCTGGCAAATTTTATCAAGTGCCCCTTAACAGTCAGTCATCCCCCTCCCTCGACCCCACTGTGAGACCCCTCCACTGCCCCCTGTTGGCACTTCCTATCTTCGTGAAATAGCCTTGCTTATACCTAGTGCTTTATGTATGAGGCGTGTAATCCAAGCTGGATGTGGAATTAGCTTAACCAGTGTTCTATTTGTGACCTTAGCTGCTTACAGCCCCAGTCTCCAGATGAAGGGCTATGATTTCTCACTGGTGCTTCCCCCGGGCCCAGTACCGAAACGACTACAGGAGACCCAGCAGCGGTTGAGGGCAATATGTCTGGCAGCCAAGGCCATCACGGAGACAAGCACCAAGTTGCAGGAGATGATTGACTGGGTGCTGCAGTGCGAAGCAGAGTTTGCCCAGCAGGTCGGCAATGCCGCCCTGACGTATTTGGACCAGCGACGGGTAGAAGCCAACCTCAGACAGAACATGGAGGAGGCCCGACGGGCCAGGGATCTGTCGCAAAAATACAGACATGAAGCGGGTGACCTGATGAAGGAGGTGGCCCAGCTTTCAGGTGTCAATCTTGCTCCTTAAACCCAACACGCAGGATAATTGTGGTATTGCTTAATACCTGTTGCATATAAATAACAGCCTGCAACAGTATTGGGGGGGAGGGATTTCAGGAACTAACTTATAAATATAATCTCCCTTTTTCTATGAGGAAATACTGTAGATTGGTGTTGCAACAGTAAATTAGTATTTTGTTAAAATGGGGAACAAGTTTTAAAAGCAAATGTCTCCCCATTTACCCGCCGTTTCTAAACATGCTCATTGCTGTCATCAGAGGGTCAGTCTTTGGCTGTGCTGCCTGCTCCGATTTTTCCTTTTCACAGATATAAGCTATATAGACAGCAGTAGAGGGGTGGTGTGCAGCTCAGTGAGTTGGAATGCTGCGTCTGTGATCGGAAGGTTGCCGGTTCAAATCCCAAGCTTCTCAGGGTGATTTGACCCTTGTTCAAGGCCCTTAACCCCCAACTACTTCAGGAACTGTATATTGATTTGGGTAAAAAATGTCTGCTGAATATAAACAGAACATGAACTACTGGAAATGAGCAGCCGGTCATCTTTCTGGGTTTCCAAAGACAGAGAGAGTCAGAAGCATTTGAATTGAAGACCCCCACCGAAATCTTTCCGTCCTACTGGATCTCTGGCTGCAGCACCATTGTTTGTTATGCTGTGACCTTAATTGGATTTGACAGTGGATAGCTAACAGTAACATTTCCCAAGTCGATTCATGGCTCAATTAAGCCGGCTCCCACGGTCGGCACGGAGAGGCTGAGTAATTACCGCGGGCTTTCAAAACATGACGTACACCACCGGTGGGAAGCCGAGAAGCTGAAAAAGACTGTTCTTCGGTGAGATACAGTCAGCACAATGCATTGAATCCTATATCAATACATTTTTAAAATATGTCATACCCTGAAATGACTATGACTGACGCAAATGTTAAGGTATGCTAGCTGCTGAACATGGAAGAAGTTGACAGAATATGTAGTACAACCCCTGTTGGAGAGCAACTTTCCTGTTGCTTTTTCAAACACAAAAACGTGTTTGTGTTTTAAAAAACGAAGTTTTTATGGAGGCGTACATGAACATTAATTGTCAATATTTTAAATCGTTGTGATGCAGAATTTGAATTTAAGATTAAGATGAAGTGACACATTTATATGAAATAACAATGATTTTTTTTAAAATATCCGTCAGCTTGTTTGTTTTCGTTTTGAATAGCTATATTCCTAGCCAGAAAAAGTAGCAAAGCTACAATGAATTCTGAGTTATAAACATTTAGCAATATGTATTATTGCAACATATTAAATGAAAGGAAGCTTTCAATTAATTGTTGTGTAGTGTTTTATAACGATGACGCGCGAAACCTTTCCTAATGAGTAAATGACTCATCGCGCAAAATGTCTGTCCTTGACAGCGCAGTTTACAAATAAAGCTGAATAAAACCGGTCCTTTTGGCTCCAATCCATACCTGTTATTCGTAGCGGGGGAGGGGGGGTATATAAATCAAAATTACACTCTACTAGCTATACAACAGAAAACCTAACTTAAAATTAAAACAGTTTTCTGTAGTTACTTGTACATTCGAGATCTCCCCGTAAGACTACATTGGCTACAGTCCATAACATCTCATTTATTAATGATTTGCTCTTTCAGATTCCTGCATGCCCTCCAATAATATTCCATTCATTCTAGCTATTACAATCTCCAGCGTAGCTACAGGTTTACATATTTTTGCATGTACAATATTTATGGGTGACCAGCACACTGTTGTCTGTCATGCCACAAGAGTTTCACCAGTAACTGCGTTACATGTTGTACCTCCGGCTTTATGCATTTCTTAGCGCCTGCCAAAAGCTTGTTTTCTTTATCAAACGGTTTTACAGCAGTTTGCAGGCGAAGTATCGCGTAAAGTTGGCAAAGCACGCAACATGACTGCAGTCTAGTCCAAATTTAGTTGATGCTATTTTTCATTTGTCAGAGTATTATATATGTACACTTGCGTTTTAATGAAACGATTCTATAGGAAATTTTCAAATAATATTTTGAATGGCGTTAGAACACTTGCTTAGTATAAAAAACACAAAGCGATACATGCGTTATATTTGACCCCAAAAAAATAATAATCAACTTGACTCAAACAATACGGGGAAATATATATTTCCCTTGCTTTCAAATACCGACCCATCCCACTAGCCTGCTCCAGATTCGGGACATCTTCCCCTTGGTTGTGACAACCTACCCCTTTCGTGGAAAATAATTCGCCACGCCCCTAAAGCCGTCTCTTATTGGCTTGTTCCTCGTTGGTGGCTTAATTTCCTCCTCTGCAGTTGGCTGAGACCGACCGCCACTCCATTCTAATACTTACCATCAAGTTTGTTCTAGCGGCGAAAGTAATGAAAATGGAGGAATTGGTGTTGTTTAATTATTAAGTGAATTTTTGGAGTAATTGATAGCTAGAAGCTTACACAGAAAACACAGTCGAGCGTCAGGAGAGCGGAATATTTGGAGGATAGCATGCTAGTAAGTATTGTTAGTTAACCCAGACTTGTCAGCGTGGTTTTAAGTATGTGTATATGGCCAGCGTGCACCTTTCAATATTAACCATGAATGCTGGATTATCTGCTGCCATCTGACACTTAAAATAGGTCGCGAGACGCCAAACGGTCACTTTCCTACCCCGCGAAAACGAAAAATGGACGAGCTAGTCGCGGCAATAAAAAAACAGTTTGTGTCAGAAAACTAATATAATTATTACGGGCGAATTTAGGTATGTAATTGTTGCTTTAGCGGGGTGTTTACGCATATATGTGTATATAATATAATGTATTATAACGAATAATAATATTAGTGAAAGCCTAATACCTGTTTGACGTCTTATTTAAAGACACGCCCATTTACCTGAACTTACGACATTTGGGAAACTTAACAGATTAGAATAATTATACATGTGTAAGTGATTTCTTCGTTAATTGTTTCCCTTGTGAGTTATTGTGTTAGTGGAAATTTGATTCCCAGTAAATGGGGCAGATCGATCACCATTAATGATGAGTGTTTGCGGTCTAACCCGTTACCTGCCTGTAACTTGCATTACCGGGGTTTTTAAGCATTGAAGTGTTTAAGTCCCGGCTTCCATCGCCGTGTAAAGTGCCCGAGGCGGCTGGTGATGGGGTGGCAGGGATGCCAGCCTCATAGTCTCCATGCCCGATCAGCAGATGGGCTCCATTCAGTCTTATGAATTTACCATCATCCCATTTTACTTTCGTTTTAACCTGAGGGTCTGGCTTCCCGTTTCGCACATCATTTCCATGTTAATATTAAATAATGAATAACGTATTTTGCATTCAAGCCGTGACCTTTTCTCTGTGACGTTCAGGCGCTCCGACTTTTCGTCAATAAATATTTTAGCACACTTGCATATAGATATTATTTTTCTTTCTTTTACCGGAGAACCACTTTTACACTGAACTGGAAAGCTAGCATAAACGCTGAAAATGATTTTATGTTGTTCCCGATTTTTCTTCGGGTGACGTACTGGGATGTGTATTTATTAACACCAACAGTGCAGTAACTATGTAGTTCAAGCATACACTTTGAATTTTACATGTCTGGTCAGTTTGTCGCCGTTTCAGGGTTACCGGCTCTCACGCTCATGCAAGATATCTTGCTGCACATCTACATTATTCCATTATAAACCTAAAATTAGCTACATCAAAAACGTTGGGGGTAGCTTGCAAACCCTGACCCTCACTATTTGCAAGGTAATAAAACTGTTACGTACATGTAAATGCGTCTGTATGTCAGCACAGACTTGTATTATTTTGAAATTCTCACACCAGTCAGCTGATGAAAGCTGGCAATCCTGCATGTTGCTTTTAAACATGAAAATTGCTTTTTTGACAAGTAGCGGTTAAGTAAGGTTGCCCTTGGGTCATTTAGGAAGCACGTGTGAGAAGTGCTCAATGAGTCATTGGCCGTATCCGAATTCAGGGGCTGCATCCTCCCAAGGCTGCAGTCAAAGGCTGAATGCGTCACAGCAATGCGACCAGGCTGTCTCATTTCGAAGGCTCCTTCAAAGTTTTGCGGCCTAGAAATGCATCCTCCTTTTGCTGAGAATCCATGTCTATGTCTACAAAGGCTACATAGACCGTGTCCTTTGAAGGATGCAGACCCATGGATCCCCAATAGTTCGGTAAAGTTTGCTGACTTGTGGATGAAGTGTTCTCCCAGTGTAAGGGGGGTACTTGCTATACATGGCAGATGTTGATCAGCTAGTAAACTTGATATTAGAAGAGGAAACACTGATGGAAACTCCCAAAGATGTGTCAACCAAATACGATGCTCTTTAGATAGCATAGCACAAAATTTTCATTTTTAATTTTCAATAAAGGCCATTTTTCAAAGCAAAGCCGACAAATGCGCTCGATCCCGGCACATAAATCGGCTCATCAATAAGAATTGTGGAGACGTGATTTAACCCAGAAGGAAGCTGACGTTCTGTAATTGTCTCCCCTGGAAATGCTCTCGAGGTCCTCATCGATAGACCGACATCTCCAGGTGCTGTTTTGGAGAGCAGCACGTCTGTTATCTCTGGTGTTTTAAATTTAATGTGACTGAGGCTGTCTGCTGGAGTATTTGCTTTGAAATGGATATTTGGTCTGAAAATGGAACTAAGCCTCATGTAAGAGGATTTTGCAAGAATGTCAGATACCCTGTGGATTTTGCAATATAAACTTAAACGATAAAAGAGGAAGTTTTTGCGAGTGTTTCGTTTTAATAAATTCATGCTTTTAAGATGTCAGCTATGTTATGTGAAGGTATTTGTGTTATTAAAGATAGAATACATCCATCCATCCATCCATTTTCCAAACCGCTTATCCTACTGGGTCGCGGGGAGATAGAATACAGAAAAATAGAAATGTGACCGTGTTGTCAGTTTGCTCATTTTCTGTCCTGGTCTATTGTGGTGAAATTCAATTATCAGAATATTAGGTCAATAACTTTTGCTGTTCTCATTAGACAGTATGTGGCGTGGGTTGATTCTCTGAAATAAGTAGCGGGAATGCCAGTTCTTTTGATGTCCTTTTCTTTAAGTGTACTGAAGACAGTGCAATTGCTTTCCTGGACAGAGGGGAATTTGAGACGGCAGCATAATTACAGCTTTTCCAAGCGATCTCTTCCTGGATCCGTGAGGGGCCTGATGCACACTCTGCTCTTTAACGTAATTTCTGTAGAAGCTTCCAGCTGTCAACAGTCATGTGACATGTAAGTAATGGTCTGTCAGGGCCCTCATGGCTCACTATGATGAAGAGAAACTTCCAGAGCCAGCAATGTTTGCATGAGGCGTTCATGAAGACAAAATAAGCCCCTACCAGGCACCAAAGACCCTGTTTTGTCTTGGTACGCTACCACTGGTGTTGTTAGTCTGTGGCCACATTCACCAGGGTGCTCTCCTTACCAGCAGGGGGCAGTGACATGTGCCCATGCACTCAGGGAGCTCATTTGTCAATGTTATCCTCAAAGGGCCCGTGTGTATGCGGGTTTTTGCTGCAACTCCCTAATTAGATTATTTATTAGAGGACTGATTGGCTGAAGAGTCCTAACACCTGGGTTTGAACAGCTGACCTACAGGTTATCCCAGAAACCTGCATACACACTGGCCCTTTGCGGGTAAGATTGGCCACCCCTGGTCTAAAATAAAAGTAATTGTGTTGCCATGAGTTATGCATTGTAATGTTAAACAATAAGTAAAAATATAGGAAGAAATTTCTGCACTTGAGTATTGTGGCATTTTGAATAGAGTGACCGACAGACTAAATCGCTTACTGTTTTGACTGTCATGTCGAAAAGTGGGTCTATTTTGTTCTTGAGTGCGATTTCTGAAATTGACTCGTGGATGCTCTTTAGAAGGCATATAAAATGCCATTTACTGACAAAGGGAGAAATTCAGTTTCAGTAGGATGGATTATCATACTTTGTCAATCAGCGATTCAGTGGTAACCTACTGACCCACTTCTGCTTGCTTGCTTTATCTGTTCCGTTTTGGATAATCCGGCTCGTGTTTGACGTTTCTCGGTGTTCCTGTCTGCTGTGGCTTTGAAAGACTAATTTTTCCCGTTGTTGCTATGTAAGATATTTCATTAACTGTCTTCCTAATTTCAGTGTAATCGCCAGGATTTAATAACGTAATGGTCCAGGCTTGGAATGTTTGCTGCAATTAATACATGCATCAGCCCATCCATCAATCTTATAACCACGTATCTTATTCAGAGTAGCGGGAGTGGCATTGTGTGGGTGGGGTAGGGGGCCTGGAACTCATCCCAGCCAGTTTAGTGAAAAGACTGAGATAGACCAAATGGGATGCCAGTTTGCAATAAATGCATTAAACTGAGAAAAAAATTACCCAGAGTTTTATATAATAAAAATAGCAATTGGAAAGTAAACTAATGTGATACTTCAGATGCTAAATTTTTGTAGTTTTACACAACCAGTTTTTCCTTGTAGTTCAGTGTATCCACCCCTGTAAACATTATCTACTCATTACACAGGGGCTTAGCCTGTGATGCATTTGCTAATGTGCCATATGATTTATGGAATACAATCCTAAAGCCAGTTCTTAGGAACTCAAGTAATTCCAGTGAGTGCATCATGTCCCGGACAGACAGTGCCCTCTTAAATGCTCGATAGTTGGTGTAATAAGAATCTATTTTAACTTGTCTTTGGCGGTAGCTGTACCTTGTATGCATAAGCTACTGTTTGAGCCATCATAAGCTATGCTGGCCTTTGACTGTGAGCCTGTGCAGGCTTTGTAGCATAAAATGTAGATTAAATAATAACATGTTGCTGAACTACAGCTGTTGTTGACTACTGGTATTATTCTCGCCGCCAGCATTGTTTCGGCTGAATGCAGGGGACGTGCATATTTTTTATATTTTTCTTGCTGTCTTTGGAGCTGAGTGATTATGCTTTTTCATTAACCTCACGCCTGCTTGATGCATTCCTGATAACCTGATCTTTGTCGAAAAGCCTTGTCATGTGACTGCAGGTTTGTCTTCTGTCGTTGGTTGAAACCGTCAGGCACATAGCAGTGGCCCGCTAAGTGCCATATTTAATTTTGTTCTATGTTTGTTTTTTGGAGAACACAACCTTTGACAAATCTAGGGCAGGGTGCTCTTGTGGTCTGACTGCCTGGATAGGGCTCTTTCCGTCAGTCCAGCACGGGCTTCGAGAATGTTGGCACGGCGATGATGAGTCACTTTATCACGCATGTTACACGGGGTGTGCGGACTCCCAGGCTGCGGAGACGACTTGCCATGTATCTATGGCGCTGATGGCTCTAGGAGCTATTTTGGAGTCTCGGGTTACATTTGTTTGACAATATTAAAATGCCTTTCTCCTTGTATTATCTTTCACTGAATTCATCCTCATCATTGTCAGGTAATCGATTTATCCACAGTTTGCTAAAGCAGACTGGCAATATGTGAGGAGAATGGAGTCAGGAATTAATTGGGTAGTTATTTTAAAGTATTTTATGTAGGTGGTTTCTGGAGATATGTCTGTTATCTGCAGTATCCATCACCAGGCTCATGATTTGCAGATCTTGGCTCGATGTACCTTAATCCATCACTGCAAACCCTCCCCCCTTCCAGCTTTCAGCTTTCTCTCAGGGCTTATTGGGGGGTTCAGGACCTTGACTGGGTTACTCCCCATGACTGTCCATATCCAGAGTGGCTGGGAAATCTCACCAGTAACTTGGGGGAGGGATTGCAAGCCAGGCTGGAATGTAGGGGAAATGGGTTTTGTAATGGTGCAGTGCATAAAGAATGAGCTGACTGGGAAGTTTTCACAGGCTTTAGACAGGTGGCACCAACCCTTGGTCCAAAAGGCCTGTTTTATCGCAAACATTATAATATGTGAATGTATTAAGTGGGACCTTTGATCTCTGCTGTTACTCTGGTGGTTTTTTGTTTCATTAGTGGCGCCATCCATGTTCTAAGGAAGCTGTGACCTCTTAAACCACATTTGCCGCAACAGACGGTTCCTTTAGTAGGAAAACGTGACCTGTTAAACCATATTCCGTAAAACAGCCACTGCCTTTTGTAGGTCAGGTGACATTCGTCGGGAGTCTCAGGGAGAGCCGGCCAGGTTCTTCTTTTTAGCTCTTTGTTGGGTTCATGAGGGAATTGGTTTGATATTGAAATGGTTGAATGCTGATGATGTTGAAATAAACCTCACAACTTGAAACTCTGGCTCTGTGGCCCTTGTTTGTGTCAGAGTGAGCACACGCCTTGGTCATTTCCCCTGCCCCTCTGAAGTAGAGCTCGCTCACTCTCTCCCTGCCTCGCTCTCTTTCTCTCGCACTGCGTGCTGATTGGTGGGCACTTTTTTCCTGGCACCGCCCTCACAGAGTATAATACAGCAGCTTGGAGTCGGTCAGACGTTTGACATGTTTTGGCTTTGCCCTGCTCGGGTGGGGCGTTCTGAGCGACAAGAGCAGGAAATGACAGAAGATTTCAGACGTTTTGGGGGGGTTCGACTGTGGGCGTGTCTTTGGACATCTCCACGGTTTCACATCTGATCTGGTACGTCTTGCCTCTGCAGAAGGTCGATGTCTGTCAGTGGCGCAACTGAACCAACTGCTAGGGAAAGACACAGCGTAAGCATATCAATCCATTTGTAGCCAAGTCTGATTATGCAGGAAGTATACCCAGGATGGTGTTCACTTTTACGACCAAGTAACTCATTTATGAATGTGTGAGGTAGGGTTAAGTTAGTTAGGGTTAGGTTAGGTTGCAACTGTTTGGTAGAACCTGTTCAGGAGGTTCATTTGAGCAAAATGTTTGTAGGCAACTGGGTTGTGAGCTGAGCTCCAGTCTGGAAGGTAATGTAGTTTCACTTCGGTTTAGAATGAAGTACTCATGTCAGTTGCTTTTGGGTGTGTACTGAAACAGTCAGCCTCTGTGACCCTCCCCATATACCCCCCCCCCCCCCCCCCACATCCACAAGTGTTTCAATTAATATGATTTTGCTATTGTTGCCTTTATTCTTCAGAAACAGGTTTTGAAAAAATGTGGGCAAGTCTGCTGGTCTCCAGGAGTTGAGCAATCTCCAGTTGCTTCTCCTCCCGCCCGGGTGCGCCTTGCGCTACAGCGTGTTGACACGTGCACTGGCATGGGATCTGTTAAGCTTAATGCCCAGGTTCTGTTACAAGCTAGGTTGGACCCGCTGGACCTCGCTGGACACACTGATGTGTCATCAGCTGTGCGTTTGTACGTGTCTTTTTGTATTTGTTTGCTTCTGTGATATGTGTGATATTTCAAAATAAGCACTTTCACTGGATGCTTTAATTGTTTTAAAAGGGACTCGGCCCTAAATGCAATTTTACGTCGGAGGGCTGAAAAGGCATAATGGGTTTCCACTCGGCGCCGCGTGGGCCGGCCTTAATGAAGCAGCTAATTTTAAGCTCACTTCCTGTACGATGATTAGCATATGCACCGGCCTTTTTCCACTTATTTGCTCTCCTTTCCCCCCCCCTGCCCCACCCTGTGCCACTCATGCTATTCTCAGCAGTCTGGCAGCTAGAAAGTTGGGGGGTGGGGGAAAAATCATCAATTTTTTTTTAAGGCAGGAAATGGAGATGAGGTCCGAACGATGCTTCAGGAAGCTGGTGGGTTTGGTTAGAGGCCAGCCCACCATTTCCTGTCTGTCTGCAGAACCTGCAGCGTGGCCCTCAGGTCTGGTACGGCGTGGTCGGAGTTTCATAGCCTTTTCATTTCCATGTCGTCAGATTCACCCGGCCATCATTCCCATCATTTGCACCCATGAGCGAACGGGAAGACGGACCTCTCAGTGCTGCGTCCTGCATGCATGTGTGTCACCTGCATCTGTCACCTGGGCTGATTTCTATCCCCAAATTTCCTGTTTTATGTCACGGCCAGCGGCTGGGGGAATGACTGCTTGTGAAGACGGCGCCTCCTTGAATGCTGTGCCCAGGGTGTTGTTATACGTCACGTTTCACTTTGTGTTTATTCTGCCTGGATTTTATTTCTTTCCGTCAGTGACATTAAACACTGTGTGTCATTTGTTGTAATTATGTGGGCAGTCTCCTGGAGTTCTGGGGCCATCATGTCTCTCCCCCCCCCCCCCCCCCCCCACCAAGAACCACAGGGGCCCCCATTCGGCCTGCTTCTGCGATGACTAACACAGCACAAATCCCTCCCGAGGGGGGGAGGGTGGGCTCGGCCTGCAAGCAGACACCCCCATGCACACGCGTGAGAGGCCACTTGCACAGCACCCGCTGCTGCATAGCGCCTCGATGTTATTGGATCACAGTTCGCTTTGTTCTACGCATCGTTACGCAGCTTTTTTTGCAAAGTATCTTGGCATCTTTTGGACGCCTGAAGGAACCGCCGTTGTTATCGGTGATGAACGCGTTGGGGTTCCCGCTCCCGCAGGCAGCGGGCCGTGTTTGAGGGGGGATCCCCCCTCGCAGAGGTAAGCTCCTTTCTTGCCTGCTGCTGGGGGGGCTCACTAGTGCCGTCCTTCTGCCACCCAGGGAGGGCTGATGGGTTCCCCTCCACTCGGTTTAAGGGAGATGCGCCCTCAGTGGCAGGTCAGGGGGTGGTGCAGGCAGAGCAAACGTCTTTTGCTACCATTTGTTATCTCTGTGTTGTGGGGGGGGGGTGTTTGTGGGATTCTGAGAGAGCGCAGCGGTGACTCAGTGACTGTGGGCTGTTTGGCTTTCCGTCCCCTAGGAACCAGCAGAGGGGCTGGGGGGACGTGCAGGACGGTTTCACGCACTGAGCAAGGCTTCTGATTTCAGCCATGTAGCAAAAGTGGGATTTAAAATTGGTAGCTCATTGTTATAGCAGAAAGAGGGAAACTTTACCTTGTTTTATTCCACATTAAATTGGGCTAAACCCAGTTTCCTTTACTTCTAACCTCATTTGTACAAATCTCTGAGGCCGTGCATTATGGGATATGCAGGGTTCCCTTAATTAGGATTTTTTTTTCTGTATTACATTCACCAGGATAATAGGTACAGCGATGCTCTGGCATTGTCTTGGCATATGTCGTGATTAACCCCCCTCAGAGGGAGGGGAGACCCGTGACGATTCGGCAGTGTGGGGCCACCCAGGGCTTTCTGCCACCTCATGTGGGGGTGGCTGCACTCAGCTCATGTTACTGTTTCATTTCGGGTTTGCGGGGAGCGGGATGGATTACTGTGGTAATCCTGGTTTTCCATGGCTGTGGGTTTATGGCGCCTCCTACTGGCTGATGAGCGCGTTTGCACTTGCAGTGCCTGGCTTTCTTTATCATTGTTTATAGAATTGCTGTAGTCCTTTTGGCTGGATCTATGAGAGGGGATTGGGGTTGGGGGGGGGGGGGGCAGCAGTACAGTGAGGAGGCCAGCACTGTTTGTATGGTATTGGTCAGGATATGTCTTCACCTGTGGCGGTGTTGGTATGTGCAGGAGGGAATGTCAGGGGAATGAATAACATGGTGCTGGGCTGGAGGGGTGCAGCCACATCGACGTCAGGCTCCTTTTACCAGCTCTCATCACGGCATCTCCCTCCACTGACCGAATGACTGGTTCGGGTATTATTTTTCCGTCTGATTGGCTGGCTAACGCGAAGCTGATTCGTGGAGTCTCGTATCGCCGTGGAGGATAGTGGCTGATTACGGCCTCCCGAGGGAGCAGTCTACCACACCGCGTGCACACGGGACTCTTACATAACGGCCCAATGTGAACATATCTCTCTCTTTCTCACTCCCTCTCACTCTCTCTCTCTTGCTTCGTCTCGCAGGTTGAAATCAGCGAACAGCAGATGTGGGAAGATGCTGGCGATGGAAAGAGGAGTGGTGGAAGAGTGGTTATCTGAGTTCAAGGTAAGCCCCCCCCCCCCCCAAACCCCCTCCCTCCCTCGCCGGGGGCTGTTGGTGAGAAAGTGGGTGGGGTTTCGATTTAACGCTGTTCTCTGGCGGTGAAAACGCTTTAGGGTTTGTAGAGCGGTGGAGTTTTTTTCTCATGTAAGTTTCAGAAATGGTAAGATGGGAAACACTAGATGGCATAGTAGTTAAGGTCATAGGCCCTGTACTCTACAGGGGCTGGGTCAAGTCCCCGGATGGGCTCTGTTCCTGTACTTCTCAGCTCCAGCAAAAATGATGTGACTTCAGATTAAAATTGCCCTTTAGATTTGACAGTGAGTTCTATCACGTTTGCTTATTATCTTTATGCGACGACCTCTGACCTCCCCTGTAAGTATGTAGACTGCAGCATTGACCTTCTGAACGATTGGCTGTGTTTAGCTGTCAGTCGCTCACTGTGACTTCTTGGCCCCGCCTCTCTATCCACACAAGCTGAGCATTGACCCCTCCACAACCCAACCCCCCCCCCCACCACCACCACCGCCTTTCAATTCAAGGATTGTTAACCTGGAAAATAGAGATTTTAATCCACCAATCTGCCTTTTGTCAGATGACTGTGGTGCCTCTGCTCCTGTGAAGGCCACATCTGTGCTCTTTGCATTTCAGACCCTTCCGGAAAGCGCCATCTCCAACTATGCCGTCTCGCTGAAGGTGAAGGCGGCTCTGATCCCGGCCATCTACAGGGTCATCCGGGAGAATGACAGCGAAGTACGTGCTGGACGGTGCTCACTATCTGTTAACTGAAATATATATATATATATATAGTATAAACAAAAGAATTGAAAGAATTTGCATATAGAACATTAACATGTAACAGGATAGTATTCATGAACACAGCAAAACGACTATTGTTGCTAATGACCGCCTCCCACTGCTCTTTGGCCCCTCCCCCTTATCTGGCCCCTCCCCCTCCAGCTCCTGGAGCCGGTCTGCCACCAGCTCTTCGAGTTCTACCGCAGCGGGGAGCCGCGGCTCATGCGCTTCACCCTGCAGTTCCTGCCCGAGCTCATATGGAGCTACCTGTCAGTGCGGGCCGGCCGGGACCCTCACCGCAGCGGATGCATCGAGGCACTCCTGCTGGGCATCTACAACCTGGTGAGTCTGTGCAGAGGGGGCAGGTGGGAACAGGGCTGCAAAGGAGGCTGTTTGATTTGGCCGATTGGCATCAGCCTTTGCACGGAAGACTTCCCGGTTGGGAGTTTGATTTGCCTGTGTGAAGCCCCATTTTATTTGCATACGGTAGGATTGCTGTGTACTGTAAAGGAGGGGTGATTTAAAATGACAGCCCCCATACCTGTGCTGTGTGCATTAAATAAACTGTAATGAATTGGACCCAATAATACAGACATTTACAAATTTCAGTTCAAAAAGTTGGATAAATAAAGAGAAGTTGTTCTTAGGGGCTCACTTCTCAGGTCAGAACTTAAGTCACCCAGCATCCAGCTGCTCTCTCCAGTAACTTGTGTCTGCACAGTTGGTTACTTCCAGCCTACAGACCAAGCGGAGCAAGGCCAGGCTGTGATTGGTCGAGTCGCAGGCGTGCCTCTGCCCGCCAGCGTCACTCTGCTGGCTCGCGTTTGTGTCTGCTCCGAGATCCTGAGTCCATGTGACCCAGAAGATTGATGACACCCTGACGTGCCAGATACTATTTTAGGTGCTGATTGCTGCTCTCCGCCAGCCCCGCGGCTGATCTCAGCAGCATCACTGTCAGTACTGTGCTGTGAATGAAAGCCGCCATTTGAATCGCTTGGACAAATGCAAATTTCCATTTAGTTGTTCTGGGAGGCGGTATGTGGCTCAGTGGGTTAGGACTCTATATGTAATCTGAAAGTCACAGGTTTAAATCCCAGGGTCGGCAAAACGATTTTACCATTAAACTCTTGCTCAAGACTCTTAACCCCCAGTCACTCCAGAGACTGTCTAACCCTGTATTCTTCCTACACTGCTTTGGATAAATGCGTCTGCTAAAATAAATCTACTTGGAAGTGGGAGTGTTCTATGCTTTTAAAGTAAAATCATTTTAAGATTAAAATAAAAGTGACATTCTTGAGTTATTAAAAGCAAGATGGTGGATGGATTCCCCCCCCCCCCCCCCCCCCCCATCTCTTTGATAAATGCCCAAAAATATTCTGGAAAACGTCGAGAGAGAGAAAAAAACAAATTTATTCTGGATCTTACATGTGTACGATTTTTGCGTCCGTCAAAATGCATCAGTCTCCATCGGATCGTCTCTGTGAGCCTGGAGTCCATCCAGGAAGCATGGGACCTCCTGGGTGGGAAGCAGCCCTTGAAACTTTCCACTTAACCCAGCAAACTGGTGTCTGACTCATTCCCCTTTCTGTCCTTCCTGTCTCTCAGGAAATAGTTGACAAAGATGGGCAGAGCAAGGTGCTGGCCTTCACAGTCCCGTCGCTGTCTAAGCCGTCTGTGTACCATGAGGTGAGCCCTTTGAGTCCAGCTCTGGTTAATTTCCAAAAAAGAACTATACAGTACCAGTCAAACGTTTGGATGCATGTACCCATAGAAAGATTTTTTTTTTACTATTCTCTACAAGGACATCAATTCTATAAAATAACAGGTTAAAAAAAAGGTAAACAAAAAAATTGTTTTGGTTCGGGGAGGGCAGCTCTGTGGGTTGGGTCAGCCATGTGATCCCACCACTGGGCGGGGGGGTAGGAGCATTCCTATTGGACAGTCATTTCTTCTATCTTCAGTTAACCCAGCTAACTGAGAAATCCTGCACCCCCCTGATATTGTCAGTGAACAGGGCTCAGCTTGTCTTCTCTTTGGAGATTCAACTATTTCAGTGCAAATAAACCATGTTGTGATGATGGGATTAATTCCCATGTGCTGATTTTAAATAACAGCTGAGAGGCAGTTCTCTGAAAGGAAATCTGTTCTCATTTAGCCCTCAACGATTGGCTCACTGGCCCTGACTGAAGGGGCCCTAGCCAATCATGGGCTCAGCAGGATTGTGTACAGCGGGCCGCACCTCCAGAGGGAGACGTTTACAGCACAGAACAGGTGAGCCTTGCTTATTTATTTGTACAAAGAAATGTTTGTGTGAATAGTGTGTGCACTGCATGAATGCTGTTTCTACTTGCCCTCAGTTGGGTCTGTCAACCCCCGACCTGAGAATTAGCATTTAGCAACCTGTCACTCAAATGTAAAACTGGTGTCAGCGTTGTACTAACTTCTCCTAGCAGTTTAACCCCCATAGTTAGTGCTGGTGTTAGCGGTGTGCTAACTGGTCCTGGCAGTATGTTGCCCGTAGCCGCTACTGGTGTTAGCGGAGTGCTAACTGCTTCTCTGTCCTGCCCACAGGTTTGAGGTCCTCACCTTCCTACTGCTGTGCTACAACGCGGCCTTGAGTCACATGTCCAACTCCTCACTGCAGACCCTCTGTCAGCTGGGCTCTAGGTAAGCCCAGCCCCCATCCCCCTGAAACCTCACAGCTGTAGCAGTTTTCACCTCCAACCCCATCTGGTCAGACAGACCACCCATGGGGCCTAGGACCCGCCCCCGCCCAGAAATTCTGTTTGACCTCAGGAGGTTGTACAGCTGACCTCTGTTGGAGGCCTCAAGGCAAACTCTGCTGCCCTTTCTGCTGCTTTTCCTCTGGGTTTTCACTCTGCTCCTGTGACTTTTTGTTAAGATCTCCTCCCCATTTCATCACAGTCAGCCGATTACGTTACATAAGCTGCAGTCAGAGCGTTTCTTAATAATGAAACGTATGCAAACATAGGGGCCCCTCCTGTCCTGTTTTTAAGGCATTTTTACAGGCAGCCCCTGTGATGTTTGATTGCCTCTCACCGCTCAGTACGGCTGCTGAAAAACATTATGGTAAACCTGAGTGTAAATCCCCCCTCGGTTCTGGTCTTCTTACGGACCCGGGACGTGGTCCAGGCTTGCAGCCACAGCCGCTGTGTGTGATTGTTCTCGTGTGACTGTTGGCCGTGGCAGATGGACGTTCGCTTGCTCGCTCGCTCATATGTTCGTGTGACTGTTGGCCGTGGCAGATGGACGTTCGCTTGCTCGCTCGCTCATATGTTTAAAAATCCCCACGTGTTCTTTGGGTCTGAATGGCATTGCGTTGGACTGTGGGCCAGATGGAGATTCCCATGGTTTCTATTCTCTGTCAGGGTCTGCATCTGCGGTTACCCCCTGGCAACAGATGAGGCGTTACAAGGGCATCAGCACCCGCATGTTGGTGTCCTCCGAGTTCCTGGTCCAGCTAATAACGGGCATCCACTACGCCTTGTGAGCAGCCCCCCGCACACGCCGACTCCCCCAAACGCTCCTCACCTCTTTCTCATACAATCAATTCTTATGTCCGTAGTTTTTCCTCATGTTTACTTTGTTTTATCCAAATCTTTAGTTCCTAAAGTACATTTTTTTTATTGCTTCTTTTTACCCTTATTGGTAAAATTTGTCATCTTTTGTCATTATGAAGGTGGTATAAAGAGTAGTTTTGCCAGTTTTGTTGAAGAGGCACCTTTATTTTACTGCTGGTACCTTTGTTCCACTGTTGCCGTTTGGTGTGATGTCACTTCCTCCCTATGCACGCCACAGGTGTAATGGAGAACCTGAGGTGGGCTTCAAGGCACTGGACGATGTGATGTACAGGGCCCAGCTGGAGCTGTTTCCAGAGGCCCTGCTGGTGGGTACAGCTCACTGGGAAAGACCCCACCTCCATGACATGTGATCTGCGTGTTTATTATTACAATGTTCCTGATTGGTCTGTCAGTTGTCCAATTGCCTTAAATCGTTGATTCTGGTTATTAGTGCGTTTTTGAATATGTGCTAAGTGTTCAGGAGTGTCTGTGTACTACTTTGTACCTGTGTGTTAACCACCGCTTGTGTTCAGGTGTGTAACGCAATCAAGTCTTCCCAGCATGGAGGAGCCCTGAAACCACAGAAGGAAGGTTCCCGCCGTATCCATGTGGAAATCACTCCCACATCCTCCAGGATATCCAGGAATGCCGTCACCAGCCTGTCCATCCGCGGACATCGGTGGAAGAGACACGGTGAGAGGGGTGCAGGGCAGGCGGACCGTTTTGTAGCCTCGTGAGCCATCTGGTCAGAATGTCCCGGAAGCTCGTCATACTGTTTTATCAAGATTTCCTGTCATTTTTGAAGGTGGGGTTCCTCTTAACACCCCCCCCCCTGCATATACACACACACACACACACTCAATTTAACCAATTTTAATATAGTGCCTTTGGCGGTAGCGGTGTACCCACAGTATATACCCAGAGTAACACTTACAACAGTGTCGTCGAACATCAGCAGGGAATAATTTGAGAGCCGTAAAAATCTGATTTGGGGGGAAAGTCAGTATACAGCTGAGAGCAGGGATGTGAAACAGGGTGTGTCCTTAGGGTCCCACCGGTACATATTGTTTATGTGTAAATCATTACCAGGTTTCGATCTCCACCGTTGCTATGGCAATAAGGGGATGTGATGATCTTTTTTGCAGCCAGACAGAGAGAAGCGTCAGTGACTCATAGTTTCACACCTTTTCTGTTTAAATATGTAGATTTTATTTTCTGGTGAATTTGCCGAGGGAGGGAGGGGGGGTGGCATGAAATCAGTGGGACTGAGCTCCCATTATGGATCGCATGGGCCTGGCCGCAGGTCCTCAGCACTGATCCGTATCCGTTAGTCCCCTACGCATCACCTTTAAGCTTAGGGCCTGTATGAACATCGCCTTGGATCCAGCGGCAGCCCA
Organism: Brienomyrus brachyistius; assembly: GCF_023856365.1. Taxonomy (NCBI): domain Eukaryota; kingdom Metazoa; phylum Chordata; class Actinopteri; order Osteoglossiformes; family Mormyridae; genus Brienomyrus; species Brienomyrus brachyistius. The sequence goes on along the minus strand of NC_064555.1, from coordinate 3,106,581 downwards.
AACAGTCAAACCGGCTGCTGACTGTTAATTAGAATCTGTAAGATGTCTTTTGTCACCATTTGTTGACCCCCTTGCCAACAATGTCTTACAACAACATTGTGTTCTGCATTGATGTGCTGTTTGTTAATTTTGTTCATTTTCAGCCATCACATATATATGTGTGTGTGTGTGTGTGTGTGTGTGTGTGTGTGTGTGTGTGTGTGTGTGTGTGTGTGTGTGTGTGTCTTCCACCCCTAGAGTCCTCTCGAGAACAGTATTGACTCCCCAGATTCGGTGTTCTCTGGGTCCATCCCTGAGATTAGCGTGACAGGGGTGAACAATGAGCGGCTGGCCAATGGGGAGGCCCTGGGGGGCACGGAGGCGGGGCCTGATTCTAGAGCAGAGGTCAGGAGGCAGAAGTCTGTCAGAAGGATGGTGGAGGAGGGCGTTTCCTCCTCTGGGCGGGTCCAGCACTAGGCGATGCTGCCGAGGTATGGTGGGATTTTGGGCTGGGTGGGCGGGGCTGTGGTTTGCTGGTGGTGTGGGAGTGGTGAAGACCAGATGACTGCTGCATGGCATGCTGACTAACCCCACCCACTCACCTGATCACATGGCCGGCCTGCTGACCAAATGCGATTCAAAGATTCAAAGTTGAATTGCCTCACGATTGCTAGGCAACGAGAGTGTATGATTTAGGCAGCAGTGCATCCTGTGTGTCCAAGGCACCATTTCCCTTAAACTCCACTAGGTGGTGTGGTGCTGAACCACAGACCATTACAATGCAGCTGCAGGATGCGTAACCGTGAGGGGGAAGTACCACGGACTGCTCCTCCCTCCCGCTTGTTGGCAAATCATTCCTCGTTAAACGTGGGGAGCACGTGAGGTCTAGCGCATTGATTGGCTGAGGGGAACCCTTGGTCCGCCTCTCCTATCTTCCTGGTTGCCACCAACTTTCCCTCTGATCATGGGGCTGTTTCCTGGGTAAGTGGGAGGACGAGATGCCTTCCACGTCGCCCTGACGAGGGCCGACGACATCACCGTGACTTACAGCGCCCACAAAGGGACTCTTACGGGGGTTTGGAGTCACGGTGTGAGAATCGGCCGGCCTTCAGTCTTCGGTGTCTTCTCTCATCTCTCTCTCTCTCTCTCTCTTGTCTGTCGTCTCTCACCTCTTAATGATGTGATGATCATGATAATCCCGCTACCTGCTGGTCTGGCTTCTCACCTTAATCCCTGCTTCCCTTCCTGGGCTCAGCCTCACCTCACCTCACATTTTGATTAAGCTCTGGTGTGCACTTGCTGTGGGTCTGTTTGGGCCACCGTACAGTTCAGTTTGTCTCTTTTTTTTTTTTTTTTTGTTATCGTTTGGTTAAACCCGAAAAGACTCACGAGCAGCTTGTCCTTCTGCCAACAGACGCGGTGGACCTGGGCTCCCCGGATGAGCTGATGGAAATCTCCGAGGTGGACGAGGGGTTCTGCTCCAGGAGCACACAGGGTGGGAGCCCCCCGGCGATCGTGGTTAGCAGCAACGCCACCCCTAGTGGCGGAAGGCCGACGGGGGAAGGGCCAGCGACGTCTGGGCAGCCTGCAGCAAGGCCCAGTAGAGACAAGGAGGGGGTGCCGGAGAACTGCCGAGACCAGCTGACCCGCAAGCAGTCGGGGGGCAGAGCGATTGAGCGAGACCCTGGAGCTGCTGTCCCTCAAACGGCTGACGCTCACCTCCAGCCAGTCAATGCCCAAGACCAGCACACTCAGCCTGTCCCAGACCGCCAGTGCCGTCTTCTCCCGGTCCTTCGAACATGTCAGCAATGCGCTCACTGCAGGCAATGCAGCCCACCTCCAGGGCCCCTCTGCCCCCGAGGCCAACCGTTACTCAGCATGCAGCCTGCAAGAAGAACGGCTGGCGTGCGTGGTGGAGAGGGCGGAGCCTCTGGGCCCCTCCCCTCAACAAACAGCGCTCTCCCAGCATCAGCCTGCACTTCTCCACTGACCTGTGACCTGTGAGTCGTCACCCCCCATCCAATCTACTGGAAGACAAGCACCCTGACCCACCCTCCATCCCCCAGAGCTTTTAGGTAGAAACACCATCTCTTCTGCCTCTCTGGCACCTCCTCTTGTTTCACTCTGAACATCCCCCACGTCTCCCAGCAATAACAGAACAACGTTCCGGCCAGTTTCCCCCAGCTACAGTCCTGACCACCCCCATGGGAGGGTCCTACCCCCCGGCCGCTCGTTTCTATGGTCACCATAATGCGGTTCCCTCTCGGAATGACGTCCCGCTACGACCCCGGGCTGGACAGGGGAGCAGATCTCTGACCTTCAGGACTGTGGATTAATATTCGGCACCATAGAAAGACATCAGCTCTGGTTTCTGTGGGACACCATCACTAAAATTGTTCTAACGCGCCTTCGCTGTTCCAGTCCGCTCCACTCATCGGACCGCTCAGATCTGTCACGCCGTCTCGGACGTTTCGCATAACCTGAACGGTACAAAAGTCCGTCGTGTGAAGTGCAGTTGAGCTTCTCTGTTTTAGTTTATGATGTTGTATCGTTCGCCTGGTTCATGTGTGTCAGTGCTGGACTATTTTTGATTTTCTTTTTTTTTCTTTTTTCTTTGTTTTGAACAAATGTTGTGAAAAGGAATGTTCTTTTCAGAAAAGTGTTATGTTTAAAAAAGAAATGGCACATTGTCTGAAATGCACAACACAGCCTCCTGTGCAGACCGGGAGAAGCTGCCCCCTCCCGCGCCGCCCATTCTGTCCCCCTCCGCACTTCCCAACATGCACTGGGCTTCATACTGTGGCGGTTTGCTTTTCCTGCTTTTTGAATCACAAGATAACTTCAGGAACGGAAATGGCCTGAGACTGTGGTCACTTTAATACCGAGCAGTGTGGTTATAGATACTGTAAGAAGCAATATGTGTGTCAATTTTCCAGTCCAGTGTTTTACATTTTGGGCGTGTTCAGTAGGAGGTGGGTGTAAAAAGTGTGAATATGTAGTTGGGAATGTTTTTTTTTTTTTTTTTAATAATAATAATAAAATAAATAAAAATTCCGGACGCTGCACATGAGTAACGTTCCCTTTCAGCAGTCGAGTGGGCTGGCCACCCCATTCCCCAAAAGCACAATACGCGCCCCCCCCCCCGCATCCCGGACTGCGTTTGTGCCACTGCCAAAGGCCTCTTTCTGTCTCTGGGTTTTACGCCCGTGTTTTAATCTCGTTGCAGTTCACCTCCACTTCATCTTTCCCACTCATGGTTTTAGAAGTTGTTGTACTTGTTTACTCATCTTTTTCTATTACAAAACAAAAACATCACTGTGGTACCTTTATCTGTTTATGGAAGAATTTACATTTTGACTGTTTTGGTAAACCTAGTAAAAGTCAACAGTGAATACAGTTCATAGAGATGTAATTTTTTAAATGATGTGGAACAATAACAATCAGTGTCTGGTTTTTGTTTACAGGGTATCGAAAGGAAAAAAAAGGTTCCCTTGTGAAATGTACAGATTATTATTCAGAGGTTTTTTGCCTTCTGTCTGAAAATAACTGATTTGCTTTAGCTTTCTGAAAATAAAGTGTTTGTTTCACAGTTTTTGTGGTTATTTGTTGGGAGACAAGGTTACAAAGGCTCAACGCAGGTTCAACATGCATTACACCAAACGTGAAGCACTTGACTTGACTCACAGGAAAGCTGCTGTCCTCCTCCTCTGATAAAGTGTTACCTTTCTGTTAGATTTGCAGTCACAAATGAACTTTCAAGTTCCTTCCCAATAATTTCACCAACTTTCCTATTGGCTGTCGTCACGTGATGGTCACATGATTTCCTTTAGCTTCAGAGGGGTGGAGTCAGCGAGGGCTGTGTGGTAGACTGAATATTCCCTTTCTCTTTTGAGTCAGGTTACTTATGACTTATTCAGAAATTCCTCTCAATAATTCACACATCCCAGTACATGACGCCGCTGGACGCTTGCGTCTCAAAAGGTCACAATGGCAGATTATTCTCGGCTTGTCGTGACTTGTCCCTCAAGGAGGCACATTAGCAGTGTTTTTAAAACTATGCAACTGTTGCTGAAAATATGGAAGATCAATAACAAGAATGAATATTACACCCTGGAAAAATCATAATAGTGAATTATACTAGCCTGTTTGAATATAGTCACATTATGGTAAACTAGTGGTTCTCAACCCAGTCCTTGGAGAGCCCCAGACAATCCATGTTTTTGCTCCCTTCCAGCTCCCTGCCATGCAGTAAACATTTTCCTCTCTACTGGGAGCTGGAAGGGAGCAAAACTGGACTATCTGGGGGTCTCTGAGGACCAGGTTGAGAACTACTGCTATAAACGGTTAGACCAGCCTGCTAACCCCCAGTTTCTGTGGGCTCTAGGAGCCAACAACCTGTTACAAGCCAAAATTCTTGTCGAATCACTGAAGGCCATTGCATTAGGTCCACATTACCATAGTTACTGCGCTCAGGCTGTCGCCATGGTTACCATAATCTTGTCTACAGCATCAGAACTATACCTTCACTTGGTCGTTGCAGTACTTAGAGAAAATGTTTTGTTTTCAGTGCCACCTGAGGGCACTGAACATGTGCACTGGTGTTTGATAAGAAAGGTGTGCCTAAGGCCTAAGACATAACAGACCCAATATGCTTCCGCTCCCTGGCTACCAATGTCCAATTTTACCTCCACAGAGGTACATCTAAGTACATCTAATACTAGCTACAATGGTCTTGTTTGTATTACTGAGGGAAAAAACTGTGAAGGATGCCAAGCTCAAGGATCCGATGAGTTACGGTTATCTCATAAATTCATTATCGGTTTATTATTGGATTGTAAACTACAGAAAATGAGGTTTAAAGCCATTTTTATTTTCAGTTCAACTGACTGCTTAGACCTGAAATACATCCCTAGCTTTTGGCTTTTCCAGAACAACCCATGACTAACACTCATGTGGAAAGTTGGCCGTTAAACCCACAATTTGAGTCATTTTTCCATATTCCTAAAGAATTTCAGCTGGCATGGTCCACATTACTTAGGCACTATCAGGTGTCAGCCTCCCCCCGACCAGAAAAATGTACTGGGGGGACCTTAGCGGGCGGCTCAAGCTGACAGTTTGTCAGGGAGCCCAGAAATAGCCCGTAAAAATACTATTATTACGACTGAAGACTGATTCAATTGTATTTTTTGAACTTTTTTTAAAAACCCAGGAACGTGGAATAAATAAACTTTTAACATGGAAATTAGGCAGTTCTGAGTGAACATAAGGAGGTAAACTTCTTTGTATCCCAGAATTTAAATTATTAATAAATAATTAAAAGTCATTAATGACCAAGCAAAGTTAGCTGTGGAGTATTACCTAATATATTATTCGCACCCGATTAAATACCCTTGGCTCACACAGGACATGACTACGTAGTAAAAAATGATTCTTCGTACTGCTCCCATCAGATGGCGCACCTTTTAGAAAGTCGAACTCCCGTGTCGCGTCATCAACCTGCGACCTTTTTTTCCTGTCCTTGTACGCAGCGTGGAAAAAGATCCAATACATTCTAGCAAGAATATGTCTAAACTAAGCAAAGAAACAAAACAGCGGATGCAGCAGGTTTTCCAATGCGGACAGTTCATAATCCGGTGGGGATTTATCCCAACGGTACTTTACTTAGGTCTGTATATATACCGATGTGTTTATTTTTGAGTGCTTATCGGTTGCAAGCAAGCTTGTTATATTCAGATGTTCCGTGTGGCAGAATAATAGTATTTTTATAATTATTAGCTGGCCATTAACGATTTTAACTAACCTCTGTTGTCTGTGTTTCCTTGTTAGTTTGTAAATTTTGGTTAAATATCATATGACCAGTAAACAGGTAGTTGCTGCTCTACAGTTAGCATGCAATAACGTCATGATTACATTTCTTACGAAGCTTTTTATCATATGCAACCTTTTTAGCATGTGCTAGCATTTATATATTAAATTTGTCATCATCCGAATTAGAAAAACATCAAATGTGATTATTTACATGTAAGCGTATCTGCGATAGAGAAATGTAGCTGTACGGAGAGGGATGGTCATTGAAATCGTTCTAAATGCCTAGGCCTGGCAGTAGGGGGACCCGTGTCGCTGCGGTATATGTTCTAAACTATGTGCGTTCTCACCAGAAGATGGCGCCCTCTGCGGCCTCTTAACGCGTCTGTGTCCTCACACTATTGCGAACAAGTTAACGATCAAATTTTTTCAGTGGTTTATAAATTCGAAGCATCATCCTTATTATGTGGTAAAGGAGGTCTGGTTATTGCAATTTATCTATACTTAATCGAAAATTTTCCTAGGTAAGTCCTGCAAACAGTCGGTTAATCATATTTGTTGATTTGGTGGTTATATATATATATATGTGTGTTTTATAATTATATTGGCACCTTCTTTAAGCTAAACTTAAAAAACGAAACCAACCCCTGAATCATTGAGGAACTGTGTGGATGTCTAGTCAGGGTCGGTACTACCTCAGTGCAACCTAAAATAGATCTGCGAGGAAGTTTTCATTCATGGCTGGGTTTGTATGTTTTATATAGTTGAAAATTAGCAGAAAAATTTACTGGCTTAAACGGCAGAGCCCCCTACAGCAGACACTGACGCGACTAAAGAGAAATTTTATATATAGTTGCTAGCACATTTCTCTGCGAGGCGCCATCCTCACTTCTGTTGGGTTTCGTGTTCATTTGGCATTTCCTGTTCAAAATGGCATTTAATGATTTAATGGCCCGAAAGAGAGATCGCTAGTCATCTATTGAAAATTCTGCGGGGAACAGTCGACACCCTCTTGCAATGGGTGTACCAGATCTTGGAGGGTAAGTGGGCAGGAGATCAAGTTCTGGGTATTTACTGTGTGATGAAATCCTTCCACACACTCTTTTTGCCCGTGGCCTTGTCACTGCTGATGTCATGGTGTCACATAGTGGAGACTGCCCATGCTGATGATGATGCTGGCTGTTCCTAGGAATCTCCCAACGCCGGAAGCTTCCGCCCCGAACCCCTGGCTTTTTCTCTCTTTGTCACTTTCTGACGTCGCTTCTCTTTCAGAATTCTCCATATTTGCACGTTGGCATTTCTTGTGTGGAAGATCCCACTGTAGACCCACCAAAGACTTTCGGGGAAAAGTTTCAGGTTTAGTTTAAAAAAAAAAAAAAACATCTTGCAGCAGCAGCGTATGTGTCTTTCTCCATCTTGTGCACGTCTGGGTTCGGTCACCCCTTAACGTCTTCTGTTGAAGGCCCTAGTGCTGTGGTTAGTGTGTGTTTTTTTTCTGAGTGTATCAATTAGTGAAGGACAGGTTATGGTCATTAATTGACAACAGTCCTAGTTTATTAAGTGATGAAAACATCTGTTTTTTTTTTATCTTTGACGATCCGGCACAACCTCGTGAAATTCACATCTTTTAAAATTCTCCGGGTCTGGTAGAATACCACTGCTTGTACGCACGAGTCAACTGCAACAGTCTGCATCCACGGACAGATGCAGTATGCGCACAAGAATCCGCGCAGTTGCGAACAGCAGTGGTATTCTACCAGACCCAGAGAATAAAAAAATAAATAAAATCCGCGGCAGAATGAGTCTCCCATCGGCTCAAAATTCTGAAATAGCGTAGCTTTTAAAAATACCGTGTGAATGCTATCTGCAGTGGTATGAAGTACAATCGTTAGCAAGCTAAATACGGCAGACAGTCGCTGTTTCTGTACCACTTATCACACTTCTGTGTCACTTTAAACAGAAATTCTCTGCACAGTGCAAACGTTTTACTACTACTGTAACTTAAACTGATCCAGATAACTGTTTTTCTGCAGCCCTACTTGGGATAAAAGTATGTGAGAAAGAAACAACTGTAAGTCATGCTGGTGTGAAGCAGCAAATTGATGCTGATAAGACTGTGTGTTCGGAAAATTTTAGCCCGACACCAGAATACATAACGATGTTTACGGGCTTTTAGGTTATTTTCCAGTTAGTCAGGTGGTTATTCGTAAATATATCCTCATGAGCAATTTCCTGTGAGCTGGCACCATCTGATAGGCGATGGAAACGTTAGGAGATCACATCGGTCATTCGCTGTCTTCTGTAGGAGTCAGGAAGTCTACTTGTGAAGTGGCTGTCAAGGACTAGCGGTGTGTCAGGTTGAATCGTTGTCTGGTTATAACACTGCGAACTCCGGCTGCTGATGACGAGGTTGCGAAGTAACACTCTTTGTGTTGTTCTTTGCCGCTCAGCACCGTAGCATCTGTCTCCACGCGCTGGGCCGCACTATTGAGTTTTGAAAAAGTGCTTTCTGTCCCGGGTTCGAGAGATGGCCCCATAACCGGAAGGCTGCTGGTTCGTAGCCCAGGTGTGACAGGGTGTTTTTTTTTTCATGGTGCTCTTTTATTCATTGTCCTCTAAGGCAGTGTCCCCCCTCCCCATTCTGCTCTCTGGGGGTGCCTTAAGGACTTTTTTTGCAGTTTATTTTGCCCCGTCTTACACGGAGAAAAGTACGTTTCCTCTTATATGCGAGTAACGTTGCTGTTGCTTGTTTTCTGTTCTTTTTTGTGTGTCTGCAGGGTTCAAACGCGGCGCTGACCCGGGGATGCCGGAGCCCACCGTCCTGAGGTACTGTGTCCACGCCGCTTTTGTTTGGGGAGGGGGGGGATAGCGGATGTCACGGGTAGCATGTCAGCTCGCCCCCTCGGACTGGAAAGGCATCACGTCTGACACCTTTCATGTTCGAGCGCAGTCATGTGACGCATCTGCGGCCTGTTAGGTCGATATGCATGGAGCCCAATCTAAAGATCAAGATGGATGATTAAAAACAAGACTTGGTGGTTGTTGTGGCGACGATAACATTTGCTGGCCAGATTGGTTCGCCTTCGACATCTGCTCTACAGTGCAAAATCAGTTTGCTTTGGGTGCATGAAAATCTGCATGGTGGCTGCATGGGCTACAAAACATGAGTCTCGCGGATAAACTTTTGCACGGTGAGCGAATGGCTGCCGGCGCATCATCCAGGTTGGTGCCACAGTGGTGGTGGTTGAAGCAGCTCCCCGCTGATTCTGTAAAGCACTTTTGGTGTTTGAAATGCGCTGCGTAAAAATTTAACTTGAATTCATAACTTTTATAAACTGATACTTGACCCTTATGGGGTCCCAGTTTCCACTGCGACAAGCCCAAGGCCTAAGTGCACCTCTTCGTTTCTCACTGTGTACAATGTTCTTGGTAACATCCATGCGGTGCAGCTCATAGCAATGGTCCGTTTTCTGTCAGGATGTTCCGACAGAATAAATATCCATTATAAGAAGTTGCCCCAAACCTCTGATTGTTGCCTCTCTGTGCCTTTTTTCATTATGAATCATTTGCTCAGTCCTGCAGACTAGATCCTTTTCGCCGGTAGTGATGGAGGAAGTGCGCAGTTCCATTGCATGTGCGTAATAGCTGCCGGGGTCAAGATGCATGCGGCGTACAGAGTTGCAACACCCCGCAGCGTGCGTAGCGCATGGCCGGACACTGTGCCTCACTTGACGGGATGTTTCCTTTCAGGAACAAAGAAGCACAATATTTTGCGTGGAATCTTTGTAAATGCAAGTGAGAGGGTCTTGTGCTTGATCCAAATGAAAGATTGTCAACTTCCTCAGCACATCAAAATATATCTCCCTGCTTCTACTCCTGACCTCCCATTCCAGGTCAAGGATTCGCCAGATTATTTCCTAAGAGTCTCCTTTCAAATTTGCCGCAGTCCTTTCCTGCGCGTACGGCGGCTGTGAGTGTCCAATAAGGTTTTGGTCATGTGACTGATAATGTGACCGTAAATGTACACATGATCACCTAATATCTGCGTCACATACAGTCAGGTCCATAAATATTGGGACATCGACACAATTCTAATCTTTTTGGCTCTATACACCACCACAATGGATTTGAAATGGAATGAACAAGATGTGCTTTAACTGCAGACTTTCAGCTTTAATTTGAGGGTATTTACATACAAATCAGGTGAACGGTGTAGGAATTACAGCAGTTTGTATATCTGCCACCCACTTTTTAAGGGACCAAAAGTAATGGGACAAATTAACAATCATAAATCAAACTTTCACTTTTTAATACTTGGTTGCAAATCCTTTGCAGTCCATTACAGCCTGAAGTCTGAAATGCACAGGCATCATCAAACGCTGGGTTACATCCCTAGTGATGCTCTGCCAGGCCTCTACTGAAACTGTCTTCTGTTCCTGCTTGTTCTTGGGGCATTTCCCCTTCAGTTTTGTCTTTAGCAAGTGAAATACACACTCAATCGGATTCAGGTCAGGTGATTGACTTGGCCATTGCATAATATTCCACTTCTTTGCCTTAAAAAACTCTTTGGTTGCTTTCGCAGTATGCTTCAGGTCATTGTCCATCTGCACTATGAAGCACCGTCCAATGAGTTCTGAAGCATTTGGCTGAATATGAGCAGATAATATTGCCCGAAACACTTCAGAATTCATCCTGCTGCTTTTGTCAGCAGGCACATCATCAATAATAATAATAATACAAGGGAACCAGTTCCAGTGGTAGCCATACATGCCCACGCCATGACACTACCACCACCATATTTCACTGATGATGTGGTATGTTTTGGATCGTGAGCAGTTCCTTTCCTTCTCCATACTCTTCTCTTCCCATCACTCTGGTACAAGTTGATCTTTGTCTCATCTGTCCATAGGATGTTGTTCCAGAACTGTAAAGGCTTTTTTAGATGTTGTTTGGCAAACTCTAATCTGGCCTTCCTGTTTTTGAGGCTCACCAATGGTTTACATCTTTAGTTGAACCCTCTGTATTCACTCTGGTGAAGTCTTCTCTTGATTGTTGACCTTGACACACATACACCTACTTCCTGGAGAGTGTTCTTGATCTGGCCAACTGTTCTGAAGGGGTTTTTCTTCACCAGGGAAAGATTTCTTCGGTCATCCACCACAGTTGTTTTCCATGGTCTTGCAACTCTTTTGGTGTTGCTGAGCTCACCAGTGCGATCTTTCTTTTTTCTTTTCATTCTCACCTGATTTGTATGTAAGTACCCTCAAATTAAAGCTGAAAGTCTGCAGTTAAAGCACATCTTGTTCGTTTCACTTCAAATCCATTGAGGTGGTGTATAGAGCCAAAAAGATTAGAATTGTGTCGATGTCCCAATATTTATGGACCTGACTGTACATTTGTCCTGTGTTTCACGTTACGGAAATGATGAGGACGACTTTCTGTTGATTATAGTCTGCTTTGGGGCTGAGGACTGCGTGAGGATGAAGCCCTGCTGGACGTGTCCGCTCTCTGCTGACTGATCAGATCGACCGACCGACTTGATGCCCATGGTCGCCGTCCCACTGACGTCCAGAGCCGACTGGGAGACTGTTATTTCCGCCCTGAAATCCAGAAGAGCCACACAGCTGTGTCCAGACAAACATTTATGTCTCTCGCTTGACTTGTATGTGTGTGAAGATCTTTTTTGTTGATGGTTGCTGTATTTCGTTTTTCTTCTTCCCAATAAATTATCTTCCTAAGAGCACGTACTACATTTTCGGATGTTTTTTCTTTTAAGGGTAGCTAATATTCTGATTAGCATTCAGTGTTTAATTAGGCGTGTGAAGATGGGGGGGGGGGGGGGAACTCCGGTGATGAGCAAATCACTGCAGATTATATTTTATTCCCATCCCAACATGGTAACGTCAAAGAATTGCAAGACTTCACAGGTGCATTGGCAGGGATGGGTAAAACCAGGACTTATGGTTACGACATGATCAGTCGGTGGCGGTGGTCAGGGTGCATTAAGAGATTGAGTGTGGACCATATAGATGTAGGGTTTGTCTCCACGCAGTGTGTTCGTTTCTGGTTGTCTAGCAAAGGTTGCTCTTTCAGGGCTTGCCTTTGGCCGTTTGCCACGCTGCGGCACTTGCAAATACGGCACACGGGTTTGCAGACCGAAAATTCCTATGCGTGCAACGTGGATGGTGAATCGAAACACAATGTGTCCGTTAAATGTGGGAGGCGAACCTCCAGTGCTTGGTGGATGGTCTGCTGTAGCGGTGCTTGAGGTTTTGGTAGGCGTCATGTTCTGTAAGTATCGCAGATACTGTAAGCCTGTGCCTCTGGAGGTGTAGTGTTAGCACACTTACGTATATATTCCCCAGATGGAGTTAAGTTATGGGAAAATATTGCAAACGCTGCAGTTGGATGTATCATTTAGGGTCTGTAATGTCTGGACCAGTAAGTATGTTTTTGCCTAGAATCCCTGGTAGATTTTGGGGCAGAAATACGTGTTTTCACGCCCATGTTGTGGCATGGGTACATCAGAGCATTTGTGAGTCTTTGTGAGGAAGCTCTACACTGGACAAAGATCCACAGTTGGGACAGAATCCAGAGCAACTGACTTGGTAGGGCCTAGATGAGGATGCTGGTTCGAATCCCGAACCAGCAAGGCAGTGCCCCCCGGGCGCTGAATTAGCTGCCCCCTGCTATGTCACATTCTCACATATGGAAGAAACGCAGAGCACGCATTCCGCCGTTGTGCACTTTTATCAACAATGGCAAGTAGTCACTTCATGATCGTCACCATCGCTATTCCGTAAGTATGCAACACATTTAAACGATAAATACTTTATTTGCCATTTGCTCAAGTACGAGTACAAATACATCGGAATTCTCCTCTTTTTCCACTTCATCTTTCCCACCATAGTTTGAGGCTTAAGGGCCCACAGGGATGATCTGCCAGCACCAGGACTCAAACTACAGACCCACGGGTCAAGATGCCAGTCCTGTACTCACAGTCATATTAGCTTATTACCCACAGGTAAATGTTTTCAAGTTATCAATTTGTATACAGCCGACTGTACTTTAAAAAATAATTTAAATAAATACATAAATATACAAATGCATCCATGTATAAAAATACATTATTGATTACAAAAATCAAGTGACCTTTCAAACAGTTTTTGTACATATAGGCGTGAGTAGTAGAGGAGGCTCTCCACGTCTCCGCGGCCCGAACGCAATAGGTACCTGTCAATCCGTTTCATCGCAAATAAATAAAAAATAACGTCTCAGGTTAACTTCGTCAGTTACCCTTGAAATCGCTCCAGCAGTTATTCGTATGCACATACCCCGCGATTTAATGAATACTCTGTGCCTGGGGCTACAAATCGCTGAGTTTTTTAGAGAGTAATTCAGTTAATCTGTCCGTGGTGTGTCTGAGCTCGGGGGTCCTCCTCACTGCCGCCGGTTGATGAAGCGGATGGCTCTGTGCGTCTCGGCCATGAAGACGCCCAGCTCCCTGAGAATCACGTGCACCGTGATCTTCCTCTCCCACTCGGTTCTGTCGGAGGGCAGCGTCGGGAGCGCGCCCGGCGAGCTCGTGTCCGACTCCTCCACCTTCGGCAGCTTCGGAAAATGAAAAAAAGAACGCGATCGGTGAATGGGCGACTGTAAATTTAGCGTCACGTTTATATACATACACCCGAATTAAAGTCATCTCGAATTATTCCGTTTGGATGCCTCTGAAATAACGACTTTAGTTTCAAAACAACACTTAACTAGCTACAAATCCCTAATCAGTAATGTGGTCTATATGATCGAATTTTTAAATGATATCCTCTATATTATTAAGTAGTTATATCATTTTGATCATTCTCGTCTGCTGCCGGACTCACTTTATCTTTTATACTGCGAGTTAAGGTGTCAGTCCTGGAGATAACGTCATCAACCTCGCTGGATCCCGGATTCTCCATCTTCACAAAATCCAGGTAGGGTCTGTACAGCTGCAGTTTGCTTGCGATCCGACTCAAACACCTTTTCTACAGAGATAAAAATGCGAGTTAACAAAGTTTGAAGAAGTTACCGTCACGACCTACTCACATGGCACATTTTGCAATAACATTCATCAGCAGTTAGGCTACTTAAACACGCGAACAAAGATTGTTTTTTAATTAGGTATAGATTTCCTCAGTGCGATGCAGGATAATTATGGAAAATTTCTTTAGATTTCTTACTTTGTTGAATCTATGAGAAAAACAGCCGTCCTCCACGATCAGGTGAGGCATCGTGATTTTGTGGTCCTTGTATGACGACATGCTTTCTTCCGGCCAGTCTTTCGCAAACTAAAAAGAGCATAAATGATTTTAAAAAATGTATATGATTGTTTCGTTATTTTAAAATTCCACTGAAAAAAGGTAGATGCCATTTAATTCAACAAGTAGCCTATTTCTGGAGTTCTGAATATTTGGATCATACATTGTTAATGGCTTTAAATCTGTAAATAAAATTTGTGATGGACGACGCTTTGAAGCAAGTCTGTTTATTGTTTATACGATGTAAAGTATATAAAAACGTCTTACGTGTTCGTCACGGAGACTGCCGATCAGGCAAACGAGTCCTGCCGAAAGATTCTCCAGATTCCTAGACGTCGGTTCGAGGCTCCCATCCCCTGAGGTATCTGACACGTCTTGGAGGTGGCTGACGCAGGGGGCTCCTTGGGCAAGCAGCATTACAAGAGGCAGCAGTGCAAAAGTGAAAGGTAGACCTGGGATAAGGAGAAGTGCAACGGAGTTAAGTTCCGCTGCAGTGACTCGGCGAATCGAAATGGATGAAACCGAGATGCACTGACGTCGCACTTACTCTGCATGATGATCCGGGCTTGAACCTCACTTGACATGATCTGGTCGGACTCTCTTTAAATAGTCGTTGTTTCCTGTGGAAAGCGATGATTTATCAAATTGGTTTCCGGTCTCAATATTACTTTTTAAAAGCCTGTATATCCTATATTGCATAATAGGCCTATATGATGTTTCGTTACATAATGGTTCTACTGCTGCATGAATAAAATTTTTAATTGTATTATGGCGGTTATCATGTATAATAATTTTACACATTTCATTGTACAGTAAGGAAGTACAAGGTACAATGACAATGAAAAACAGAATGAAGAATAAAACTATTTGTGATGAACTAGAACAGAGATTGTGAGCCAGGCCTGCATGTCCAACATCAGTGCCTGACCTCACAAATGTTCTTCTGGATGACTGGGCAAAAATTCCCACAGAGACACTCAAAAATGTTATGGAAAGCCTTCCCAGAAGAGTGGCAGCTGTTATAGTTCAAAGAGGGCGGGGGGCAACTTCATACTGTTGCCTATGGATTTAGAATGGGATGTCATACAGGTTCATGTAGGTGTAATGGCCAGGTGTCCCAAAACATTTGTCCATATAGTGTGTGTGTATGTGTGTGTGTGTGTGTGTGTATGTGTGTGTGAGAGAGAGAGAGAGAGCGAGAATATATATATATATATATATACTTCAGAGACAGCAGGGCATTACACAAACCACAAAATGAAGTGAATGTCTTCTTTTTTAACTTTTATTATTAATATATTTTTCTGGATAAAAAACTGATACCTGCTTAAAAATGTATAACAGTCACGCGATTAAGCACAGCTACAGCAATCGTGGTAAAAAAAAAGTTTTTGCAGTTACATAACAGATTTTGAATGATCATTGCTCGCAGTGTTGTAACACAGGGCACTACGGGGATGGGGGGGGGGGGGGGGGGGGCAGGGGGGGCAGGGGGTAGACAGCGGAACTGCCACAGGTGGGGGGGTGGTAATACGGAACCAACCCCAGTAGTTCCTTCCAGTTTGGTTTGGAGTATCTGCGCACAGAGGTAGAAAGTTCCAGTCCAGAAAGTACAAATCCAGACCAAGATTTTATTTCAATAACCAGTTGAGTCACTCTGTGATTGTGACACTTTATATGTAGCTGTTAGGTTGAAACAAAATCTTGGTCTGGATTTTTACTTTCTGGACCTGAACTTTCCATTGTTAATAATCTGCATGTTCTATTAATATCTATTGACATGGACATTCTCTTGATACTGATGTCATTCAGCTGTCCAAGTGACAGCCAGTGACAGCCAGTGACAGCCAGTGACACCTGATGAAAAGCCGCCCAGATTGGGTCTCTTCGGAGTTTCTGATCTTTTATTTTTTGCTGCCTACATTAAACTTTAATTTGCATATAAACCAAACTGCTGGGGTGTTTACTTTCAATTTACAAGGAAAACAGAAGGAAATTAGTGTTTTGTGTTGTGAAACATAACCATCCCTTCTAGGAAATACGACAAATTTAGCAAAACTCATGGTCACCCCAGGAAGAAATCTACGACACGGCGGACCCTGGAATCTGTTTAGTGATGTCTAAATCGAATACCGCTTTGGGGGAGGCCTCTGTTAGGGTGACGCTCACTTTTAACGTCATTTCTCTCCTGCAATGACGTTGCCATAGCAACCTTCCCGGGCTCCTTTTGGTTTTAAGGGAGCAGTACAGATGCTATCAGCAAGTCACTTCTCCAGGTGAAACAACCATCTCAGATTATCTGCTTTGGGAGAGAAGATATGGGCTTTAATACTTTTTTTAATAATAAAATGGAAATGTGCAACATTTCTGTCCATTAAGACCAGTGACAAATATATATATATACTTTATACACATCCACACACACACACACACACACACACACACTATATTGCCAAGAGTATTGGGACACCCCTCCAAATCATTTATTTCAGGTGTCCCAATCGCTTCCATAGCCACAGGTCTATAAAATCAAGCACCTAGGCATGCAGGCTGCGTCTATAAACATCTGCGAAAGAATGGGTCACTCTCAGGAGCTCAGTGAATTCAAGCGTGGTACCGTGATAGGATGCCACCTGTGCAATAAGCCTATTCGTGAAATTTCCTTGTTACTAAATATTCCAGGGTCAGCTGTTAGTGGTATTATAACAAAGTGGAAGCAACTGGGAACAGCGACTCGGCCAAGAAGCGGCCAGCCATGTAAAATCACAGGCGGGGACAACCCAGCCTGAGGCGCACAGCGTGTAGGAGTCGCCAACCGTCCGCAGAGGCCCAATACTTTTGGCAGTACAGTGTATGTGCATGACAGACATTCTGAAAAAATAAATGATGGGGATAGTAAAAATGAAAATATAATCTAAAAGTCAAGTATTTTGTACCAGTCTGTGTGTAACAGTGATTTGAAGCAGCACAATATCAGTGAGACATAAGGTGTCGGTATCACTTTCCTGTGAAACATCCGATTCACACTGATGGCTTGGAGGGGGCCTTTGATGCTTGGAGCAACATCTACTGTGAGCTAAACATGCTGGTCTCTCCAGCAGTAGCTTTCTGTAAATGCAGTTTTACAGTGAGATGTACAAGCTGGTGAATAGTAATCATGCTACCGTTTTACAGTGAAAGAGTGCACTGCTAAATTAGTCCAAAAAAGTTAGCCCTCAATGTGGTTTAATATTGTTTTTTTTTTTAGTAAAAAAAAAGTCCAAAAATGACCAGAATACTCACAGATGAGAAATAAGGACCAAGGAATTAACCAGTTTTACTCTTTAGTTTGATTAGTTAAGGACAGAAGATGGCAGGAAATTAGCTGGATGTAAGATAAGTCTTGCAGTAAAATGCAGGGCAGGTATTATTTCTTGTAAATGGTTGCAGCCTGATGGAAGAGGCTCGATCCCATAGGGGGTTACCCTGCCCTTACTTTCACAAACTCAGTGAAGTTGCCAAGTCTTGTCAGTAATAAACTGCAACATCAGCTTTTCAGGAAGTTATTATATACCAATCAACACTTTGGAAACCACACCCATGATTCGGCAGAAACGTTCTCCAAGGCATCAAAGAAAATGATTTCGCTTTTTGGGTTTCACAGTGGAAATTTATGGGGACTTAAGCCTGGGTTGTGCCAGGCTGGTGTAAGATCGGGTAGGTGAGGTGTGAAGAGAACATGAATGATATGGTCTTTTTATTTTTTGGTTGACTAGAAATATGCTTAAGAAACAGAAACGTTTGCACGATATGCCTGTGCATGTGAAAGTTCCCTTTGAGTAAGCCTACCCCAACGTCCTCCGACAGTTCAAAAACTGTCTCTAAATTGCCTGTAGCATATGAAGGACTGCTCTCCCGTCCCGGGTGGCCCCTTCTTCCCTGTCCCTCGTCCTGGTTCCTGGGGAATATTCCAGGCTCTCTGTAACCCTCTTCTCTATGGAAGAGATGGATGAATCCCAGTCTGCCCGACTGCTGAGTTTAATCGAGTTGCACTACACTAGTTAGTGTGATGCAGAGGGGTAGGGCATTTTCCACGGTGGGCTGGTGGGTATGTGGGGTACTGTGGGGGACCCCAAAGCCCAGGGCTAAGCTTTAATCCCAGTCCAGGCTTGGGAGAGGGGCGTACTACCCAGAATTCCCATATTCTGGAAGTAGAAATGTATCGATGTCTGCATGTATTCCTGTACAGAGGTAGGCTTTAAGGAAAATGATGAAATAACTATCTTTGTTGCATTCTGTACAGGAGGTAGATGCCAATGTTAAGAAAATTATAAATACTAACAGGCCAACTACTCAAGTGACACAATTACGTAACTTTTGCTAAGTTTCCTGGAGCGTAACTTCATTTTGTTATTGATTACTTTAAGTTACCATTGTGCTACATGGATCCAACAGACATAACAAATTCTTCTTAAATAAAACACTACTGTACATAAAACGTTTAATGGCGTAATTCCTGTGTAGGTGTGTGTTACGACTGCTACTAATGTGACCATCAGTCATCAGTCAGCCCCTAATCACAAGGTTACAGGCCTCAAGCAACACATCTAGAATTATTTCAGTGCATTTATTCCTTGAATATTTATTTTTAGTTAGGTTTATATCATACTTCTGTTATTGACCACAAAACGGTGGTGCACCTCCGCTAAATCTGCAGCTTACCAGACCCTGAATACAGTGCATATATCTGGGGGTGGAGTAACTATTCTGGGCGCCCAATCAGTGGGTCATTTGAGCTATTTTTTGGAGTCGAAAGAGAAAGGAGGGGGAGTAAAAAATGATGGGACATCAATAATCTGCTAATCAAAGAGCGGGGTGCCAGCGGTAAAACTCACCAACCAGGGCGGGGGCGGGAGCGCGGTTGATAAAATTCGCTGATGAGGATTCTGAGATACTGTGCCCCACCACTTCTAGAACCGACAATCGCTTCACGTTTAAAATCGCTGTCTGATTCTCAGATGCACATTAACTAAACCTCAATCCGGTTTGCATAGCTGCAGCTACCCAGGTCTCTGCTTGCACATGCAAAGGTACCAATTTGTATCTTTGAGGGTGCAAATTGCTTGTCACTAAGGCTATACCCTCAAGAGTCTGCCATTTGTATTCTAGCTGAAAGTAAATGTATATCTTTTAGTTTAATTTAAGGTATAGAAATGGACGCAGCAACATTTTGTACCTTTGGGGTATATTTATGTTGTCTGTACCTTCTCTGTACCCGTTTTCCTAACGTAAAGGGTGTGGATTTTGGTGTGTATACCAAATATGTATGGACCATACTGTATATGCTTAGGAGAGGGCGCGGGGGGGGGGGGGGGGGGGGGTGACTTGGCCCCTACCAATGTTGAAACCAAACCTATGCCCCTGAGATGCAGATTGTTTGCATTAACGATTTTAATGCATATAATATTGTCCATGCTGTAGGTTCGTCTAATAGGCTACTGTGAGAAATGCTAACGAGCTGCGCTATTTCTGCAGCAGAAAACTCCGCACTAAGATCGGAGGTCCGATCGGAGCTACCAAAAACGCCCGAAGCCTGCCATTGCCGTTGCCATAGAAACATCAGCAGATCCAATCCAGGGCTTTGTGACGAATGTAAAGGTAAAGTTGAGATAAAGGCATAGGCACAAGCACCTCTGTCAGAGCAGAGAAACGTGGTTTATATGAACGCGTGGCACCTGCTTTTGCTACCAGTGATGAGTAAATTAGTAAGAGCGAGCGTACACTAGATGGCGCCCGAAAGCTGGTTATTTGATGTACTACATCGAGACGCATGATGTACGCCGGCTTCACGCTAGAATGATCGATTCTTGAATTTCTTATGGTTTCTTGATCTATGCTTTCCTATGGGGACTCAACCCCAAACCTGAAACACGAGAAAGAAGGGATGAACTTTGTCATTGATTCCAGCTGACACGCATAGTTGACGTGCCTCAACATATTAATCCCGAATTATACATCAGTTTAAAATAACAAAAGGATAGCCGTTCCAAGTTTATATATAGGACCGAACAAATACTACGCTAAGCAGTAGGTCGAATGAACACACTTTCCTGTATGTACACAGAATTAATATAAAATGAAGACTTTATAATTCCAGTTTTATACTCTACCCTGCTCGTTTATTTACGCATATATTTACCGCCTATTTATAAAGATAAAGACAACTGATGTTACTGCCAATTCTGCTTCGATTCTCTTGCCAATAGCTAATTGAAAATGAGCGTAGATTGCTTGGTACCGAGCAAAAGGCAATTACTTGAGTCATAACAATGCCATGATCGGTTTGGGACCACAATCCGAAGCTACCGGGAAAGCAACGCAATGACTGCGATACAACGGCACCGAACCGGGAGGGCGGGACGCGAATATCCGCGTATAAATCCCAGGCACGGCGGACTGGCCTTTACGGCAGCGGAAGGCGTCCGATCCTCGACCCTCTCTCTAAATGCTATTTTGGCGGAATTGGGATTGTATCTCCCCTCCATTTGCCACAGGCGCTGTTCAATATTTAATCACGGCTTCGTTTGAAGAGCGATGTACGCACTGTGCTTGATGGAGGGGAGGGGGGGGGCGTTATCGGTCGGGATGAAAGGCTGTCTGGGGGCAGCAGAAATTCGCTCCTATACATACAAAATCTTCACTTTCAAGTGATGCCGAGCCTGACGGGCTCAGTACATGCAGAAAAAAAGAAATATTGTATCACTACACGATGCACAGAAAACTGAACTGTTTTGTTCTTGAGCAAACCTTTATCTGTCATTGACTGTTATTCCAGTTTAATCAGTTAAATCTTTTGCAGTAGTGACCAGAGACCGGTACAGAAGCGGTAACAGTTACTGAATGAGAGCAGCTTGAATGACTTACATTCACACCCTTCAGGTTAGAAGGTACTGCCTCCAACCGCCATGCCCCCTAGTTCACCAGATGGTACTACACATGGTCCTCTTAAACTTGGTTATATGGCAGAGAAATGCCAGTTTTATGTCAGCAGTATGAAACTCCAGCTTCAGTGCTCTTCTGAAGGAACGCCTCAGTATCCGTGAAAAGCATTTCTCCAGACGGTTTGTGGTTCACAGCAATATACTGTTTGCTGATGGTGCAAGTGACACTGAAAATAAGAGTTTGGAGGAGACCAGCTTTCTTAGGTGACTGTCCTGTTCTCCCACCAATAACGTCACCAGCACCTAAGCCTCATCCATAGTTGTGGTCAGCAGTAGATACTGCAGTTCAGTTCTTAGGTCTCTAGGACCCAAAAGGGGTCTTCTTGGTGTTTAACTTGCTTAATTACTGCAGGAAAACACCATCTTGTATGAGAGGTAAGGGGCATGCACTGATTACAGCGTATTGCCACACCCACCACACAACAAACCACCTCAGGGATGAGAACCTGAGTGCAGCCATGCTGTGGGTGATACCACCGCACCACACTAGTCTAAATGGACCAGTGTGAGTTTTTTTTCCGGTGGCTGGAGTGCCAGTCCTGCCACCAACCTCCAAATTTCCCTGTAAGACGGAGGACCTCCTTATAGGGCTGGATGTAGATTACCATCATACCCAGGATGAAGCAATTGCAGACTAAGGGCCTTGCTCGAGGGCCCAATGGAGTAGAATCACCGGTGGCATTCACAAGGATTCAAACTAGCAACCTCCTGATTGCTGGCACAGATCCATAGCCTCGGAGATACTTCTCCACCCTGCTGTAGAACTGTGCAAAAATGTTTAGTTACTTTAATAAAAGCTGATCTGAGCCCCTAGCAAGGTGTCGTGTGGTTCACTAGGCTAGGCTGCTGCGTCTGCAGCCAGAAGGTCACTGGTTCAAATCCCAGGGTTGGCAAAGTGGGTAAGGCTCTTAACCCTCAATTCCTTCCAGAATTGTCTGACCCTGCTTTCTCAAAAATGTATGTTATTCTGCAGTGTGCTAAAAAAGAAAAAAAAATGTAAATTGGAACACAGGCATTTGATCAGTACAGTCCCAAGAAAATAAGGGGAGCTGTGTAGTGAGGATGGGAGGGGGGCTCTCCTGAATAAGGAGGTTGTGGGATTTCAGTGGATGTCTGTCTTTTCCCAGTTCCTCTCGCTGCCGCTAATGGGTCACGCTGAGCCCCGCAGGCGTGTTTAGGATGCACGTCTAGATTACATGGCACAGATCGGTACAATGAGACAGTGGAGGCATTTGAAAAACAGAGAAGGAAATGTCATTCAGAATAGCTGTGTCAGAGGACTCTTTAAAAGAAAATCCCCTTTAAACTTGCTTAATGATGTCTCACTTCCCCCTCATCTCCTAGTTTGTTTTGTACTCAAAACAAATCCATCTTTAAGACTGTGAATGAGCTCCCTAGATATGCAAGCACTTTGTCAACAAAAACAAAACGAGAGTTGTGTATCACACAAGGCGGATCGCCTAGCCAATGGTCCGAAGAGAACAAGGATCATGTTTTATTCATCCGGAAAAACCCAGGGGGCGTGTTAGCATTGTCCTTCTGCATGTTGCGTAGTGAGACCAAAGGGTAATTTCGTGTCCATTCACAAAATTGTTCACATCCTGGATACTGTGTGGGTCGGAGTTTTGGGAGACATTTCACGAAAAGTTCCATCCTCGAAATAATCCAAGTGCTGTTTGCGATGTTTGAAACAACCAATAAATTATTTTTGGACTCCAAACGTGAGCCTGTTCTTTACAGACTAGTAAAAGGTACCATGCCTTTTAACATCATATTTGTTTGTATAATACATGTACTACTTAATAATGGCAAGATGAGGCTAGGAGCCTCTTCCTTGCTCTTATATTTTGATTCCTATATCTTAACAGATGCAGGAGGTAAATATTCATAAATCTGGACAGACTCCAAAGGCAGCTGAAACCAACTGATGACCGCCTACCATTTCATACGGACAATCGCAGATCTCTTAGCCAGGCTCCATAGAGCAAAGAAACAACGAAAGTGAAAACGGTAAAGAAATCCAGCCCTGCCCAGTGTGAGATTAAGGCTCTTCCTACTGAATGATGAAGGTTGTGTTGGACTTCGGAAAGAGGCAACCTTATCGTATCTGCACCAGGTGCTTCCAATGAGAGAAACAAGGTTTCGGATTCTAAACTGTCGGTCACTGTCACATCTCATTGGCCACTTCTCCTGTTCTCATTGGCTGGAAGCAGTGATTGGCAGCCCATGGTAACTCCCACCCACGGAGGAATCCAGGGCTCCCTTTCTGTCATTATATAGTTAGAAATAACTCAACTTTACCGTTTCTATTCCAATTAATTAATGTCAGTTAGCTTCTATCCACAGCACCATACACTGCAAGAGAGTACACATTGTGAATTTATAAATGTTAATGTTAATTTAAATGATTCGAACCTAATGTTGAACGTAAAATCTTACGCTCTGGTAAACCTGCACAAAATCTGCGTTAATTTATGCTCTTATGTGTGCATAATAACATTATATAAGACACGCCAATCATATGATGAATACAGCGAAGTTCCCAATTAAAAATGAAGTATAATAATTTTAATTGTCTTCCAGGTGATATTAATAGGAAGTAAAATAATTCTATTCGTATTTTGTCAATTTGTATTCTATAATGTGAAACAAATAATGTATAATTGTTATTAGCTCTGAGGAATTACATATGTTTATTTGTGGTTGGAACATGACATTTAATTATATAGGCTAATCGGTTGTGATAAAATGTTGCTGGTAGTAGTGACTTGGTTACTTTGAATCGCAAGAACAATCGTTCAAGAGACGCTTCATTGAAAGAAATGCAGATATTCCTCATGGGTTTGTAGTGACTTTAAGTCATCTTTACTCTTAAACACTGAGATGTGGAAAATCCGGTTTCGGGTCCGGTTTCATTCCCCCCATTTTAAACATTAGCTCATCTTAAAATTATGAATTATAAGCCTCTCTCCAAGTGTAGAGCCCTTCCTGAACATCCAAAGCCTTAAATTAATTGCATATGAAAAGTAGCGCATCCGTTCAGGTTGAATGAATTAGGCATCCGACTATGGCGGTTTTCCAGGTATTAGTCTTAATGAAGCAGGCTGCTCCCCGGAGACTGGCCAGGTTATAATGCATATATTCATTCAGACAGACATACATACATACATACATACATACATGCATGCATGGGGTTTTCAATGCACTATGGCGGGGGGGGACCCGTAGGAAGCTGCCGCTCGCAATGGTGCCGTGTTATGGAGGTTGACCAAAAGCCAGCAACACCCAGTCCGTGAATATCCCCAGGGAGGGTGGAGGGGAATGTGGAGGGAGGGAGGGTGGAAGTGATGCAGCGATATTTCCTGCACCTGTGGATGAGCTCACTGGCACCGTATGCACGTAGGCTGCTCCGGAGCGCAAGGCGGACGGGCGGCGTGGGGCGGAGCGGATGCGCATTCGGGGGATCGGCGATCCGGGGCCGCTCTCCGTGAGTCCTGCGGGAGGGCGATGGAGGAGGCAGCGGACGGCGCTCCCTCCTCCGCGCCAGAGGACGGCCACCTGGCGACCTGGCGCTGGGGCAGGAACGCCAAAGAGCAGGTCCAGCTCAAACAGAAGATCCGAGACCTGCCCGCCCTCCTCAAACACGGGCTGCATCTGCGGAGGAAAAGTGTAAGTCCGGCCGCCGCTTCCCGGTCGCCGTGTGTCGTTCATTAGTGCTCGGAGGCGGGCGGCTGCGTGCAAGCGCCTCGCTGACGGGCTGTGGGTCCGCGGTTCGCTGTAAGCGGGAGCCCGTCTCCTCTGTCTGCGTCGGGTGCATCCAGGGGGCGGTTGCCTCCCTTGCATGCGCCCTTAGGATGCATGGCAGTAAAAATACGCGAGGTTATACTGCAGCGTACATTTAGCAATGAATGAATTTATGGGTGCAATTAATGCATTTGATTCGATTTGATTATATTTCATGCATTTTTATTAATTCGATAATTCGCAGTGTCTTAGACACCGGTGATCGGTAATCTACAACCTTCTTACTTATATTTGACCCTCCTGGGATGGATAAAACAGCATCTTTCTCATCATCCAGAGGACTTGTAGCTCAAAACGGCACAGTCTTTAAATGAAAAATGCGTTTATTTTAATAAACAATAATTACTGATCCTGGCAGTGCTGGGGTGATTACTAGTAAAACGATACCGCGTTATCCACGCGTAGTGTTCGTGAAATCCAGAGAACAACGTAGTAAATTTCGGTCAGGTTGGGGAATTGAAAGTACTTCTGCTACTAGGTACAACTTAATCGTGCCAAATGTGTCCTATTATTTTAAAACTGCAAGGGCCCCTCAGCCGGATTATTTTGCAACACGTGCGTGCACCTGGGGGGTCTTGGGTGGTTGCTCAACCATGTAATGACCGTTGGCAAAGCTGGACGGTAGTAGTTTATGATCTGTCAAGCGAAGCTGAAATAAGCTATCGCAGATCCTTGAGCACCTAGGATGGACTGCATGCTTGTCAGAAACTGGGGAAGAAAAATACCCTTCTTGCTGGTCAAGCATCCTTCAGCAGGTGGGGGAGCGTGCGTGGATTGTTATAGTAACCAGTCAGTTCTCAAGTCACGCCAGGCAATACTGACGAAGTAGAGCAGGATTAGGCATCATCCTGGAGCAGCTGGGGTTAAGGGACCAGTGCTGGTATGGTTGCTTTGCTGGTCATGGGATTCAAACCCATAACCTTCGTAGGCATAGAGGCGTAAACTGCTGAACTGCAGCGTTTCTGGAGCAGGGATGACACTAGCCATTGGTGGCAGGAATCCCAGCACACGCGAGCTGGGGGATGAGTACCAGGTCTGCATCGGGCTCGTTTATGAGACTCTGGAAGCCGCGAGTGGGAGGGGGAGGCAGCTGCCGCGATAATCCGCAGGCAGATCCCGCTCCCTCCGGGGAAGTGTGGGCGCCGCGGGGGCCTCGTGCAGGCTGAATCAGGCGCGTGTGAGGACGGCCCCGCGTCACACGGCGCTCTCCAGCCCCCCGGGAAATCTTGCGCTCTAGGTCGTTTATCAGTTGTGTAGTTACTGCAGTCCGATGGCGCCGTTTTGCCTCCAATCAACAGCATCATTATTGTCCCTTTGGAAATGCTGGATTCTTCGTAGAAATTAGTCTGGGGGGTGGATTGTGGGGTGCCAGGTTATATATGGATTCAAAGAAGCATTTTAATAGACGATGGTCATTACTGCTACAGCTGGGTAACATCATAATGCCCAGATTTCATCATGATGTCCTGAGGTACAAGTCCTGCCTGAAGTAATTTCGAAGGCCTTCTGTCTTGTAAACAAATAGTCAGTGAGAGGCTGCTGATGGCTTATGGGCTTGAGTTTTGGATGAATGCTGTGTTTTAATTGTTTTGTAGCAGGTTTTTATTTTTATTCGGTTATGAGGAAGATGCTAAAGCTCTTGTTAACGTTATGGGGAGAGATTCAGGAACCAATGGAGCGCGTGCAGAAACGGGAATAAAATGTAGTTTTTGGTGTGAGAAACCGCGACACGCTCCAGATTTTAGATCCATCTGTGATGAGGCGGTGGGAGCCGGGATTCTGCGCTGAGCGTGAATAACACCGGGAATAACATCCAGCCCTGATTATGTCTCATAAAACCAGCTTTATTAAAATGGCACGGCTGTGCAAATAAGGCATAAAAAACTCGCCAATCTAAAATATGAATATAGATGCAGTAATACCCGATTTTGCATGATTGCTGTACCCCCCCGCTTCCATTTCCCGCTCACAGTTGTAGCAATTAACTATTAATCCAGCTGTTAAAACTTTAATTGATGAATTGCTAGCTCTTATTAAACCGTGGAATCACAATGAGTTGAGCTCGGGAAAAGTCACACAAATTAAAATGCCAATTTAAAACGTAACAGTTAAGCATCAATGATTTAATCCAACGTTGGGATTTAGGTAAATACAAACAATAGACTCGTATGTTACATTTTAATTTGATTCTCTTAACCGCGGTCACTACCCGATCCTTTGTGGAAGCAGCTAACGCTATCCCAACCAGTCAGACTGTCACTTTTCCGCTATGGATCTGTTTAACTATATTTTCGCAATGCGTTTGATTGTTTCAGTAGCTGTAAGATTTTAAGATGGACACCCGCTATATAACATACATTCAGCATCCCTACTGGAATTATTTCACTAATTACCCCAGCTGAGTTCTGCACCTTCCTGTAATGTGTTTGTGTGAGTTTTTCCTACACACTGCCCGTTATGCTTTACTTATTTAGTATCTGGCTTGATGCTCGCTGAACATTCGCTCATTCCCACCCTCGTTTTTATCCCCTTAAAATCTGCGTGTGACTTCACAGTCTGTCCTGCCCTTGGCTAGAAAAATAAGTTTTCAGCTTGACTTGACGTCGCCCATTGGTCGACAGGGTCTTTTAAAAATGTACACGATGAAGACCGTTTATTATTCAGTGCATAACGGACGTCAATAGCCCTGTCTCGCAGATTTCACTTTTTAATATCTGCCTTAAGGTTTCTGGCAGGCATACAGTGTGGACATCCCAGTATTCCTGTGTTTTCCGACCCAGTGACACTGGTAAGAGTGTAATTTCAGTCCTGAGAGTGTAGTGTTTTTTTTTTTTCCCTTCACGCTTGTATGGGATTCGCTGGTGATTTAGCGGCATCATCTCATTGGGCGTGACGGGATTATCTGAGAGGGACGAGTTGCGGCGTGCTGGTTTAACGGCCCGGCGAGTAAAGCCCGTCTCAAGGCCCAAAGCTTTAATCTTGCCGTAATCCACACCAGGCTGATGGTGCCTTGCTTGCAGCCAGCCGGAGAGCCCGGTGTGGGAGAGAGAGTGGGCCTCAAAGCCACGCCGCATTGCCGGTGCCCCCCCTCCCCCCTGTACTCCTTGCCTGGTGGTTCTGTGGAAAGCTGCAGGACATGCATATTGGAACACGAAGACAATTTGCCCTGGGAAAGCATTCCCTCCCACCCCCACCTTACCACCTGATCCTCGGAAAATCAGGTCAGGTGTTGCCCACCCAGGTGCGGGTTAAGTGTCCGGTCAGCGGCTGTCCTGGGGTGTCACTTGGATGTGTCCTGGAGCTCCGGCTTGGATCAGGCTGAGCTGCGATTCCTTGGGATGGACTGGAGTTGTCTTTGGGGACAATAATGCGATGTGATGCTGTTTAGATTTGGATCAGACAGCATTCAGCTTGATTGGTGGCTGGGAATTGGTCACTGAAGATGGATTTATTAAGAGTTTCGCAGCTTGGCTGGGCATTACTGGAGTGGCTGCCTGGACGGTGTCATTGGGGGCTGGTGACCTGCCGCATGGTCGCCCCTCCCTCGACTGGGCGTTTGTCATGTACTTTTCTCATCCCCGGTCGATTTGTGTCTTGACAGCAGTCCCCTGACACCATCCCTGGGCCCAGCGTGGGATTCACCAGACATAAGGTAAAGGTCTTGGAAAGGCGGTGTTTGGGAGTCAGGAGAAGGGGACCGTGCTCTGTGTGTGTGTGTGCGTGTGTGTGTGTGTGTGTGTGTGTATGTGTGTTTGTGTGTGTTCTACCTGTGTGTGCCTGTGGGTGTGTGTGTCTATCTCTGTGTCCGTGGGTGTGACTGTGTGTGTGTGTCTGTCTGACTGTGTGTGATTGTATGTCTGTCTCTTTGCATCTGTGTGTCTGCCTTTTGATCTATATGTATATCGTTGTGTCTGTGTCCCTGTGTCTGTCTGTCTCTGTGTATCTGTGTGTGTCTCTGTCTGTCTGTATCCCTGTGTGTGTGTGTCTGTCTGTATCCCTGTGTCTGTCTGTGTGTGTGTCTGTCTGTATCCCTGTGTCTGTCTGTGTGTGTGTCTGTCTGTATCCCTGTGTCTGTCTGTGTGTGTGTCTGTCTGTATCCCTATGTCTGTGTGCACACACCATTCCCCTCAGAACTCTGGTGCTGGTCCGTGCTGTGAAGACGCCTCTTTGTAACTGGCCGCTTGCCCATCCTTCCCCATGTCCTGCTTCATTCTGTCCCCAGAGGCCTGCATTGGTGGCTCATTAATTTCCGTTAATTGTTATCTATGGTGGCCCAGTGTGGCGACTCTCAGATCCACCACGGCCCTTATTGGTCTCGCGGCCCGGGCGTCTGCTGGGATCGTGGGGCTCTTACCGATCCAGTTTGACCAGTTTAGGCTTCTGTCTGAGCTTTGCTGAAGGATGGGATGATGTCTGACTTGCCTTTCTTCCAGAGCACCTCTCCAGTTTCTAACTCGAGTTTCTAACATGGGCATTGTTGCACACATGTGTGCGTGTGTGTGTGCGCGCGCGTGCGTGTGTGTGTATACATGCTGTTAACAGAGGCCCACTCTCTCTCCCAGGCCTGCTCCCAGAGCTTTCCCTGTGCAGGCCGCGCTCTCAGGAACGCCTTCCTATCCCACGGCCCATATCCCGGCAAGGAGAGGATACACCTAGCCCGCATTATCAGGTAACACTCCCCCGCGCTCTGCTCTTTGTGTACGAGGGTATATGTGGGCGCCCCCTCACACATGCTTGGATTGCTGCGCATGTGTGACCGGTCGTGTAGCCCTGTAGTCGTGCAGATTCAGTTTATATTCAATCACGTTTGCACTCTTGCATTTCAGATGCATTATGGGTAAAAATACAAAGTCTCTGCTTCCAGATGACGCCCCCACATCTGGCTGCAGTGTCATTGTGTGTCTGTAGCCCCAGTTTGCTGTGGCAGCCCCCTGTACTGGGGAAACGCACAGCAGGAAGCAGCGACGTGCCCAAACCGGCATCTGTCTGGCTTCGGCATGCACTGACCTCCACAGTGAGGGCCGGGTTGGGAAGGACTTGTTAAGCCGATGGTTCAGATCTGCCCACCAGCAGCGAGTTTAGTGTTTTACCAAGATGGAAGCAGGGCATGTCTGTGCTCAGGAAAGACTGGTAACATTCTGGGGTTTTGACCCAAAAAGGGAGGGTTTTTGGTAAAGAAGACAGGCTCTTTCAATAAAAGGGTGAGTCTTGTTTTCAGTAGGGCATGGCGGGGGCTGTGATATGCAGGTATGCGCCTGTAATATGTTGCGTGTGTGTGTGCAGTGTATCATAGAGTGGCTTTAAATAATAAATTGTAGGAGAGCATCTTATTTGAGTGGGATAATGGAGTGAGTCACACCGTTGGCCGCAGCTGTCTGCAAGCAGTCTGGCAGAAACGTGAAAGTCCAAATATGGAGTCTGACTGCATAGATCGTGTTGCTGAAACCTTCCTGGCTGCTTGCTGAGGTCGTGAGGCTGTTTCTGGGACTGCAGTCCAGCACCCAAACACTTGCGTCAAGTGCATGTGCTTGAAGATTGATCTGTTCAGTGGTGTAATAAGGCATCGGTGTCGGGTGCCTTGTTTTCTGTGTATTTTTAGCAGGGATTTGCACCCTGGGTGGTATATAGGGCTGTCACACGTTGTCGTGTCAGGCAGGTTTGAGTGACATAACTGTGCTGCGTTTATCGCGCGAGATGCCTTTATATATTTCCTCTGAAATCTCTGGTAGATGATGGCTGTCTTCGTTCTAGCACTGGTGTGAGGTGCGTGTGTTGATATGGGTGAGACTTGGGGTGCATTTCCACCGCACCAGGTGCCATAATTTTGGTACTTCAAGAAAGTACCAAAAGTACAGTACTTCAAGGTGTAGGTTTTCCAGTAGCATAAAAACTGATACCGACGCCAAATGACATCACAACGCGAGGTGGGGTATTCTGTACTGAATCTGAATAATGGCTTGTATATTACCGGGCAGGACAATATGCGATATTAATACCAGCGTCGCATGTTATGCACCTGCAGTTCTTGCATTGCTAGGCAGCTGGTTTAAGGTCATGCTTTTTCTTACTTTCAATTCTGTACAGACATTATAGTGCAGGGAGTTTGTTTCACTATATCTTTATTACTTTGCCAGAAAAAAATACTTTAGCTGGCTTTGCAATTTTTAATTTTTCCTTTTATAGATAATCTTGTTTTACGTTTAAAAATCAGTTTAAAGTTTTTACCTCCGCTCCCTTTGCATGAGCACTGCATGCACCCTCCGAGACGATCGTAATCAGTTTCATCCTTGTTTAAATCACTCCTAGATGTGATTTAAAAATACCCCAGTATTTTTTTTCCAACAAAATCCCATTGCTGTCCTGGTATACTAAACAGAACACTTCTTAAATTTCTTGTCATACCGTCCTGATCTTTTTGTTGTATATTTTCTTCCGACTAGATCGCAATTAATTTTCTTTTCTTATGTCATTTTATCTGAGTTCATAACTGTTTTCATATCGTGTTTGGGAAGGCAGGCTGTATGCATAACCATTTGACAAAGAAAGCATTTTACATCCCACCCCAAAGTACTGAAGTACCATAGAACCCCAGCGGGTTTGGCACTTTTGTTACTGGATCTTTTGGTACTGGTACTCAAATGGAAAAGTACCAAAAGTACAGTACTTGGTGTGGTGGCAAGGTGCCCTTATATTGTGGCTGAAGTTGGTGTTAGAGGGTAAAAAAACTGTGCCCTAACCCTAACCCTAACCCAGTTTGAGACCCCTGTGCATGTGGGTGGGTGTGTCTGATCACGTGCCACTAAGTGGGTGGGGCCACACTGAGGGTGTGGCTGTATGGTCATGTGCCACTCAGTGGGTGGGGCCACTCAGTGGGCATGGCTGGTCATGTGCCACTCATTGGCAGGGGCCACACTGTGGGTGTGTCCAGGCAGCAATCCTACGTTCCCATCTCCGCAGGAGAACCTATGAGGGTCTGGAGCTGGTGCAATGGCTGCTGGAGCAGTGTCTGTTCATCCAGTGCAGGACGATGGCAGTGCGTGTCTGGCAGATCCTGCTGGAGCTGGGCATCCTGCTATCGGGTGAGTGTACCTGCCTGCCTACCCGCTCCCTCGCCTGGCAGCCGCCCTCCAAACACCAGGGCCAGGGAAATAGCTGTGGGACTTTGGAATCCAAAGTGGGCAGGTTATCGCAAACCTCCAGCTGCTATTTTCAACACTTCCTACCTGCTCCGCCACTGCAGTGAGCGTCAGCTGCCTCTCATGCTCACCGTAGTTTTGGATCAAAATAACAAGCCCTGGAGATACAGTCTATCTTCCCTGAGCCTTTTCAAAGGCTTTTGCTCCCTCTGTGTTCCTTTGCTGTATAAAAAGCACCATATTTAAAAAATACAATGTGTAACTTGGTATTAATATAAGGGTTTATGGTCTCCCAATGAGAGGAATCCCGTACAACACAATGATGCAGCGACCATGATGTAACGTACCACCGTAATACTTGTTTGTGATTTGTTTACCTTAGAGAGGAAACGTAGAACAGATGCTTTACACCAGATTTTCATGAATGCAGCTTGATAATTAGTTTTCTTTGGTAATTATATTTTCCCCTAACCTTCAGGCTTACAATGATCATGAGTGATTTTCATAAGCTTGCTATTTATATTCTCTAACTGGGCAATCCGAGTCGAACATGATTAAGAAAAGCAAACAAAGGGCTATAAATATTTAAGGTGTTGACACCGGAAATGATTTATAGGTGCTGAATTTATAAAATAGGAGAGTAATTACCATGATCCACATCCAGAAACTGTTCAGGGACCGTAAGCATTATTTACGGTTTATTTACCCAGCTAGTTAGCGGCTTGGCATAACTGTTGTTATACTAGTCTCCTCGGAAATATCGCCCTTCTCCAATGATCAAATATTCACACGGCGGGACAATAAAACCGGCAGTAAATCGACCCCACCGGGGGGCAGCCTGTATCTGAAAATGACACGTCTCACTCACGAGGGAAATTAACTCGTGCTTAAAATACCCCCCCAGTGTCGGAAGCCAGTGGAGCTGGCTGAGGCTGCCGCATGTTTTGCCTGGGCCCCCCCATCCTGAAACACTGACGCGATGAGTTTCACTCGATTTTGGATTTTCAGACATTTCTAAAACTCTGGTAGTCAGCGGGGTGGTGATGCCTCTCAGAGTTAGAAATGTTTAAAAATTAAAATCCATTTAATTGTTTTGGTCTCTCGGAGCACCGAAAAAATACTTTCTGTTCAAAATTAATTTTCTCTTGAAGACAACTGATATCGGCCGAGGGGGGGAATTTTGTGATCTATGAATGTGTCTTTGACAGCCTGCACTGGGTCAAGTGCTTAATGCATGGCTTTGTAGGTCACCGCTCTTTCAAAGGCTGGAACGTTTGGGGAACATCTGGACCCCCTCGGGAGACCCCCTCTGTCTAGGTAAAAGGGTGCTGTGTAGGGAAACCCAGGGCCATCTTAAGGTGACGTGATGTCGGGACTGGTGTCCATGTTGGCCTCGCTTTCACAACCCTCTCAGTTCCTCTAAACGATCGTGCGGAGTCCCCCAGCAGAGCTCAGCCCGGAGAAAGTTTGGTGCTACTTTGGTGTTTTTAACGGATTTTATGAGGTGAGGTGATCTGTTAGTTTAAGGTACAAGGAATGACGCTAATCAACTCCACCTCTTATATTGGTTATTCCCAGTCTTTCCGCGACATGACCCCTTCTGAGCTTTGCTCATCCTATCCCCCTATTCCAGGTCCCAGCGGGTCCGTACTTGTCAGCAAAGGGACGGTAAAGTGGATGAGGCCACTTTACTGTAGTATTTTAATTTATTTAGCAGAAACGTATTCTGAGTGAGCACTGTGATTACTTAGCTGGCGCCGGGATTCAAACCAACAACCTCCTGGACACAGACACAGATGCCCCAGTATTTACCCACATCTGGGACATGAGTCTCACTCAGCACACAATAGACTAAGCCATATTGAATGTCATACAAATTGTGTAATTTGGGTTTTATTTGGTGGTGTAATGGACAGGACCGGGGCGGGTCTTCAGGACCCTACCTCGGGCAGTCCTGTTCTGGTGTGCGTGACAATGAGAGCAACCCTGCTTGCCTTTGCAGTGGACCAGCAGGTCGTCTTCGAGGACTCTGACACCTACTACCGGTTCTCCTTCGAGGAGTGTGAGATGGAGACCTGTGGCTTCCGCCGGGAGGACGAGTGGCAGAATGGCGTCCGTCTCCTGCTCCAGTTGGCCCCCTACGTCCAGTTCCGGGTTGGCGTCATCAGCCCGTGAGTACCCCTCCATCCCCCCGCCTCCCCCTCATTCTCGGTCAGGGCCTGGTTCTGTCGTAGTGCTTACTGGCATCTGACATCCACGGGTCTGGAACTCCCCGCTCACCCGTCGCATAAAGAAAGCAGCCCAATTTGGGTCAAGCGGAACCAGTTCCTGAACTTGCGTCATAGTGGGGGGGGCTCTATTTTAGGCACCGGATCTCAGGGTTGTCTACAGTTTATCTGGCTTTCCACTGCACTCCTATCACGTTTACTCCATATTTACTCAGTGCTTACTCAGTGTTTACTCTGTGTTTACTCTATCAGCCAGGCACACTGTGCCAGTGTTCAAATGCTTGAGAGTCTTGAGCCAATTAACACAGCAGGAAGTCTTCTAATTGTGCTGTTTAAGCATAAACACAGACTTCATCAATTTAATCAGGAGGTGCATTATTACATGTTTATTCTGGGCTGCAAAATCTAAGGAACTAAAGATTAAATTAAAATTGAAATATGTCTCTTTCTCCTGAGCTCCTGTAGCTTGTCAGGCTGGCATTTTAACCAGCACTTTGTTTATTTTCATATGACATTTCAGCGGCTCCGGATCGTGATACATTTAGCTTCTCAAAACAGCCATACAGTTTTTTCCCCATTTATTTCACTGAAGATCTTCCACTTAAGAGCTCTTCTCAAGGGCATTACGACTGGGCTATTTCTAGGAGTTGAACCCACAATCTTTAGGATAAAAGGTTGTGTTTGACCAGTATATCAGCCTCCTCTCGATCTGCCGGAAAGCTAAATGTATGCGTGGGTGGAAGCCAAATGCAGCATGACATCAGAGGCGGCGTCTTCAGCCTCAAATTTAGACTTCACCCGCATCTGCCTGCACCGAGTGACGCTTTGCATGATGGGTAAGTTCCTGCACAGAGACCCTGTTCAGCATCGCTGGCTTCGCCATTATCTGGTTGTGGTTTGAGGGGGTGTGTGTGTGTGTGTGTGTGTGGTAGTGGAGCGCGTGCTGCTGGCCTACTTTCACTCCAGGGCTGTGGGTCACATGACCGCACGCCGCAACACAGAAGTGACCCAGCTGTCAGCGATGACACAATTACTCTCTTACTCTCATTTTCAAATCCTCCTTTCGCTAAGCAGAAAAAATGTAAAGGATAAAAAAGCAGAGGTCTTCCTCTGCACTGTCAGCTACCTTCTTGAGTATTCCCCCCCCCCCCCCCCCCCTCCCCGGGGAATAGGTGTTTGGCCATAATCTCTGGCCCCAGCCAGTAGCCACTGAACCAAATGTTGATAAATATCAACCAGATGTCGTCTCTGGCCTGCAGGGAGCACTGAAATGAACAATTTTTAATTTTAGTGGGGGGGGGGGGGTTGTTGATATGTCTCAACGTCTGCCTGAATGGCTGAATTCGTTTGTCTAGTGTCACCCGCTCGTAAAGCTGATTGGATCGCTTCCGGTGAGCGATGGGCTATAACTTAAGATGCTTAAACGCTGCTTTTCCTCTAGTATCATACAGGTTAAGGCATTCCTGGCTGGCAGGGTGACGATGGAGAACAGCTCATCGATAGTGACATTGTTAAATACTTCAGTTTCAGAAGAATGTTGGTTTGCGTAGTGAAAGACGACTGATGGAGCTTCCAGTGAGCAAACAGCTGAAAATCCTGCAAACAAACCCCCCAAATCAGGCACGACCCCAGTCATGTGTGTGACGGGTTTCCTGTTAGCATAACAATGCTCACCGCTGTCCGGGAAACTGGGTGACGGACCCTTGCTGCTGAGGTGATCAATGGGCTTGCGAGGACACATCTGTGTGTGATCTTTTACCCCCCACCCCCCCCACCACACGTTTGTCTAGTCTCACCCACACTCCAACATCTATAGCTTGTTGTGGAAGACCGCTGGTTTTCAACCTGGGGTCTGTGAAGCTGTTGCAAGTGGTCTGTCGAGAGATTTTGTAACTTAACGGTATTTTAAACTACTACAGTATGAGAACCCCCCCGTCCAAGGTGTAAGGAATGTTGCAAGTCCCGAACCTAGATCATTGCAGTGCCCGTGAGAACCCCGCATAGAGTGAGCGAATTTAATCAAGTCCAGATAATCTAGGTGTTTCCCTCTACAGGTTTCAGAAGATGTTAGTGGGAAAAGTCCGTGTGTTTATAACGAATGCTTCGGCGGTAATACGGATAAGCGCGATGAGAGGCTTTATAGCGCAGTAGACTTCGCCACCTCATTAAAATTTTAAATCTGTTATCTGTCTGAGAAGGGGGATGGCTTGCTTTCAGTGTAATAGTGTAATATGTTCTTTTAAAAAATGACTGTTTGGATATTAGCCTCCCACACAGGCTGGCTTATTGCGGCTCAGGGGAATTAGGGATGTGTTTGCATTTCATCTGCGCCTGGGGGAAGCTGAGGGGTGTCGGGGGGGTGGAGGATGGAGAGATGCGGGCATAGATGCCGCGGCTGATAGCGGCGACTCTGTAAGTCAGGGCTGCCGACTGTCACGCTTTCAGACTCTCACGATCAGGCAAGAAATCTTCCGGCAAACCTGTATTATTCGATTATAAACCTAAACTTGGCTGCATCAAAAGCGTTGGGGTGGTTTGCAAACCCTAAGGGTAATAAAACCCTTCCATACATGTAAATGCGCGTGCAGACTTATTTTGAACTGAAAATCTCACGCCAGCCAAATGGCCAAAGCTGGCAACCCTGTAATGTGGATGTGGAAGAGAGGATCAGGAAGTTTTTCATACGCACGGCGTTTGATCGGAGGTCCAGACTTGCTTGGCGGAGCCCCGGCGGGAAAAGCTCGCCAGCTGCTTACGCAAATCTGAAACCGCCGGTCGGGAGAAGCTTTTCGCAAGCTGTCACCACGATTTTAAATATGCATTTTTCTTAAAAAGACCGTTCAAAACTGTTCTTGCTGTTTTTATCCGTAGTATTCATGTAAAACGATTCGTAAAATTTGTAATTGTATAACCTTTTTGAGCGTTAGCTTTATCAGTAATGATAATGGTGTTTTTTTTTCTTTTTTAAAGAAATAGCATAATAGGCGTGTTTGCGAAATGAATCAGCAGCGGTAGCAGACAAACAGGTTTGATGTCCCGGAAACAAAATAAACCGGAATCAGATTATGTATCATATAACAGT
This sequence comes from Brienomyrus brachyistius, assembly GCF_023856365.1. NCBI lineage: Eukaryota > Metazoa > Chordata > Actinopteri > Osteoglossiformes > Mormyridae > Brienomyrus > Brienomyrus brachyistius. The sequence continues at coordinate 3,069,270 of NC_064555.1, read as the reverse complement.
CAATTATCAATGCTGGAATCAAGCTTAAATTTTACCATTATGGTGTCATTCGGTTTTTCTATTCATAAGGTCAAATATTTGATCGCATCGCAGTTCTGGAGATTCATAGAGATTCACGGGAGGTTAGACAGAGGACAAGTTTGATGAACCTGACAAAAGCTTGTTCGGTTCAGCCTATACTGCAGATACCAAGAGACCTTTCCTGCACGAAACTTAAAAAGCCTCTGTCACTTTACAGAGAACTTCCAGGATGAAAACGCTTTCAACGCAGAATATGACAGCTTTCTGTCATAAGAACAGAAACTGAACTCTATAAGATCTCAGCAAGGTTCGGTGTTAGCGGGTCACGGGAGCAAATGAAGAATCCGGGCAAAGCAGTCCATTGATTCACAGACGGAAAAGGCGGAATGACACGGCGAAACAGGCAGGTCATCCAGGGGGAGATAAAAACCAATAAACAGGGAAAGACTGCAGGCCTCTTCATGAAGGGCAGGAGTTGGGTTTGGTGCCAAAATTGCTAGCGTCCAAATGAGCTCAGACTTTACTGTCCCCATAAAATCTACACCATTTTTGAAGGCCCCACATGAAAAACATTTGTGTGTTTTGTCAACGCTGTGACCGGATTGCATCTGCTCTCGTCTGCTCTGTGGGGATTCTTCTCCTCCTCCATGGAATTGGTGACTTTTCAGGATGAGGGTTGTACTCAAGGAACGGCCAGATGACTTGGGCCACTGTGGGGGGGAGGGGGGGGTGGGGGCAGATGAGCAGGTGGAGATGGGAACGCGAGGTGGAGCTCTTGAGGTGGTTGGGATTCCTCATTGTGGCATCGACGCCGCCCTGCATGTCTGACCCTGTGCTGCCTGCCCTCAGGGGCCCAGTTTCAGTGTAACGCTCCCTCCCACGTGTGAGCACGCTCAGATGGCCCCGTTCTGAGTCACATGACAGGCGACGGGCTCTGAGATCCAGTACAGCAGACGGGTGTGGGCGACATAAGAGCGCCACCTGAGCACAGCCAAACAAAACACACACATGGGCTGACTTTATGCTAAAGTGATACTAATTTTACACACTTTGATGGCAGCCAAATGTTCTGTTAGTGTGGAGTGAGACACTACAGTTTGTAGTTTTTTTTAAATGTGTCTTGGTAAGTCTATAAAACGGTGTGTAGGAGGGAGACAGACATCTGGCTGATACTAGGTAGGACAGCATCTACCGCAGTACCAATAACGACCAGCAGGTGGCCATCTGAGCTGTTTTGGAGGCTGGTGGTTTCCATGTCGAAGACTTGGAATCGGTAGAGCTAAATCCCGGTTGTACAGATCCATTTTTGAACTGCAGACAGATATTAATATTAGTGATGCATTTTAACCTAAATGGAAATCCAGCCGGTATCTTAGATCCTTAACCAAGCATGCAGATGGAACTGGAACCAGCATAAACGTGTGATGAACATACCAGGTTTTAGGGCATAGTAGTCAAATGGCGGACATGCAATGAGAGGCCACGCAGTCGATTTCCCACCCCCCAACCGTGTAATGAATAGATGGATGGTACCATCTACCCAAGAACCTAAAACAGATTGCAGTCGCCCCCCCCCCCCCATCTTGAGTCCCAAACCATATGTATATATTTTTCCAGCAGTTTAATTCAGATACTTTTCAGTGGAACGTTAAGGACAGACCCTGAATGTTCTGGGGTAATTTTATACTGTAACCTGCCTTGTGTCTCCTGGAGCTTCTTTCCTCGCAGCCGTCTTTCCGGATCTTTCTGGGAGTCCCGCGGCGCGTCTGATAGCATTAGCCCTGAGCGGGTCGTGTTAAGGCCGACCGCAGTCCCTGCCGAGAGAGAAGGCTAGAGCGCGGTTGAGATATCAGCATACCCTCTGTACACGGACCTGGGTTGTCATGGTAATTACAGTAAGCAGCGCTGATGCCCAGAAACCAGAAAGGGAGCATTAGCGGAAACTACGAATGTTATGCTAATAACTGTGCGAAATGTTTTTTTTTATTTAAATGTTTGTCGTAAAGATCTCTGGGTGTGACAGCGATCAGATTCATGTGACTCGGGGCTGGGAACGGAACAAACGTCGTGCTGGTTGATCCTGAAATAACCACGAGTGGGAGGGGCACGGATGGGTGTTCTCTCGCTGGGGTGCACAGACCTGACCGCTAATGGTTGCGGCATCTTATGGTTGCTCGGCAACCAGGCAAACGGAATATGCAGACCGGTCACCCGCTGGTCATGCATGCCTCCACCATATATGATGGGGGACCGTGGACGGTGTGCTTTGGATTCAAGGATAGGGCTGAGGCAGGCTCCCCTCTTCCACGTCTGTCATTTCGAGGAGGTCCCGATGTCCTCCTTGGTCCAGACGCCCTCCCCTCCAGTTTCTTGGGTATAAATATCATCCAGCTGAAGCTAGCAGAACACACCTTTACTTGTCCCAAAAGCTGGGAACAGCAGCTCGCTGGCTCACAGAGGTGTGTGCAAGTTATTTCAAGATCCTGCTCAAAGCCGGCCCCTCTCTGACTCCCACCTTCTCACGCAGTGTCCTCTCAATATCAGATGTCCAGTTAACGACGCTGGAAAGGGTCAGACATGCGCGTGTTTTGTACGCATTTTTTTCCGTGACACGAACGCAAAATGAATCTGCGAAGGTGGGAAGTGCTACAAGCATTAAAAAACAAAAGTTGTTTTTCAGCAGATGTTGCGTTTTCTTTTTCCTGCGGGATGCTGGCGCCTCTGAAGTCGTGTGTGTGCGTGTCGCTCCAGGCCGGAAGAGGAGAACGAGGAGAAGCGGGACATCTGCAGTGAGATCCTCCAGATGAAGGCTCTGGAGCGCCTCACTTCGACGGTAAGAGGCAGTCGTGCTCCTGTTCGCCCCCGAGGGCGAGACAGCAGATGTTTGCCCGCTGACCTTGGGCTGTGTTTCGGGAACATGTCGACGGGGGAGTCCCCTTTCCAAAGCTCTCCTCTGTAGACTATCAGCCTCACCTGAGCATCCGGCTGTAAGACTAAGGTTGAAAATCCAGTTGTGCCAGACTTTCTGCTGCACATAAAATAAGATTTATCTTGTTGTTGGAACCACACTCATCATTCAGATCTCTAGTTTATGACTGTGTCCTGATTGACTATTATTCATAATAGGTTCTCTTCAGTTAAATAGTTCTCTTCTGAATAAAGACTGATGTGGAGTTTCAATAATATCCTTTCTGGAGGATGCAAACAATTTATTTTCTTCTGCAATGTAGTGAAATAAATTGTGGAAATGGAAAGGAGGGGTGTACCCTGTTATTTTTTTTCTTTAGCTGTTCGCTTAGTATTCGTTTCTGTTTTTGCGGTAATTGGCTTGATGGGTTTTGTTGGGCCGCTCCTCTTGGGGGGGGTGTAAGCTGTGATTGAAAATGAATATCCAGCCGGCTTGGAGTCCTTCTGTCGTGCAGGAAAAGGCTCTGGGACACATTTGTGGGACAGATTCGCTAGGGGGCGTGTGGGGTTGTCGCCATGGAGGCGTGATGCAGCATGCTGGTCACACGCTATCCCAGTGGACCAATCAGGGTGCCCAGAATGGGCCGTGACAAATGTGACATCGCGGGAAGCCGGTTGCTGTGTGGCGCTGGGTATCTCATTAACCTGATTAAATTCCTTCTAAATCCAGGGCTGATGGATAGTGCAGTCAGGTTGTTGATTTAATTGTGTCCAGATAGCAAATATTTCTCCTAAAGAATGTCTTTCCTCCTGGGGAACTTCCTACAGATATTCCTGAAAACACTTCCTCAAATGCAAAGATCCCCCCCCCCCCGCAGCCAATCAGGAGCTGCTCTACTTGGCAGCCATCCAATCAGAGTGAGGCAGACGAGAGTTAATTGTGGCCCTTGGTGGAATGAGCATCTGGGTGCCCCTGGGGTCTTAGCAGGCTCTGTCCTGTTTCCTGCACTCGTTAAAGCTGATGGCGCCAGGTAGCTGGGCAGTGATTGGCTCCCTGGTCCCGCCACCCTCTCGCCTGATGAATTTGTTTTGCCATTGCAGGGTCACCCAGTGTTGTCTGGTCGGCCCTGTCGTTGGTGTCTGTGGTCATGTGACGAGGCTCTGGCCTGGTGACAGTAATCGCAGTGTTTATCAGTCTGTCTCACCATCAGATTAAATTTATGTTTAGCTTTTACACAATATCTGCAAACTATCTTTTACATATATATATATACATACACACACACACACACACACACACACACACACACACACACACACAGCCATCGGTGCAGTTAGTAATGATATACTGTACCCAGTAATAGGATATTATGTCAGGACAAGTACTCAGTCAGTAATGGGATATACTGGGAGGATGAATGAATACTCACTCAGTAATGGGATATGTCAGAACAAGTACTCAGTCAGTAATGGCATATACTTGGGGGGAGTCATTGGTTAGCAGTGGTGCAGTGTGTGTACTCATTCAGTAATGGTGCCCATGTGAACCTGATCAGCCAGTATGTAGTTTAAGCTGTTTTATTGATTCTAGTGACACAATTCTGCTCTCTTCCAGCCTTTAGATCTCAGTACCCGATGGTGTCCCACAGAGGTGACACACCCCCCCCCCAACCCCACTAGGTGGTGCAGGGTGATTGGCTCTGTTGTGACTGCCTCTAAACGCTATTCGCTGATTACCACACAGTGGGTCAGTGTGGGGTCCCGCAGGCATCCGTCCGGTGTACAGGCCCTGTGTTCAGCAGCCTTTATTACCGGTTACTGTGGTTTTTTAAATTATTTATGGTAGCAGTTTGTAATACTTGAGCTGCCAGAGGCTGGGGGTGAGTTGAAATAATGGTGATTGTTCTTCCACAGGTACATAATGAGCTGGCAGTGGCCCTGGCGAGGAAAGCGAGGAAAGCAAGTGAGTGTCTGTATATCTGTGTGTCTGTCTGTCTGTCTGCCTGCCTGCCTGCCTGCCTGCCTGCCTGCCTGCCTGTATGTTGTTGAGTAATAAGTGTGGAAGCGTAGCAGCATTGATGTCTTACACAGAAACCTCTCGATCGTCATTCTCATGGTCTGGAAACTCCACAATCGCCACAAAGATCAGCTTTATGTGCATGTTTGTTTCCCTTGCAGTCACTGATGATGACCATTCCGAGCCAACAGAGGGCGCCGTGGAGGAAACCCCAGTTCCAGCTGCAGACAAGGTCTGCGAGAGCCCTCGGCTCGAAGCCTGCTCCTTCATCCGACACGTCACACACGGCTCCGAAGCCGTACACCCTGGGAGGGGACCTTCACATCCACGGGGGAGTTCCCTGGGGGAGTCCCCAGGATGTCACACCGTTCATACGTCTTGGGTCATTCGTATATGGGGTCAGGCGTTACTCTGGACTCTATTTTAATAAAGGGGATTTTTGAAATATGTATCCACTGGAAGATGGTCAGGCAGTAAAGGTTGATGTGGTCAAAGGTTTCTGGTCGACAGCCAGGAAAGAACAATGAGAATGAATGGGAATGGAGAACACAGATGGGATGAGAAAAAAAACATTCAAAGATTTGTATGAAGCTCCCTGATTGGTTCGACCTACTAGTGGTTTGGCCACATCAGTGTGGTCATCTCATCGCAGCTGTAATATATTATAATAATGATCTGATGGTCTCCCTCGGTCAGCTCTTGCGTTGCATGAGCCGGCAGTGTTAGGGTGGATGTGTTCAATCAGTAATGCTCTATAAGATTTGTGTGTTAGGGGGCGACATCTAAGCAAACAAGGAGCTTGCGACCATCGGGGCTGCGTGGGTCTGCCAGACCACGATTCGCAATCAAAAAACGCTAATAGGGTGTTAGTGGGTCTGTATCCAGACCTGATTCAATTTCAACTTTATTCACGACTGTACGTGACAGAATGAGGCAAACGTGTCTGTCCAGCGCTAAAACCGCTGATGTTTAATGTAAAAATGCAATTACTGAGCCTTTCCCTCCCATCATGCAGACTGTGCGTCGTTAATTAGTGTTTGTGGATCTGCGCACGTTAGTGATGTACGGATTGTATCGAAACATTTCTGGGTTTACGGGTATTTTCTGACCCCAGTGATGAAAGTCCGTCATACTGTCGGGGAGGTTTGATTTGGAAGCAGTTTTTTTAAACAGATATAAAATCAACGACAGAAGAGCTGCTATTTGATTGGTGCCCTGGACTTGAGCAGAAGACGCACTGAGGAAATTTTAGATTCGATTTATATTCTACTTTATTGTCATCTCATAAAGTATAGGTGCACTCAGGCAATGGAATGCAGTTCAGCATCTAACATGAAAGAAGAAGATGCAAAAATGCTAGAAACATGGGAATGTGTGATAGATCCTGGAGAGAAGGGGTGCTGCCCAAACACGCACACGCTCAGGATATATGCTCACTTTCTGCCAAGAGCAGATGTGGGTTTTAGAACGACCCCTGATTCTCTTAAACTGACTTGGCCTCTAAGACCTTGGCAGGATTGGAAGCGGGAACAATCCCGGCATCAAGTGGGCTGCTGTCAGACAGTGATGTCCAACCCTGCGCTCATGTGACCCCTGCGGTGAACTGGATCAGACCTACAAGATCGAGCTTGGCTGGAGTGATCCAAACAAGGCATGCCAGCAATACAGGGGCTTAACGTGGCTATTCTGTTACAGATTGTATTGGTCATACTCTGGTATAAAGAGGTTGACTGTACAGGAATAACACTAACAGGCTTAATTCTGAAATTGCCTAGATTAACTTGAATCATTTTAGTGCTATTGATTGTGTTGAGCCCCATGGGAGGAAATCAATGCCAAGAAAACAGGAAGAAGCAAGGAACTGTGGGTAGGAACTTTAAGAGGCCCTCGGGGGACTTTTCCCCCTCTGTGTTTTTCCCAGCTAATGTGAAGCTCATTGCTTGATCTAGCAAACTCAACAGCGGTGTTTTCAAGTTGTCCCATTCAGCGGCCGGAAGTGGTTTGGTGAGGGTTGTGGCGGAGCGCTGAAGTTATCTCGCTCTCTCGTCTCGTGATCTGGGCGAGTCTGTCGTTTTGTTCGTAAGACTGATAAATTAGTGTGTGGTAGATAAGAGGCAGATTTAAGGATCTTGTTGAGTGCAGATATTTTTGGAGCTCGGTACAGGATGTAGGCAAGGGCTTTACGCGAAATCGCAGTCTTAAGGGCTGTTTTTGTATTTCTGAGCCACGGAGGCAATTGCACTTATCAGAGAAAAGAAACTGGGAATCGAAACCCAACCTGTTGGTACTGAACCTGAAGTTGGGTTTGAGACGTGTCATGTCTCCGCTACTAACCAACCTTCTGTGCTTAATGCTTATCTTTGCATTGTTTTAGTGCTGATTCGTCATCTGGGGAGACCTAACTGGGGTTAGTCAGAATGCAGCATTTTCGTTCAAAGTAAACAAACCGCCCAATAACCCCTGAGGGCCTGGCAGTCACTGGCAGTTAGCTTGAGCCCCCCCTACCAGTCCCACCCGCCCCACCAGCGTGAGCCAGCCTAGTCACCCATGCTCCCAGGCCCCCTGCCCCCAGCCCATCCTGGACACACCGTTTCCCAGAACTCAGTGTTACTACTCAGGCAGGGGCTATAGCAAGCCAGGAAACGTCTGCTGGGTGCTCCGGAGCCCCCCCCCCCCCCCCCCCCCCCCCCGTCCAACAAACACACACGCCTACTGCCTCGCCAGCTGTGATGGGGCGTGAAGTCCAGCCCCTTGACTCTCTCACTCTAGCCCCCGCTCTTGTGGATCCAGAAGGGGTCACTCAGGCAATCTGAGCTTGACGGAGAAAGGAGACTCATGTGTCTCACACTCTGACCCAGGGAGTGAAGACGCCGACCGTCCACACACACCATATACACAACGGCTAGCTGGAAGAAGTTGGATTAAACACCATTGACTGCTCCACAACATTTCCTTTTTTAAACCTGTATTTTTGGGTGCCCCTTTCTGCGCCCCAGTCTCCACCATGTCCTGGGGCTGCGGCCTGAGGTATCTATTCTCTCTGCCCCCTGCCTTGCAGCAGGGGGGCGTGTGCACCCTGCATGACAAGGACGAGCTGTCCCGCCTGGAGATGGTCCAGAGGCTGGCCAAGGACGGGTGCCGCTTCCTGCAGAAGGTTCCGGAGCGGGCTGAGGTGAGTGCCGTGGGGGACCCCATCCACGCTGTGAGACGATAGATCTCTTTAATTTAACTTTTAAATTTACTCTTGTTGGTTTGTTCGCCATTGAAACTGTTCTGTATAATCTGTAGTTTGGCAGTGTAGAGTCAATGATGCGGGGTTCTCACTATGATCTACAGGACCGGCAGGTGACTGTGACATACCAGCCATGTGGCATCAGTGTTGGGGCTCGTAACTCCCAAGGGTGCAGTGTACACCTGAGCAAACCGCTTTGGGTAACACTTTACTTAAGGCCATATTTTTAGTATTTTATAAACGCATTCATAATGCGTTATAAACGTGGCTATAGTATGTTATGCCTTTTTATAAATATTTATGGCCATGTATAATACTTTATGAATGCATTATAATGTGCTTAAATGTTTATGAATGTGCTTATAAACCTCTCAAAAAAATAAGCATTCATCAAATGACTGATAAACAGAGAGCAGGTTAGGTTACCTGGAAGGGTGTGTGTGTGCATGTGTGTGTATATCAGTGAGAGAGACTGTGATTTGTATGTGTTTGTTGGGTGATACGGTTACTCCTATATCTAGGTCATTTTCTGTATTATCTTGCCCTTATATTCTGGTTGTTGTGTCCCTTGCTGTCGTTGCCTCTCCACTTTAGGGATAGCAGGTATGATTTCAGGTATAAGCTGGGTCTCGCTAGAAGTTATTGTGCTTTTGTGCATTTTAAGAGCCCCTGTAAAGTCCTCGCTCCCACTCCCCCGCCGAATCTGCCGGGGTATCCATCCCCCTACTGCCCCCCTGGGTTTCGGCGTTAACCTGCTCAGGCAGACATACTGGCAAGTGGAGGTACATGCAGTGCAGTCACATCTTTTAAGGAGGTTTTATCAAAGCTTATTGCAGCAATTGGAGGCTTTAGGTCAGGAGGAAGCGGCAGCGTCTGGGTGATTTGGTGGGTGTCTCATGCCTAATGGAGACTGAGTGACGTGTCTTTTGGTCGTTTGAGATGATGAAGCTTCCGATGAATAAATGTCAGATAATGGTGAATTTCTTAAGTTAGTTGGGGGGGGGGGGGGGTGTGGAGCCACCTGCTGGTCATGGACCCCACTCACCAGATATATATATAATAATAACCACCATGGTAGTTCTTGCTTCCCAAGTCGTGTTATTGCATTTTTGGAAAGGGCTCTATGTAAACTCTGTCACTGTGTATGTTCCCACTGATGCCGCTGTTCTGACGTAAGACCGGGTTTCTACATAAGTCCGGCGGCCCCCCTGATCGGCGTGTTCTGATTGGCCGCTGCAGGGCCTTTCCCCAGATTGGCCAAACTCACAATGGACCTTTCCTTCCTGCCAGCTGTATACCGTTAATAACTGATACAATGGCAGGAAAGGCTGGCCAGGTCTCCGCGTGGCAGCAGTTTACTGGCGAGCCGTGACTTTCACACCGCCTGGGAGAGCCGTCCTGTCACCGCCGGGAGCGACGCCGCGCCTGCTATTGCTGGTTTGGTATGGGACCCTTCTAATGCTTCGGAGAGTAACACAGTAGGCTAGCGGAGTAACTGTGATCTCATTTGTTTGGCACATGGAATGACGACACGATGGCTTTTTGTTACGAGGAGAGTTTTTCCAAAACTAAGAGATTTTAATCAGTATTGTGCTTTGAAACTGGATATGTTGACGTGTTTGAAGGAACCCTCCCCCCGATTAGATCTTCTTGACTGCAGCGGAGAATTAACTCCTGGGAAAGTCCTTGTTTGTTTTGAAGGGTGCTGAATTATCCAGGCATCCGTCAGCCTTCCCGCCTCTGATCTCGTACAGGGCCGCGTTGGGCAGGGGTATACCCTTCGGTCGGGTGCCAGGTCCACGCAGGGCAAACATTCAGTCACACCGCAGGCAGTTCAGAGATGCCAGTTCACCGTGTTTATGAATTATAAGAGGAAACCCACATGACAGGGGAAAATTTGCAAACTTCTCCCACATAAGGGTGAGATTCGAACCCCTAACCCTGGAGTTCTGCGGCTCCAAGAGCTACCTGTCACCCAGTGCTAATTCATGAATTTTAATTTCCTTATGATAAGATAGATACAAATTTGCGTCAGTTTGGTTTGGCTATATGGTTCGCTTTAGCTATTAATTGTTCTTACTATGCAGCAAAGCATTGTGGGTAGGCATGGCCAGGCACATGGTATAAGACTGACGTATTTGCATGACATATTCTGACAAATTGGTGCCCATGTCTTTCCTCCAGTTTATGGAAGGAATTAAACGTCATTCTGTTTTATGAATTTGATGTTTAGAACAGACACGCATGTGGAAAAACACACACACACCTGGCTGGGATGTACGTGAGTGCCGCCCCCCCCCCCGTAAAGACCCCCTACTTCCTCTGTCGTGGATGCGAATTGTGATGGAGGTATGCAAGGAATCTGTCAGGCAGGAAGCCTGTGAAATCATAGATGGCAGTGATGGGGTGAGGTAATTACTAGTGATAGCTCTGTGTAGAGAATGTTTCCCACCTTGAGGCAGTTCAGACTGTCCGGTGTCCCCCTATAGAGAGAGGATGTGGGATTCTGCCCTTTTGTTTTAACTGTCTATTGGAGGCATGTGCCTTGGGGAAAGTGGATCAGGACACTGTGTCTGTGTTCAGAAGGTCGCAGGTTCGAATCCCGGAGGTGGCAGAATAATTTCAACACTGGCCCCCTGAGCGAGACCCTTAACCCCTGATTGCTCCAGGGACTGACTGACCCTGCATTCTCAAAAAAAAAAACAAAATGTGTGTCTGCTAAAAGTTAAATTCTCCAGATGTCAGTTTACAGGTGGTATAGCACCAGCATGTGATCAGCGTAACTCGGGCAAAACCTTTAGGACCGGAGCGTGAGGAACACGCAGACGATTGCTGGCGAGGACCGCGTTTACTCCGGAAGCTGTTGCGTAACGCGTTCCTGAGTGTTCCTTGGCTCGCTGTCCAAATTGTATATTTTTGCCATATTTTCTAAGCCCATTTGCTTAGCCCACTGCCCCCTCTGTGTAGAACGCGAAAGCACAGACTGACTGTACCCCTGGCTTCCTGGGGTCTGGCCCGGGAGGCGGAAGGTCACCGCTGGGCTGTGGCTTGTGGTTTTCCGCAGACTAACTGTTTGCTATCAGGTACATCGCTGACATTTTTCCCAGCGGCCTCTGCTGGAGTGTTTGTTGATGTAAAGTGATTTAGAACACGTTACATAACCCGGCTTCGACATGGTCGCCGTCGCAGCCAGAGAATTTTTCTTTTTTTTTATGGGAGGAGAATTCCAGAAATCGGACGTGAGCTTTAAATGGGCACAATAGGGTAACGCTTTGTGTTTATTAAATGGGATTGCGGGCAGTGGGGTTGGAGAGTGTATTGAGTGTGTGGGACGGGAGGGTGTCAGGGAAGGGGGCTGTGTTTAGGAAGTTCTGGGTGAGGGCCAAGCCATGCTTGCGTCCGAGCCCAAGCGACCAGATCGTCATCAGTGGGCTGGATAGCTCAGTCGCCGCGGCAACTCGGCGGTCCACACTTTTGAGTGAGGGGCTGAATCTTAGCAGGTGTTTCCTGCAGCACAGGATCCTTCACGTGTGACACAAGATCCTCTCGTGTCTGGATGAGGGAGAATGTTGGGTCAGCGTCTCTCCCGAATGGGGGGGGGCACAGGGCTGGGGACCCAATGACGTTTCTCGGCTGAGGTTCAGACATTCCTTTGGCTCTTGCCAGGGGTCTGGAGAACGGCAGGGCAGCGCAGAATTCTGGGGGGAGCAGCACACAGGCGGGTCAGGCACTTCAGTGGGGACATTGTGTTCAAGAACTCTGCAGCCTGTGCACCCATTTGTGTGTGTGTGTGTTTGGGGGGGGGCTCCTCTGGTGACCAAAGATGGTAGGAAATTCTAAAGACGATGTTAGGATGTGTGCTGGCAGATCCTGCAGGGGGCGTGGCTGAGCAGCCAGGCGAGGTGTATTCGGGAGGACCTGAGGAGCATGGTACTGGGGGGGGCAGGGGGGGTCACAGCTCTCTCCAGAAGCCTCTAACACAAAGTCAGATTTCTTGCTGTGCTGGATAACATGAATAAATTTAAGGTACCCCAGTTTAAATGCACTTTATTTTCATTCACTTAGCCCAGACTACCTTAAATCTGACAAGTTATCCGGCTAAGCAGAAATCCTGTTTGGTGATACAGCCCCTGTGCTGCTCCTCCGAAAGCATCAACATTTCTGCACTCTAATTGGGTGCTGGCTGGCGAGTGGGCGGTGACGCCAGGTTCAAAAAGGAGGCAATGGGTTAGCGGTGATGGTCAGAGCACACCTCCGAAACCCCCCCCCCTCCTCCCAACCCCACCAATTGGGGGGGAGAAGCTGTAGAACGTGTAGGAGATGTGAACCAGCCAGTCGAAACTGTGGCCGACTCACCTGACAAAGGTGGTCGTTAGAGGGCGAGTCACTGGCTCTGGGGTGTCACGAGACACGTGAAGAGTAAACATCACGCGTCCTGCGGGGGGGCGTATTCCTGCGAATTACAGACGGGGGATCCTGGGGAATGTGTGGACTGTACTGTGAAATCACCTGCCCTGAAAGCCGTGAAAAGATTATTTAAACAGTCCCTGCTGAATAAAGACAAACATTTAAAATAAATACACTGCGTTTACACAGAAGGCAAAGCGATTTGCACCATTTACAAGAGCGGTCAAAATGAATCAGTGCATAATGGACGTAGGTTTGTTTATACGTGTCCTACCTGCCTGTGAAAGTGTGCGGCTGCTGTTGGCCTTGAATCGGCACCACAGCTGAGTACAGTGTTGTGAGGTTTATCTAAAGTCACTTTAGATAAAGTGAAGCACATTTACGAAGAAAGTCAGGTCAGACAGTCCCTGGAGAAATTGGGGGTTAAGGGCCTTGTTCAATGTCCAACAGTGACATCATTCTGCCAACCCTGGGATTTGAACTAACAACCTTCTGATTATGTATTCTTGCTGTGAGTCACTGCCTCCTCTCTCGGAAGGTTCTTGTATCTGTAGTGTGTTCAGTCATGTAGCCGTGCGGTTCCTTGAGCAGCGGATACAGTGGAATTTCCGTCATCGATGTTGGAACCTGTGGAGGATGCCGGTGTGCCAGATGGAAAACGAGCTCGCAGCCCCGTGAGAGCCTCCCCTCAGCTGTGTTTCCTCCAGAGAATGTTCCAGGGAAGGAAAGTTATGCCGTTGAAGGGCATTGAGGATGAAGCTGTCAGGAGCGGCACTTTGGTCCTCCCTATGGCGGTCCGGGACCCTGCCCGTTAAACCCCACAAACCATTGGTGAAACATTCCTAAGCGGTATTTGCGTTCTCCCTGGGGTGGCCCAGGACCCCGGCGGCACACGTTACGCCACTGTGGAGAATTTCCTGCTAAATGTCCCACATTAGCCGTTACATGGTAAGAAGCTGGCAGCCACGCTCTGGAAGCAGGAGATATCTGGGATTTTTTTAAAGTATTATTTATAATTGCTGCTGGCTGTATTGTAGGCTTTTAAAGTGCATGAGGAAAAACCACAATATTGTTTCTAAATTAGTACAATGCATGACGTTAAGAAGCTGTTAGAAACGAGTAGGTCATGTCTATGTTAATTGTAGAATCACTATTGTTAAGCGTAGCTTGTTGCACAGGAAGTCCCTCCTACTGCTCAGTGACAGATGGTTCAAACGACCAATGGGCTGGCTGTGGTCATTATAATTATCCTGAATGGGATTATGGGCCCCGCCTTGCTTGTGGTTTTTCTACCTGAAATTCGCCGTTCATTATCCTCTGCTCTGCGTGCCACTGGCAGGAACAGTGACGTAATAAATCTCGTTTTCCCATGGTTGACCTAAATGGTTAATTAGTCTAATCAGTTTTCAAAGCGCTTGGACGGAGCCCAGTCCCCACCATGGCTCTGTGTATTGTGCCAGATTTTTTGGATGTTTTTCTGGCAGCTTGTGCATAGATCTGGCAAGTGGGCAGATTGCAAATTACATTTGTGCGGCATGGTGTCCCAAGGGGGGGGGGGGGGCAGTATGGTCTGGCGCTTTCTGGGCTAAGGATCCCCCCCAGCTCTGTGTGTGTGAATGATAAGGATGCTCTGGAGGAATTGGTGTCTGTCTGAGTCACCCTTGATCACATCTTTACAGGCTGTACCCAGAGATTTCTGGGATAGACCTCTGGCCTCTCTGCATTAATGGGGCAGTCTGTGCAGCTCAGTGGGTTAGGAGGCTGTACCTGTGATCAGAAGTCTGAGAGTGATTCGCCCATTGGGGCCGTCAAATTGCCCATAGATGTGAATGAGTGTGAGGATGGTACCCTGACCGGGGTTATTCCCTGCCTGGTTCCTGTCGCTCCCGGTACCCTGACCGGGGTTATTCCCTGCCTGGTTCCTGTCGCTCCCGGTACCCTGACCGGGGTTATTCCCTGCCTGGTTCCTGTCGCTCCCGGTACCCTGACCGGGGTTATTCCCTGCCTGGTTCCTGTCGCTCCCGGTACCCTGACCGGGGTTATTCCCTGCCTGGTTCCTGTCGCTCCCGGTACCCTGACTGGGGTTATTCCCTGCCTGGTTCCTGTCGCTCCCGGTACCCTGACCGGGGTTATTCCCTGCCTGGCTCCTGTCGCTCCCGGTACCCTGACCGGGGTTATTCCCTGCCTGGTTCCTGTCGCTCCCGGTACCCTGACCGGGGTTATTCCCTGTCTGGCTCCTGTCGCTCCCGGTACCCTGACCGGGGTTATTCCCTGTCTGGCTCCTGTCGCTCCCGGTACCCTGACCGGGGTTATTCCCTGTCTGGTTCCTGTCGCTCCCGGTACCCTGACCGGGGTTATTCCCTGTCTGGTTCCTGTCGCTCCCGGTACCCTGACCGGGGTTATTCCCTGCCTGGTTCCTGTCGCTCCCGGTACCCTGACCGGGGTTATTCCCTGCCTGGTTCCTGTCGCTCCCGGTACCCTGACCGGGGTTATTCCCTGCCTGGCTCCTGTCGCTCCCGGTACCCTGACCGGGGTTATTCCCTGTCTGGCTCCTGTCGCTCCCGGTACCCTGACCGGGGTTATTCCCTGTCTGGTTCCTGTCGCTCCCGGTACCCTGACCGGGGTTATTCCCTGTCTGGTTCCTGTCGCTCCCGGTACCCTGACCGGGGTTATTCCCTCCCTGGCTCCTGTCGCTCCCGGTACCCTGACCGGGGTTATTCCCTGCCTGGCGCTTGTTGCTCCCGGTACCCTGACCAGGGTTATTCCCTGCCTGGCTTCTGTCGTACCAGGACTATCTGAGCCCAGCTTCTCCAAAATGTACATCACTTTCGATAAAAGTATCTGCTAAATGAATGTAATGTGATACTATATGGTAAAATGCTTTGTGTGGCAAATGGCATCGTCAGTGTCTGGAAAAAGACCCGTGTGCCTCTCTGCGGAGAAACTTGGGTGTAGAATGAGATACTTAATGCTTTACTGATCATTTCTGATCCTTTATTGATAATTTATTACAGGAAGCTTTTTTAATGCACAGTGTGTAAATGAGACTTATTACTGCGATATCATGCCTCCCTTTGGAACAGGTGGGAACCTGTTTCTTACATTTTTTTTCTCCTCTGCCTGGAATTTAGCAGGATTTCTTAGACATTAAATTATCGGCGGAGCAGAGGGGGTGGTAAAGTCAGGGGGGTCGCAGGAGTGAACTGGGGCTTATGGGGCGTACTGGGGCGTGACGGTGTGGAATCGAATTTGTTCAGAACCGGTGAGATTTGATCCGGAGCCTCAAACCGGAACAACGAACGGCTACGCGGCCTCGAATGATTAACTGTGAAATGAAACTGGAAAATGGAAGTTGGGGGGGGGGGGGGGGGGCTGTTCATACAAAAGGGGGGGCAGTGGACCAAAGAAACTGCTCTTTGTTGTGGGGGGATGTTTCTGTGAGATGGAATCAGGCCCCTCCCCCTGTGAGCTCTGTCAATCACAGCTTGGTTCCCCCCCCCCCCCCGGCCATTCTCAGCCCCACAGTCAGGAGGCTGTACGCGTCTATCTGAAGGAGCGTGGACAAGATGTGTTGGTGCTCCAGCGGGTGTCGTCGGAGCAGCTGCTCCCCCCAGCAGCAGTGGGGGGGCGGGAAGAGGACAAGGACAGGCGGTGAGCCCTCCGTTACACCTTCCCTCTCTCTCCCTCTCTCTCGGCTGTCTCCCTCCCTATCTCTCTCTCTCCCCCCCCTCAATCATTCTTTCTGTCTCCCTCCTCTATCCCGCTGGCTCCGCACGCCTCGCCACACACACGCACACACACACGCACTCAGGAGGGAGTATACAGGACACCGGCTGCCGGTTACTAAAGCAGGGTACTGGGGGCTGGAGCAGGGAGTAGCTTGGCAGGCGGGCTGGGAGAGGGACAGCATACAGGACCCTGGGGGAAGTGGCGCCCCCCTCAGGCTGAGGGTGGAGGTGCAGAGGGGGGCATGCAGCAGCAGGTCCCGGGGTGCGAGGACAGGAGCAGGACGGCGCAGCCATGGCCTCCACGCGGCAGCCCCAAGACCTGAGGCGCGCCACGCTGGTGGTGCAGGAAGAGGAGGAGGATGACGAAGGTTCAAGCGAGAGCTGCGGCCACCAGGGGGTGCCGGCCTTCGACGTGCCGTACTTCCGCTACATCGATGACGATGAGGAGGAGGGGGAGGTGGAAGAGGACGGGGACGAGTGGCTCGCCAGCCGCTCCCCGTCGTCCAACGAGGAAGACTCTGTGACCGACTCGCCCACCTCTGCGTCCAACAGGTACGTGGTGGTGTCCGGCACACCGCAGAAGATTCTGGAACACCTGCTAAGCGATCTGCGGCTGGATGAGAACCAGGGGGCAACACCGGGCAAGGAGGCGGGTGAGTGAGCAGAGTGTGTGTGTGTGTGTGTGTGTGTGTGTGTGTGTGTGTGTGGGCTTGCCTCGATCAGCAGAGGTGTGTGACTTTCCTTAACCGCTTCGTGTACAGGGGACGGAGTCCCTGGCTGATGGTAATTATTGAATTTGAATTTGTATTATCTCTGGGAAGTTGGAGTGAGACGGACTCAAGCAGAAAGTCATGTACAGGCCGTACGCTTTTGGATGCGCCCGTGGTTTCGGTTCAGCTTGGCGGTGATCGTCGCCCCCCAAACAGGCTAATGTTGATTCCCTGCCTCTGGGCGCAGGCTCGCTGTGTTTACGAGGTTCTCTTCCAGGGACGGCTCTGTGTTTAATCACCGTTTATCAAGCTCTGGAAAGAATTCTGTCTGTAGCGAGAGGCGGAGCCACAACTGGTGGTGCCTTGAAAGTCTTGCCTGCAGCCAGCGTGCGGCTGTAAGTTGGGGCGTTCCATCCTTTCCGGTTCTTCCCACCTGCTGGTTGATTTGAATCGCAGTTCTCTGAATTTTTGGTGGAGCTGTTCTGGTGGTTGTGGTGGTTTCGGCGTGGTTACGCCCTGCATACATGTAAGAGGTCGTGACCTTCCCTAACGCTTCCCCTACGCTAAGACAACCGGCAGAGACATTGTCAAACATTATAGAAGCAGATCAAATCATTAAGATCATTTAGATTAAGAGTTTAATACATAACTTGAAGTTTTCTGTAGGAGATGTTAATAATTCCATTTTCCCCGCACCGCTCTGTAATTCAGTTAATTCTCTCTCATCTCCGGTACTTAGTTTTCCCGGAGCCACAGTACGAATTATGCAAATTGTGTTATCTCATTAACGATATGGTTTTCTGATACACAAACACGCACCTCGGGCGGTCCCAAAGCGCTGGAATGTTCCTCCTGTTGATGATAAACTCTTCCATGCCGGCCTTCAGACATCAGCAGGTTCTGGACTCGCCGATGCATGTGGGGTGACTGGGCCCCCGATCGGGGTTGGGGAACATCTAGCTTGCCTCTGGGACCGGGCCCGCCGCAAACGGCGAGTCGAAACACGGCTCTGACGTCCCACATACTTACACCAAGGTCTATCGCTGAAATTCCCTGGAGATGTGCGTGTTTCTGCTCTCATTATAACGTTAATTTGCAATCTCCCCTTGAGGGTCAGGAGCCTCTGCTCACTCCTGGAATTCAGACCCAGTTAGTGGTTGTACACAGTCTGCTCTATTGATGTCAAATTTTATTTCAATCTGAGGGATTCTGTGTGACAGGCCAAACAAACGATCACAGAATGAAAGTGAATTCCAGCAGCTGCTGAAGTTTCACTTCAGGGTTTTTAGTAAAACAAGGAAAATATAATGTGACTCCTAATCAGACGCACCATGAAGGGGGGGGGGGATTCAGTGTACCCCTAAGTAACTGGGTCCTTACAAAATTTGGAGCATAATTGGATCAGTCTGGGTTGGGGACCCAGTAGGATATACGTTCAAGGGATCCAGAATCCGTAGTGGCGCTTCTGCTCATGATTATCATGTCTGTTAGTCTCCCGTTGAAAGCATTTGTTATTACCTCCACTAGGCCGTAAACTGCAACTTGGGGTATGATGGATGTCGATGGTGCCGTCTTGGGGCCGGCCAGCCTGTCACCGCACCAGGTCACGGGGTTTAATCACACAGACGCACTGCTTCCGAGATTCCTCTGGTGGGCGCTCGTCAAACACCGTCTGGGGGCCGAGCAGATGCATGGTGAATGGCGATCACTGCTTCTGTTTCTGAGGGATTTCAGAAAATCCAGCATGATTCCTATTGATGGCATGTTGCCCCCCCCCCCCCCAAAAACACCAGCAAGAAGGATCAGTCCCCACGAGGTTTGGTAAGGAACAACTGGCTGATGGCTGTCATTCCTGACGTGATGCCCCCCCTCCCCCTAAAAGAAGCTGTCTAACCAGGAGATTATGTGCGATACCAGGCTGTGTGTTTGACAGGACCCAACACCCAAATGTATTCTTTGGTGGGGGCGACGCGGCGGTTAGCACTGCTGCCACACAGCGAAAAGGTTCTGGGTTGGATCCCAGGTCCTTCTCCAGGTCCTTTGCCGGGTCCTTTCTGTTCTCATGCTCTCCCCGGTTCTCGCCAGGGGCTCCGGTTTCCTCCCACAGACCAAAGGGGTGCAGGGCAGGCTGAGTGAGAGTGTGTGCCCTGCGGTGTGTTGGTTCCCGCCCAGGGTTGGTTCCTGCCTGCGCCTGTTGTTCCGGGATGGGTTCCGGCCCCCCCACAACCCCATTGCGGAATAAGCGGCCACAGTAATGGATGGATGGATGGTATTCTTTGGTGATGTGCTTTAAGTCCTGGCCCTGTCCACCCCCCCCCCACCCCCGCCATCAGTGATCGCTTAATAACGCTGTCAGATGAATCCACTTTCGGTCACATCCTCCCTACTAAGGTCACTCTGGACAAAAGCTCTCAGTTAAGCTGTGATGTTTCTGAAGCGGCGAGATGGAGCCCAACTTCTGGCCCCTGCGCCGTAAATCTCGGCCCTGCCACTCACTGGAAGACAGCCTTCCCTGGAAATAACGGGCTAATTGGGAATCTCTGGTGGGGGTGGACGCGTGCCATGGTGCGGCAGGGGTGGGGGGGGTGCTTCCTGCGGGAGAGGGACACTGGCCGCTTTTCCAGTGGAGGACAGTCGCACACTTTGTGCTCCTGCCGAGAAACCAGGAGGATTGTGGGATAGCTGGGCATCTTCAGGGCTTCCAGTTAGCACGAAGAAGCCGGGGGGGGGGAGGTCATGATGGTCTTCATCATGCGGTGACCTTTGCTGACCTTCTGAATTGCAATGGGTTCCAGAGCCTGGTTACCGAAGATCTTCGCTTTGCCAAAACTGGGCAGCAGTTACTGTCACTGCTGATGCTGAAACGTCGCAGCCGGTGGCTCCCAGCCTCCCAGTCTCGCTGGTCTTAACCTGCCTCCTATTATGCTCGTTTCCCGTCGTGCAGAATCACGCCTGTCCTGTTGCTTTTGCTTCGCGTTTTGCTAGCACCGCATCCACCTTGAAATCGTGGAATTCGAGTCTGGCCCAGTGCCGCCTTTTAATAAAAACTGGGCTGTAAAAGAGGCTATTTTAAAACGCCGTGGTCAGGAAGGCGACCGGCAGCTGGTGACATTGAGGGAACACCAGCGATTTGCAGAGGGCATAAAACCCGAACCGGCTTTCAGTGAGAATCATAAAATAAAAGCCTTGATGACTCCAGAGGGTAGTTTAAATGGGGCTGGAATTCAGTTCTAGGTTCTGGTAACACAGTGTCTGTTGGACATGTAAGGGAACACATGGCCCTGAACAAACCTCACAAGCAGATAAGGTGTTTGTTTGGAAAAAAAGTAGTATGTGGTGCTTCAGGTTAGGAAAAGGGCTTCCAGTGTTTACACTCCTGTTATAGAGATTCTGGCAGCCCCTGTAGCTCCACAAATAAAGCATTGTGCTAATAATGTTAAGGTTTGTAACTCTTCCCTCTACTGTAAGTCACTTTGGATAAAAGCATGTGAGTAAACATTAATCTTCCTGCTCGCTGAAACTGCGGAATGCAGCCGGACAGCTTAAAGAGGCACGTCAGTGATTTTTACAGCAAATGGAGTAACTGTGGTGGGTGATTGAAGTGGTGTGTGTGTGCGGGGGGAGCGACTGATGAGGGGGTGATTGATTGGCCGGGCACAGAGATGACGGACAGAGCTGCTCCGCCAGAGGGGCCGTGCGCGTTCCAGCTGATAAACGCCAGCGTTGGGGCAGCCAGGCGAGTCGCGGGGATTTTACTGCCGGCGTGGGGATGATTGATCGAGTTTAACGTCAGCGGTTCACAGAGCGCTCGTCTGGGACGTGCATGGGTCAGCAAAAATGGGGGGGGGGGGGGGAGAAAAAGGAATGGAGAGATTAAAAAGAGCGTGAAGGAGGGCACCTTCTCCTTGTCTGTGGGAGAAGGTGGATGGTGTTCCAGGATCACGGCGGGATTGTTGGATCAGCACAAAACAGAGCTGCTGTGATGTCTGGGGGCTGGGATTGTTAATGAAGTAAAGGCCCCTAATATAGACTTCAGCACTGATGCAGAGCTGCTGTAAGACCAGCCAGCTTCCAGGCCCGGGAAACAGCCGTTGTTCTTGTCCCGGTCCCTGATGCCAGCCTTAGGGAATAGCCTGGCCCGTACTGGCCAAGGCATGCCAGACATCTCTTCTCCCCTGGGGCTTGTTTCCGGAATGTTCTGAAGAGGAGCTTCGAACAACAGAGGTCCCATCCAGAGCCTGGAGATCCGTGGTTGGCCCCAAAAACATCGCTCGTGTAGGCCAGACTCTCCCAGGACCTTTGTTTGCTTACACTGATGTAGATCTGTGAGATCAAATTATTTATTTATTTATTTATTTTTACTTTTGCTTTGTTTTGCTGTCAATCAGATATGTTTTCTTTGAAGACGTATGAGCCAAATTTTCTGAAGAGAGGAGAGTCCTGCCCTGGCAGCCCGTAAACACAAGCAATGGACAGCTAAGTAAATATTAGACGGACCCTGTGCCTGATGGGTAATTTAAATGCGGCTGTGGAGGAGGTTGTGATCGACCTAAGGGGATTTTGGCCATGTGAGGTGGGCCTCTCGTGTCTCTGAGCGTGCTCAGTTCGCTCGGGAAGGGTGGGAAGGGTGGCCGGCTGCTTGCAGATGTTTGGCTGGAGGGGTGCAGAACGACAATGGGGCAGAATGATTTGATGGAACCGGAATCTGTGCACATATTGATTAAAAATGACAAATGACTGCTATTTACTGGTGATTCGGGGAGGTCACAGCCTTTTTTAAAAAAAAAAAACTGACATTGAAACATGCCTCAGATTCTGTTTGTCCTGGAATTGTGTTGTTATTAAATATAATATTTATTCTCGGTATAAACATATGGAACGGGACTTTGGTTCTAAAGTGAAAAGCCTGAGCAAACAGTGTTGTTGTCAGCACCCGGCCATGTCTGCACATCCCGTCCGGCCCCTTCCTGAAACGAGGTGCGCCTCTTTTGACCTCTTTCCCGGGGGGGTATTTCACGCTGTCGCAGGCTCCCTCGCGAGAAGTTCACCCAGCAGACCTTCGGGTTGCAGGTCCCTTAAGGACTTGTCGGTCCTGTGACATTCAGGCCAATTGGCGTCTCGAAATCGCCCGGTATGAGTGTGTGTGCTTGTTGATGGACTGGCATCCTGTACAGAGTAAACCTTGTGTCGTCTCTGTGTGTGTCTCTCTCTCTCTGAATGCGACATCGCCGTCTTTGTGCAGCAGCAGCAGTCATTTTAAAGGCTGTGATTCTTGTGTTTCAGAGATGCTCCTGGACGATTTCCTGCTGACCTACCTTGTATTCATGTCCACCAGTGACCTGTGTCAAGCCTTGCTGGGACAATATCCTTCCAGGGTCGCCGTGTGATGGTCATGTGACTCCAGCAAATGGTTTTTCCAGATTCAAAACAGAAGGTGTCGCTGTTGCAGGGGATTCACAGGAGCGTAGTCAGTAGAAGATGGAGCTATTCTCCTGAAGGAGAATAACAACTAGTTACTACTAGTTGTGCTGAAGAGCATTTTTAAATGGTTGAGTAAGCAAGTGAGTATTTCATACTAAGCAGCAGTACTTGTGAGGCAGTTTTTTTTTTTTTTTTTTTTTTTACTCTAGAGGGCGCTGTAAGACTGGCCTGTCTTTTTTTTTTTTTTTGTAGTGCAGTCTCCCCTCCCCAGTGAAGTCACACCAGCTCCCCATTGCTGGGGGTGTCAACACGACCTCCCCCCTCCAGTCCCACATGTCACTTTTGTTACTGGTGAACTTCAGCAGAAAGATCGTGCATGGCCATGAGCCAGTGGCACAAAACGCCCCAGCCAGAGCCCCCCCGCCGCCCCCCCCTTCCCGACGGGGGACACTTTGATTAATCTGCGCCATTCTCTAAATGATCGCCCGTGGCGGTTTCCTGCAGAGAGTAATTAGACTCTTTGCTTTCCTCCTCCTCCCAGCCACCAGAGGGCGCTGCCCACAGGCCCCATCTCTCCACCACTACTACACCCGCCCCCCCTCCATAACAGGGAGTGCCCCCTTAGAAAACACAGGGGTTCTTCAAGGACAGGTTGCTTTTTTTAAAAAATTGCGTATGCGGTACACAGATATGATCTTACCTGTGTACCTCACTGGAGCTTGAAATGAAGTGTTTTGAGGTAATCCAGTTTTCTGTAAGAATGTGTAACTCTGCAAATCTGCAGAAGCTTGAGCTGCTAAGAAGGTCCATAAATCTCCTTGGCAAACAGCTTCCACCTGCTGGTCTTTGGGATCGGATCTCAGTCACCATGGCAGCAGGCAGATAAGCTGTTATTGCAAAGGGGTGGATGGATGGTGTTTCGCACCTGACTTTCAACAGCAGCCGTACAGCTTGATTCTTCATGGTTCCGCTTGGGCTTAAAGCCAGTGTGATATTCAGCTGCATATTCCTGGTATACCTAGGCCAAGGGTGGCCAATCTCATCCGCAAAGGGCCGGTGTGTATGCAGGTTTTGGGGATAACTGTTCAAACCCTGGTGTGAGGACTCTTCAGCCAATCAGTCCTCTAATTAATCTAATTAGGGGGTTGCAGCAAAAACTTGCAAACACTGCGGCCATTTCTGCATAAGGTTGCCCCCCCCCCCCACACCGACAGACACTTAACCAAGGTCACTCCTATAAAACATGCAGGTGCACGATTAGTAAAAGGTTAGCATCAGCTAGGCGACTAAACGTCAATCATCGCCATTCCTGGAGCCCGCATCCCATGCGCTGTCCTGTGCTGCCGTTGTGACCCTTGACCTCGTTGGCCTTACCTACTGCACCAAGAGATGCCGGGGGAAGGAGGAGGGCAAGGAAGCCCTGTACCGCAAACGCAAGGTGCTACACCTGGTGTCGCAGTGGACCGCCCTGTACAGGGACTTCTTGCGTGAAGAGGAGAACGTCAAGCTCTTCATGAAGGTGTCCGCCGCGGGGGGGGGGGGGGGGGGCGCGCACACACATGTTCAAATTGCACGGGAGAAGCACCTTCTGGTGAATGTTTATCACCACTGATATCAAACGTTTGAGATCGGCCCCTTGAGTTGGAGTTGGGGAAGACCGTGTTGGTCATGAACCCGCGATACTCTAAGTATTAAATATACATTTATATATTTAGGAGATGCTGAAGCGGCATGTTCTGCTAACCAGTCAATTGGCTACGATCTTCTGATGCTGCTTGCTAGATATTTATTTTGTTTTTGAAACATCCTAGAGGGGTAGGTGCCCCCAAAGTGACTCTTTGAGCGGGGTCCCATATTGGGGATTTGATGGGACTTCCTTGGCTTTTACAGGGATTGACGGTGTAACGGCATCCTCAGGGGTGCCCTTGCTCGCCTCTGTGGCGGTGGTGCCATTTTGTTTGGCTAAGCCACATGCGGTGCAATGTGGCTGCGACCGGAAGGTTGTTGGGTCAAGACTGGCTTTGTCAGAATAATCACACATCCGTGGGGCCTTAAGCAAGACCCTTAATCCCCAGCTCCAGGGGTGCTGCATGTTAGCTGACCCTGCACTGTGACCCCCAAGCCATGGAGAAGAAGATGGGGTCAGCAAAGAGACGCATCCCAGAGCACCATACCGTTGCTCGTACTTGCGTGTGACAGTGTAGAGCTGCCTTTCAGACAGAAACGAATTGTTTTCCTGGCCTGTCCCGGGGCAGACGGTGTAACATCACCCCAGCCTTGTGTCTGTAACTGGGCCAGTGTGATGTGAACAGCAGTGAACTAATATGCAGCTTTGGACCCCTAATGACAAAAATATAGAAAAAATATCACACTCACTAGTCTATACAACATAATAAAGGCTGTTAAAATCCCTGGGTGTCCCGTAGTTCAATCTTGGGGCAATTATATATCCGTTAGGCCATTTATTGGAAATCAGTGGGGCTTTTCCTCTCAAAGTCGACGCTATTTTGGGCAAATTTGATGGTAATGTCGACTTGAGTTTCGACACACACCAGTAGCACACCCTCCTGCCTCAGTCTGCCTGCTGCCATGGCAACACCACTAAGCGGAGACGAGCAGAGCAGCACTTCTCCTGGCCAGTGACCACTCCTGGTGACTCGCCTGCCGTGGTGGGTTTCCTAGCCTCTGGGCAAAGAGGGCGGGGCTGCCGATTATGGGCAGGAGGCGGAGTCTGTTTCCGAGGTGACAGCTCAGCATCCCTGTACTGTTAAAATGGTATCAAGACTCTTATTTTCCCCTAGTCTGGAAATGGAATCATCAAACTGGGGCAAGCCTTCCAGTTTGATGACAGCGCTTTAGATAGTAATCACATACATTCATGACATGATCACAAAGGTCCATTCTTCTTCTCTCCTTGCGGACGTCTATGGTCCTCACTGAAAACTCGAACCTGCGATCGTGCATAAAACTGGTTCTTCTGACACTGTGCTACCCCCACTGCCTCCCTGCATGTCTCTGGTGTCTGTCTGCGTGCATACGGTGCTTTCTGGAAGCCTTCCCCTAAAGCCCTCGCTGTCCACCCGCAGACCCTGTACCGATACGTGTTGGATGATCTGTACGAATATCCCACCCTGGAGAAGGACCTGAAGGAGTTTCAGAAACTGTTACGCATGCACCGCAGACAGTAAGTAATTTTGTGTGTGTGTGTGTGTGTGTGTGTGTGTGTGTGTGTGTGTGTGTGTGTGTGTGTGTGTGTGTGTGTGTGTGTGTGTGTGTGTGTGTGTGTGTGTGTGTGTGTGTGTCTCTCTCCCTCCCTCCCCCCTCTGTAGGAATTAATATTTCAGCTTGTCAGTTTATTGTTTTAGATGAAATGATATTTAACGATGTTGAATTTGAACACTCTCGTTATATCTCAGTCCCCATATTAAATTCCATTAAGGCCCAAAATGGCTTTCAGATGAATAATGCATCTGAATCATGCAGCGCCAAAACTGTCAGATCTAACTGCCCCCCCCCAGAGGAACATCTCCCGCCGTGTCCGTGGTTTTTATCTTAAGTGTAGTGTTCGGGGAAGTTTGGCGATGTAGAGGGTGGGGCTTAGTGGAGAGGATGAGTGTCCTGAGGGAAGACCAGGACAGGAAAGTGACAATGGATTTAAAAACGACGGACAAAGGCGAGAAGAGACAAGGGGGCACCTAGGGACCGGGGAGAGGACGGGAATTGGCATGTTGGGACAGAACATCTCTTCTTGTGAAGCTGTGTGAACACAACAGACCCCCTGAGGATCACAGGAAGTGTCACCAAGCTTGGTGTGTGATCGGAGCTTCGCAGCAAAGTCGGGTTTGTTCTCATAACCGTTCTGTGGGATGAATCACCGAGAGGCAAAGCCGTCACTGGGAGACCTGCTAACAGTAGAGAGGAGATGGAGAGAGCAGTAATGGGGCCAGGGGGCGTCGAGGCCCGTGGCCCATGATTTCCCATGGTAGGATCATTACTGTGTGTGGGACCATGGTATCTCATCGGCTTCGGTCCTCACCATGCATCATTCACCATTTTGCTTCAAATTCATGCCCTAACTGGAGAGCAGCACAGCCTGGTGTGTGACAGATGGACAGCTTGTGTGTTATATGCCGACTAAGAAGGACCATGGGAAGATTCCATAAAGCTGAATTTCAGAATCAGCTGTATGACTTAAGTCACATGTGAAAGCTCAAATAGGGAGAGAGATGATTGGCATTCCTATTGGACAATCCTTACATTTGGCTTAAGTTATCTGGCTAATGAAGGAAATCCCTACTTTGTGGAATACCCCCGTGGTAGTAGGTTTATTAGCTAAGCGTCAGCCAGATAATTAGCCTGACGGTTGGCCAAATGATTACCTAAAACATGACAAGCCAGATGATCAGCCAAATGACAGGTAGCCCGATGATCAGCCAAATGACAGGTAGCCCGATGATCAGCCAAATGACAGGTAGCCCGATGATCGGCCAAATGACAGGTAGCCCGATGATCGGCCAAATGACAGGTAGCCCGATGATCGGCCAAATGACAGGTAGCCCGATGATCGGCCAAATGACAGGTAGCCCAATGATCGGCCAAATGACAGGTAGCCCGATGATTAGCTAAGCAGTAATTTGAAAAGCTTCTCTTTAACAAAACATTGAATACTCAGTAGTCGGCAATGTTTATTAAAAGAAGTGAGATGAAAATTGAAGGAAAGGTACCAATCCTTGGAACTGTGATGGGGCAACAAAGAACATGGTTTTCAAGAAGACCTGGAGTCACTAAATCAGACTGGTGACAGTTTCACAACGGGGGCCATTTACCCGCCGATGATGGGGTGAGAACAAGCCAAGGCTCTATTCAGGGAGGTGGGGGGGGGGGGGCCTGTCCAATCGATCTTGCCTAGAAAATGTCCTGGTCAGTGAGCACTGAAGGTGGGCCGGACACAGCTGGAGCTTGCGGTCGGATGAGAGCCATCAGCGGGTGAGCAATGGTGTCCGGGGACGGTCTCTACCAGACACCTTGGGGACAGTGACTGGCTCTTTCTGTCCCGTCCACAGAAATGAATCAGCAACCTTGTACCTTATAAGTGGAATGGATGGATGTATAAGGAATATCATGTCCTGCGTTAGATGTGAAATCCTTTATGGATGTTTTCTTAGTTTATTGTTCAAGAATTCCTCTTTTAGTCTGGGTGACAGAACCATCCAAATGCAGTGACTATTTGCACACAAATGTGCGTGATGATCTAAAGAATAAAACTAATTCGGCTATTTTTGAATTATTTTCTCAGCTGACCTTTGACCTCCTCGTCAGGAGAGGAAGCAATGAGACAGACGCTTAAAATGTCAAGTGCGGCACATCAAAGTTGACGCTTCACGTTTTCGGGGGGGGGGGGGGGGGGTGGCCAGGCACACGTTGACTCAGCCTGACACCTGATTAAGAGACTGTCATTGGACTGGTAGCCCCTACCCCCCCCTATGGACCGCGGCTATTCGGGTGTAGCGTCTCGCGCTGATTGAGGACTGGCCGCCGTTATCGATGTAACCAGGCGAATGATGAGGACTTTAATTACCTTTTCTGCTCGGGTCACAATTCACCCGAATCACGTTTTAACACCTTTGGAAATCAATACCTCCCTCACCCCTCCGCCTCACCATGTACCGTGAAATATGTGAGCAGCTAAAGCCTATTTAATGGGGACCCTCATTGTGTTTTTCTCCCCCCCCCCCATAGCACTGTGGAAGAGTACTCGCCTCGCAGAAAGGTAAGAATGCCAAAGGTTTATGGCGCGAGGGGGGGGGTGGGGGAGATGAGAGGTTGTTCGTTTTGCGTTATTGGGAAGTTTTTTTTTTTTTTTTTTTTAATAATTCATAAGAATTCATACACAAAGGGCAGCTCAGTCTCGCCTGTGCACATGTACCACATCTGACTGCATCACGTTCCTCAACGCACCCTCCCCCCCCCCCATTCTTACCTCATCTCCCGCTGGAACATTCCGTTGCTAAAAGGCCTCTCAGACACAATGGTGACTTACGCTCCACTAATTCTGCGCCGTCCCTCACAGAACAAGGTCCTTTTCCACCAATTGAGCCTGAAGGAGAACGGTCTTCAGCTCAGAGGCGTGTACAGCGACACCAGGGAAGGTAGGACCCTGGGTCCCCCCCCGGGGCGGGGCGGCGCCCCCTGACTGTCCCTTGAGGAGCCGGTGGCTTTGGCTCCTCTGTAGCTTCTCTGCCCGGTGACGCGCTTTGCGTCATGGAGAGAGAATAGAGAGCGTTAGCCGCTGCCTTTTAGTTACTGTATCTGAACTTTATCCTGGAAATCTAGAACCAGTTAAATGTATAGTAACAATGTTCAAATGAAGCTTCATGAACCACTTGCTATATTTTCTGACCCCACTAGATGGTGCTGTCTGTTCACAAAAGGGCTCAAAGCAATGCTGCAAAGCAAACAAAGAGCGCCATCTAGTGGGGTCAAAAAATACAGCAAATGGTTCATGAAGCTTCATTTGGCTAAGGTCAATATGCAGATAAAGGTATATAGAAGGTATATAGATAAATATTTTTAGACCTGCCTCCACAGCTCTTAACAATGACTAGCACCCCTTGTAGGTTTGATGGTTGCCTGTCTGTGAACCCTGTCTGCAGTTCTGTGCCGTGTTCACGTGACTCCGGACTCGTACCTGAGCGTGAGGGCGAAGACTACGGTGGTGGCCCAGGACCTGCTCCGCGTTGTGGCTGAGAAGATGGAGCAGGCAGAAGAGGAGCTGGCCCTGGCGGCCGTCCGCTACACTGGCGGTAAGGTTGGACACGGCCCCGCTCCTGCCCCGAATCCGTAGGCTGTACCTAGACCACAGCTCGTATTTAGCAAAATACTACAATCCCACTTCCTGTGAGGTCGGAGACGGAGCATCTCTTTCTCTTGGAGTAGAACCAGTCAGTATGTTGCTGATGCCCACTCTGTGCTTTTCTCATTGTGCAGAGAAGCTCGTCCTTCAGCCCCATGACAGCATCTGCTCAGAGTCCCTGGCGTTACCTGAGAGACTGCTAGCATACCGGAAGGACACGGGGGACATAATGGTACACCAGCAGGGTCTATGTTCTGTGAACCAGCGCCCCCATCTGTTCTAGATCCGAGATCATTTGCTTCTGTATTTGCTCTCAGAAGCCCCGTGACCCAGTGACACACATCCAGCAGTGTGATGTCTCGCTCTCCCCCCCCCTTCTCTGTCCCTCCCAGAAGCCACTGATGGACGGTGCCGAACTGGGACACCGAGCTGCTCGACTCCTCAGCCTGAACACGTGGGATGTGGCTGTCGCCCTCACCAGCTTTGACTGGAGTCTCTTCAGCTCCATCCACGAGGTAAAGCTCATTAACGCACATGCGTTGGTGTTTAACTATAGAGTCACAGGTTCTGATCCCTTTGTTTAATTTTTGTTTGTATAGCAAAGCATGTAACGTAAGACATTGGTTAAATAGTAAGTAGCGGCTAATTCGGTTTCCAAATGGAGAAAACTGTAAAATTATAAGCTGATGCAGTTTAATTATTCTGAGCTCAGCTGTCGTAGATGAGGCTGAAACATCATTCTTTGTTTCCCCTCCTCGCACTGCAGCAAGAGCTGATCTACCACACGTTCACCCGGTCAGCCAGTGGGGGGCGCACCGTAGCGCTGGAGCTCCTCCTGCAGCGCTGCAACGAGGTGCAGCTGTGGGTGACCACAGAGGTGCTGCTGTGCGCCACAGTGGCCAACGCGTCCAGCTGTTCAAGAAGTTCATCAAGATCGCTGCCCAGTAGGTCCCCCCTCCCCTCGTCTTCAGCCTTGTGGCTACTGCTCCAAGGCCAGCTGTCAGAGCATGTCGAATGTGCTTAATAACAAACAACTCCTTTGCAGACAGGAGTAGCGGCTTCGAAAATGCACTCGCAACCAGAAGGTTGCTAGTTCAAGGCAAGGTACTAAATGAAATGTAGATGCATAATAGTCTTTACAGTTTTGCTGTCCCCGGGTGCCCTTCTCCACAGTCTAGCTCTAAGTATCTGGAATTCATTGTTTTGTCCTGGACAGATGCTACAGTCTTGGCGGAATGTATAGCAGGCAGACATAATAAACAATGCCTTCCCCCCTTTCAAAAAAAGAATGCAGGTCAGCTTGTTTTGAGTTCAGAAAGTGCCTAAGGGGGCAGAGTGGGGGGCGGATGTAGGTATAGAGAGAAACTGCACTACCTGCCCCCCCTGACCCACGCACATGCACCATATGGCAGACCCCCCCTTTGTCGGCAACATGTGCACGTGTGCCCCCCCCTCGGCTGCACCTCACATGTACTCCATGATCATTGTATGCTTATACCGCACTCTGAGTGCCCCCCCTCCATTATGTATCTGTAAATGTGGCACAAATAGGAGGGAAACCATCTTGAGGCTCGTCAGGACATATAAAATATTTATCCTGTCAGTCACACGTCGTTGGGCAGGAGGGGGCCAAGGGAGCCGCCCGCCTGTGTGTCCAGGGCTTTTTTCAGGCTGTACGGGTTAATTTCCGCGAAGACAGTCATGACGAACCATCATTACCGTTGCCCCCCCCCCCCTTCCCAGCTGTAAATCCCAGCGAAACCTGAACTCCTCGTTTGCCATCATCATGGGCCTGACGACGGCAGCAGTGAGCCGGCTGAGCCAGACGTGGGAGGTAAATACGGGGGGGGGCAGGGCTACACATGAGCGCGATCCTCGGCACGTAAGCTGGAGTTTCTCGGAGCTGAGGCTCTCTGCTCGTTTTTCTTTTCCAGAAAGTTCCAGGCAAATTCAGGAAGCTGTTCTCAGAGCTGGAGCTGCTGACAGTGAGTCCGGGCGGGGAGTGTTGACAATGACCATCTGCCGGGGAATGAGAGTGTCTGCGGTTTGCCTTTTGTGTGGCTGTGCCCCTGCCCAGTAGCTTGTTCTAATTGTCCCTCCTCAGGACCCGTCCCTGAATCACAAGGCCTACAGGGACGCGTTCAAGAAGATGAAGCCCCCGAAAATTCCCTTTATGCCTCTGCTGCTGAAGGGTAAGGGCCTGCGCACCAGCGTGTGTGGAGGCTTGGTCTTTGAGGGGTGACGTGTGGTGGAGACTTTAACCTCTTTTTCCCCTTTTGGCCTTTCAGACATCACCTTTATTCACGAGGGCAACAAAACGTTCCTGGACAACCTGGTGAACTTTGAGAAGCTGGTGAGTGGAGAGAGAGTGCGGCACACTCGTGTTTCTTCATGCACCATGCTTAAAGAGCATCTCTCTCTCTCTCTCTCTCTCTCTCTCTCTCTCTCGCTGTTCCCCGCAGCATATGATTGCAGACACCATTCGGTTGATGCGCCACTGCCAATCAGATCCCATGGGTAGGTATTCCTCCTGCCCGCACGCGTCTATCAGGGATGCTGAATGCAGTATGTGAGAAACGGCCTCTAGTGGTCACAAGTGGTGTTGCACGTGTGAAGATGTTCCCGGCACTTTTTAAGCCCATCTTCGCCGTATGTCGTGAGAATTTATATATATAGTGATCATAGGAGGTCGTGTGATGGCAATGACAACGGGGGGGAGGGGCTTGAGCAGTGCGTGCCACCAGCGGGGAGTCACTAACATAGCCCGCAACACACTGACTGAGGGGGACTTTATGATCATTCTAAACATAGCTGCGGGAGGAACAGACCCTAATGAACGCGTCATCCATGACAAATTCGCTCCCCGTTAATGCTTCTCTAACTTATTCGGTTTGTGCGAGACACACAAATGCCCTTGTTCTGTGGCGGTTGCTGTATGAGGATGCCCCCCCCCCCCCCCAGCCTATCCCTTCTGCTGACGAGTCACAGATTCGCGGGTCTAATAGACATTAAAGGTTTCCCCCAGGGAGCGAAGCACACAGCCATCCTGCACATGCCGGCATCCACTGGAGACAGCTAATGGCCCCCTGCGGGGGAACAACACAATGAAAACGTCTGCTTTTCCTTACCGCTGCAGTGCTGCACTCCTGATAGCACTCGATAATAAAAGAGGCGGGGGACTATTTTCTGACTGAAGGCATTTGTAAGGCATGTGCACCCTCTAGTGGTCAGACAGTACCACTGCACCTGATCTGAGTATTTGAAGTTCTTTGAAATGGACAATATCCTCAGATGGACTCAAAATAAACCACCATGTTTATCAGGGTGGGTGACAGGTCCGTTATCAGTATGCTTTTTTTACCCATCTATCTGTCCATCCATCTATCTTTAGACTTGTATGAATCTGCAACCTACACTTTTTTCTGTAGTAGTTCTTATAAAAACTGATTTATGTGGCCCTATATCCTTTCATGGAGGGATGTTTCTTTAAGAATTACTGATGAGAGCACAGCAGTTTTGAGAAGGCTGTTATTTTGGACTCATCCAAACATCTATCCATGCATCCATCTTCAGACCCACTACTCCAGAGAACCGAGACTTTAACTAAATACCCTATGAGTGTTTTTTAGCCACTATGCTAAAAAGATAAAGGTTTTCTGCTAGTGATGGCCAAATGAAGCTTTGTGAAGCACTTGCTGTCCTCTTTTCCAAAAAGGGCTCAGAGCAAAGAGCACCATCTAGTGGGGTGAGAAAATACAGCAAATGGTTCATGAAGCTTCATTTTGCCATCTCGGCTTTTTGCTGCTAATACCGATGTGATGTGTTTGTTGAAGGTGTGTGATTATCTTTTTGCACCCCAGGCAATGAGATGACCCAGAAAGATAGTCCAGAGGTGCGGGCTTGCGTCCACTACCTCCACGTCATTGACAATCAGCAGATCCTGTTTGAACTGTCTCACCGACTGGAGCCTCGGGCTTAAGCCACAAAGACTGAGAGTGTGCACGTCACACGCCAAGCACTTTGAGATGGGGGGGGGGGGTGGGGGGGGGCTTGGCCTGTATCGGGGCAACAAAATAGGCACAGACGTCCATGCTTGGAACATCCCGAAACGCAAACTACAGCCAAGCTGTTTCTGATGAGTCTGTACGCATTTCTATGCTCAACCACCAGGGGGAGACAGACACTCAGCTGCGGAATACCAAGGCAGAAGCCAAACAAGAAGCAAATGGCACCTAGTGGCTGAACGGCAGGACTTCAAACCCAGTGGGTGAGGGGGTGTTCGTTTCTCCATCTGTAGATTTTGAACACGCGAACTGGTAAATACACGCAAATCTAATACGTGTAGCTGTGGACAGAGAAGGGCAGGACACTAGCGTCCAGGGATATGCAACCATGAAGTTCGCTAGTTGACTTTGAGCAGATTTAAAAGCCACATTTGGGAGTTTTCAGTATGGAGAAGAGTTCAGCCAGAGTAGTTAGAAAACAGATAGTGTTGACATATTCTACAAGTGACCAGAAATAACAGTATTGAATTCAGAGTAATTTCAAAACTAAAGTGTGTGTGTGTGTGTGTGTGTGTGTGTGTGTGTGTGTGTGTGTGTGTGTGTGTGTGTGTGTGTGTGTGTGTGTGTGTGTCTTCTGGGGAAAAAGTATTGTGAAACCACAATAATTCTACTTGTCCTGCAGTGTTTTTGCAGGCCCACGTTTCTTGATTCCACACCTTTTATGTACTTTTACTCAAACAATTTGGTTTGGGGGATGATCTGGCATCTCCCTGCAACCCAGTCAAAGCTCCATATTCTTAATTAGCAGAATATATTTTAGAGGTATGTATGCGTTTCAGAAGCCAATAACATATTTCTAATGTGGTGCCAAACCATTAACGAAGACAATGCAATTTAAGTAGAATAACATTTTTACAGTGTTGAGCCTTATCTTTAATAATCAAATCTCAGTACAGCCATTTCACGAGCTGCTGCATTTCTGCAAGGCCCCGGTCGTGGCGCGTGTAGGTGCAGACCGCGGGCGATCTATCGTCACGACGAAGTCTATACATGCCCAGCTTGCGATTTCGCCTCCAAAAGCAGTTTTATAGGCATCACATGGCCGTTTCCTTCGTCTATCTTTTGAACACTGTACACAGTTAAAACTCTCATTGCGACTTTGACGAAACTGCGTTAACATGTAGCGTCCTCTGAACGGTGAGAATCCTGCTCTCCGCTCCCGAACATTTGCTATGATACATATATGCCAGGAACGGACTCTGGTTTGGGGGGGGGGGGGGGGGGGGGGGGAAAGAAAACAACGTTTATACTCTTTGCAGCTCTACTATCATGTTCTTTGTGTAATAGTGGATATATGTTTTAGATTTCCACTATGTGGTTTTCATGGTATCTGTAACCTGTTTACACACAACGCGTGTAGATTTTCTGTGAAGATGTTGTGAATATTTTCCTGTGAGGCATTAATATTATTTATTGGGGGGGGGGGGGGGGTATTTGAATGGGGGGTAATAAAGAGGAATCCCTGGACCGTGCGAGGTTTGTTATTCACTGTACAGGGATTACGGCAGCCAGAACAAGTATGACTGAGAAAATCTGCAACCCACGCGCTCCGGTTTTCTGTAGTAGTACAATTTTGTAAAAAAACTGATTTGCTGTATATCCCTATAATTCACTTTCATGGAGACGTTTCTCTGGGAATTATCGATGGCAGGACAGCGGTTTCGAGAAGGCTGTCGTTGACGCATCAAAATAGACGGAAAATTAAAATAATTCGTTGTGGGCTGTAGTTTTTCCCAGCAATTATTGTTCTGTATTTATTTATTTTTCAAGATGCTACTAAACTGGTCTGCATGGAGTTTCTTAAACCACACATCGACCAATTCACCTTGTGGGAACAGAAGCCTTTGTAATAATCTGTAAAAATGCAAACTGTGTGAATTATTTATATGTAAAAAAAATTATAAAGCAATACATTTTCAGCATGTCCGTCCCTCACGCCGCTTCCAAACCATGCCTATTTTCTAATTATATGCATTTTTACAGTGATTTGAAAGTTTATTGAAAAATAAAACGTTTTATGTTACAAACATTGCTTACAGTCTTTATAGTTGATGGCAACCATTGGAATGTTTTGAGAAAAACATTCGCCTGCAAAACTTATTTTAATATTTACTCGCAATGCTGAAATAAAACTGCTAAGACTGAAAACCTGACATTATTGCAAGATTCTTCCGTATATCAGCGAATAATGGAAACCAAGTCTGCCAACATCTACGAACAGTTTCTTCAGGCATAACGTGAAGACGATCCGCACAAATATGGAGGAAAAGCAAGATACATTTAATGCCTGTGGTCCACAGAACGCCGCTTCTCAGCGTTTGCTATTCGTGTGGATAGAAAAGCCTCCACCAGTCATAGAATTAAAGAGGGTACGCGAATATTTCATCTCAAGGTGTTTAAACCAGGTCTTGACTCATTAACGAGGCCATCAACGTCAAGAATCTGAGGCGAAAAAAGTTTTGCATCCAGTTTTTCGACCAAAAGCCTAGGAAGTGGTGGTGAATTCAAGAAGCTTGTTTTGGGGACAGAGAAGCACGAAGCGGGAAGGCAGCCAGTAAGAAGCACTTTGAGAGTGTTTTAATTGAGGCGTTTGGATGGGGGAGATGGTAATTTTTCTGCACCTGCGTCCCAACCAGCTTCAGCGGGTATCTAAAAAACAGCATTTATTTTTGC
Source organism: Brienomyrus brachyistius (assembly GCF_023856365.1). NCBI lineage: Eukaryota > Metazoa > Chordata > Actinopteri > Osteoglossiformes > Mormyridae > Brienomyrus > Brienomyrus brachyistius. Next base: position 3,033,237 of record NC_064555.1, on the reverse strand, counting down.
CTAATATGCCGATTACCTTCCTTGTATTACCTTTCGCAAACTTTCCTTTTTCCAGTCGTTAGCGGTGTTGCCAAGTCCGCTTATTATAAGTGACTTTGGACTTTTTATGAAATCGCTTATTATTTCATTGAGTTGCAGGTTGCGTATTTGGGCTTGTTGTTTTGAGGTTGTTGTTTTAGGGCTTATTTAAATCTAATCTTATTTTTATATAGATGTATAGATCTATCATTCGAAGGAATTCAAATATTAATGACAACAGTTATAATCGGCATATAGGCTTAGCCCGTCATTGGTCAAAAGATTGACATCAGACAGTTGACTTAGGCCTATACTTGCTTGCATAAAATAGCTTAAAACTTAAAGGAGATCATACCATCAAATGCTGCGTAAGGTTAAGGGGGCGTGTCCCTATGATTGGGTAGTAATTTCACCGTGAGTTGAATAAAGTTATCGTACTTTAATTTTCATGTAGTCATATATTCCATACATTATACAGCGGTATACTGTATTTTTATTTTCCAAACACACACATTAATTCACTATTTCCTTAAGGATAGTTTCAGCCATTCTAATTAACTCAGTTAATCTAAAAATTTACATAGACCTAATATGATACTTAGTGATTAAAGGATAATTAAGAGTTCTTTTTACGCAGATATCACGTAATTTTGCATGTCTCATATATTTCCTTTGTGTTGTGATATTTAAGTTTAGTATCCAATAATTTGTGTAAGGACCATATTTAGTTTATGGCTAACCATAAGGAGCTGTTTACTGCCACACTAACGAAAGAAAATCATAAGTTAAAACCTTTGAACCATGCCCTCCGGTTTCCTGTTACTGTTGCACGCTTGCTATATGTACAATGAACACACACAATACGGCAAACACAGGACACATTGTGTTCCAGGAGGTCGTGTGCAATTGGACTTATCTTTGGGCTTGGCGCTGTAGGCTCGTTTTCAGGAGTGAGGATGCGTGTTTGTTATCGAGAGACTTGGCAACACTGGTTGTTGGTGTTATGGTGGGGCATGACAAAGGAGGGATTATCCACATAGCAGCTATCAACAGACAGGATTTTATTAACAATACAGAACACAAACGGAGAAGGAGAAAACAAAGGGACCGTGACCGGCAACTAAGGCATGGAGCAACACCGGAAACCGCAGGGCAACAGCCACAATGAACTACTCGGGAACAGAACAAAAGCAGGCGCTGAAATACACTAATAGCAAGACTAGACAAAGGAAAGGTGAGAACCATAACTAATTAAATAATCACAAAGGCCATCAAGCCATGCAGTGGCCTGAGGAGCAGGGAAACACTAAGTCCGTGTTTTTGCTTCCTCTCAGCTCCCATAGCACCTGTACCAGGTATTCTCTGTTCCTGATTGGCTGGGAGCTGGGAGGTAGCAAAAACGTGGACTGTCTGGGTTTCCCCAAGGACTGGGTTGGGAAACACTGTACTAGGGTAACACAACATGGGATGGCCAGTGAGAGCTGCTGGCTAAATGAGGAAAAGACACTTGAGACAGGTCCTGAAAATCTAAACTTCGGCCTAAATATACCGCATAATTGAAAGTTTGACTGGTAATTTTAAACTAACAAAAACATCTTATTGGTTTAACGTAGGAGTCTGGACTTTTGTGGGTATCATGTATGAGGTAAACAAACCACTGTTCAAATCATAAGGGAGGTTTTTATGATGTTGAGTCCCATGGACATTAATGGTGAACATAGTTAGAACAGTCCCGTAGCTTGACGTTAAACCCCCGGGTGCAACGACAATCTACCCGACAGAGTGTGGACGATCCGCCGAGCCTTATCCTCAACTGAAGGCGGAGGAGGGGGGGGGACACCAAACAAAGCTTAAACAGCTGCCTCCAATTTGCTCTTACTGGGCTTGCTGTGACAGCGCTACCTGCTGCGTGAAGCCGATGGGGCTCTGTGATTTCCTCCGCTCGCCCGGCGCAGCGTATCATTTCCCCGTCATCTAATGGCTCGTTAGCGAAGCGCCTTGACGGGATCCGAGCACCGAGATAAAGACTCGCTGACGGGAAGGAGAGCCCCGATTCCCTCCGGAGGATGAGCCCAAGTACCCAGCTGCAGGTGTTCCGCTGACAATGTGGGAAGCGCTTAGGTCCCAATTGAGCAGAAAATTAAGAACAAAAAAGTATTATTTGTGGGCGAAAGATGCTCGTCTCCAGCAATCATGCGTAATTTAAACGCAGCAGTGCGTTTAACTATATAGCGTGACAAATCAGTCACTTCCTTCGCGCCGTCTTCCATTAATCGTAGTGAGAAACAGTTTATATACATCCACTAGTATTGGCCTACGGGTCCGTGTTTGAGTATCTAAGACAGGTAGAAAATGTCTTTTTAGTAGGCTTGGGTAGAAATGAAGAGGTTTTATTTTGCCTACTCCTTGTCCAGTAAAACCTTTATCTCTATTTTAAGACGAGCATCGGAAATATTGTGTCATAAATACACTGAAACAAAGGCTCAAAACTTTTTGATATAAACTGACCACGTCTGTTGCGTCCTTTGGTAAGACGTAATGTAATGAAGAGTCTGTATGAGAAGGTATAGCTTACAACTGTTAGCAAAGTTACCGTCCACTAAATAACTATGTCAGTAATCAGGTGCGCAGGAATGGGCGGAGGGTACCCAATATTTAATTTGGCATCATTCGTCCCTCCAAAAATAACTTTACATTTGAATTATAAAGTTAAGTCTCGACCAACATCAAACCCTCTGCCACGCCATGGAAATTAGTTACGCTGTAGTGAACCATTCCTTTGTTTTCCTACAATCCTATAAATATCGGCACGAAGTTGTCTTTCTTCCATCTATGGACGTTTCAAAGGAAATAAAACACCAGAAAGGATAATCCCAGAGTGGTGATGGCACTCCGGGTTTCTGAGCAGATATATCCAAAGGTCTTCAAACAATACATTGCTGGGATACAACAGTAATATAATAATAAATTACTTTTTGTGTACAATGCTTCATCATTTTAGAATGGTTTTAATATTTTTGTCGTTTCGGCTGTAGATTCGGTGAAATGAGCTGGAAACTTTGACGTCAGAATCCTTTGTGACGTCAAGTGACGAATAGGGAAGTTGTACAGTCATATTTAAGAATAAGAACATTTAATTTATCCGACACCAAATAAACGTTAAGATAAACGTCCCTGCTTTTCCACCTGAAGATGACAGCTGACACTTGTCGAGCTGATCCCGGATTTCTTTCTGCGTAAGAATGAGATCTAACCCATCATTATGGTGAATCCTACGTTCCATCACTGGGTATTTTTACCCTGTTTCGTCATCCTGGAAATGCATCTTGCCGGGGAATGCTAGACAGACATGGGCACTTATTATTCCTTTGTATTCGTGCTTCAGTTATTCCGTACTTAGAAAGAAAGCAGAGGACGACAGTTTAAATGCGAGATACAACGGACAATTGTAGTGACTCGGCGTGTGACCTTCATCGTGCATCACGAAAAATATATATCTGCCGGGTTTGCATTGCTTTCCGCGGGGTAAACCTATATTTATTTATCGCGTCTCTCGTGCACAGGATGTTTCTCGCTCTAAATTCCCGGGACATTCTTGTGAAACGATTTTAGTGAAGGTGTATCGGCAAATGTGAAATATTTCTGCTGCTCCAATATGTACGGTTCAATATTTGTTATTTTTATGACAGTTTAGATTTGTGCATATGGCTAAAATAACAAAGAACAGAAGAGTAGTCTTCAACATTGTCTTAAAAGTGTCTGCAGCTGGTACCCCTAAGTTACAAGCGAAATGAGCCTTGGCGGCCACATAGACATATTACATCGCTAGTGAAATTGCTGACAGTTGCCTACGTTCACTAAGGAGGGCGGGAGGCGGTTGTTGTTTCCGGGGACTCTCGTCATGTAGAGTCTGTATGTAAAAATAAAACATTAAGACGGTCCCAGCATTCAGAAGACTAAAAGCATAAACTAGCACAGCAATGGACATAAACACTAAAGACAACAATGTGGAAGAAGCAAAAGGTAGCTGGTGAGCAGAACATGATGCTTCAGGCTGCTAAATAAGTAAACTGTTTATTCATTTTTTAGTGTTTGGACTGTTTGTTGGCAACTGGGGGGTCCCAGTACTCGGGGCACCACACAGATGTGTGGTTTGAGTGGTGGCAGCCATACACCTCCTTTGAATAAGGGATGTCCTCCCATACCAGGATGGTGGTTCAGGGCCACTTCACACCTTGGGGTTGGGGGGTTGAGTCCCACCCTCAGTTGTGTGTGTGTGGAGGGGGCCAGTGGGAGATGGATGGATGGATGGATGTTTAGTAAAATGCCTTAAAATGGCTACCCAGAATCTCTTAATGACTACTGACCTGTTGCCCTAATGCCGGTGTTTCTGACGACATTCCGACATGTTGTTCTACGTCACCTGAAGTCCTGCGGTTCCTCAGTGGATCTACACCATTTGCCTGCCACCCCAACAAGTCTGTGAAGAACACCATCCAAAGACCCACTTTGGGTTGAAGGGGTCCAGGGGCTTCTATTTGTTGGTTTTGATTATTGGGGGTGGGTGTAAATGCCCCCATCTCCCCCTATAATTTACGCCCATGACATTAATCAAGCACTTCACTGCATTATGCACCATCTAGAGATACTCAATACCAAGGTATGTGTGCTATTCATGAACTTCAGCTCTGTCGACCCCCAGCACTCTTCCCCAAACTAATGGAGATGGACACTGAAGTAACAGGGGGGTAACTGGCTTCTGGAGATCATATTCTGCCGACATCAGTCTGTCAAGGTGAAAAGTTTATTGTGCCCCCCCCACCAGTCATCAGCACTGGAATACCACCAGGCTCCATGTTCTCCTGTTCTGCCCTGACCAAATGCTTCTCAGCAGTGAAACAAGGTTGTCCCATTTCCGAGGTTTCTTGGCTTCTTCACATGCGGTGTAGAAATGCGTCCTTTTCCCGCTCCGCGGAGAACGCACCTGATGGATCCTTCGCAGCCCAACATATCCCAAGATTCACCGCGCAGAGGTAAAGGGTGTGTCTCGGCTAGGTGATAGCAGCAGCACTTTATGACTTGAGGGTAACACCGGGAACAGCTGGTGACACAAATAGGAAATTATCCGTAGGCCAGACTGTCCCATTTGACAATGCTTTCCGTTCGACCTCCAGAGAAGGCGGCATAAACGTGCCAAAAGGATTGTGTGTGTTCTATTTCAGCTGACGACTCAGACCTCTCACCACAAGAACATGCTTCAAGAGAAGCTTCTTTCCCATTACTCTGACCAATCAGCAGTCCCCCGTTTGTAATCAACAACAATGCAACATTTGCACAGTTTAAATGTTTACATTTGCATCCACACAAACCCCGGACAATCTGTTCACTCTTTATAATTGCATATTTCAGGTGAAGTCATGTCATGCACTAAATTTACTTATGTATGTTGACTTATCTTACTTATGTCAACTTATGTCAATTGCACTACTTAAGTTTTGGCACTAATCAGTTTCTTACACCTTTGGCTTTCCACTGTCCGCTGTGTATTTTGCTTTGTATTTATACTCTGTCTGTAACTTTATTGTCTATTCTGATTCTGCCACGATCCCTACACTTTGCCGCGAGCATTTCTCTTCGCGCGAAAACACGATGAGCAATACGTCGGACTGTTCCATTTACAGCTGTTGGAGGGGAGCAAGACTGCACGGCTAAATTTATGTAATTGCGTGATTGCTTTGCTTATATTTTAACATAAAGTTAAATTAAGAGTTTTAATTAATAAACACAGTGGTTGCATAAATTCAAATAAAAGCTGGATTATTTTATTGTTTTCTAAGTAAACATACTAGGTCATAACCTACTCGCTCTGCTGCGGAGCTTTCGGGCGTGTGTTGTTTTTTAAACCATTCATCTCATTGTGCGGGCATGTGAGAAAGTTTAAAGGAAGGCTAGTAAAAACTAATATCAATGGAGGTGAGTATTAAGGGCATTTATTTTTGAAGTCGAGGTTTAAGATTGCCTTTGTGGTCTTTAGGGTTGACATCAGTGACTATATTGTTGTAAGGGGTGTTTTCGGTAACAGACAATGCCGCACATTGCCTCATTGTATCTTCAACAAGTAGCAGCGTGCTTTACGCAGCACATACAATTAGGTACAACGTTTGTGTTTTAGGTCAGATCACATTAGACCATAGCCAAGTAACGTTTATTTCAGATACTCTTCACACTCAAACTCAAAAACCGAAATGCATTTCTATAACGCATGCTTAATCCGGTGCCTAGAATAGTACATTATCATTATTACCCGCGAAACCAGACTTAGCGATTTCTCGCCAGTTATTAGATAACGTTTCACGAGTTAGCTAAGTGCATAGTTTAAGACAGTTAAGTGCTGGTCCTTTTCCACGTCGCACGCCGCTGAGTGACACTCAGCTGAATTATTGTTGACCTCTGACGATGAGGGAGGTCTGTTTGGTTTGTAGGCTTTTCCATCCTCAGCTGATTATGAACAGCACAGATTGCCATCACGTTCAGGGGAATCTAGGCACGATCCCATTTTAATCTTTAAGATTAAGTACTCTGTACAGACGTGCATTTTTTTCACACGCAATAACCCTGGCATGTAAAACGCCGTGGCATTTATCTTAAATACTTTAAGTAAACTGGGGTATTGAATTCTACAACAGCCATGATTATATTACCCGTCTAAACTTTAGAATTATTCACTGATTTAGTCACTTAAATATTAAGGGATCGCTGTGAACAGGATAAGGGAACCTGTCTCTGACTGTAGCTGTACGTAGGTGTTGTGTTTCCGGTCCAAGTACATCACGGAGGAGCTGGTTCGGATCTTCTCCGAGGAAACGGACAGCGAGGAGGAGTTCGAGGGATTCGGCTGGGATGGAAGTCCGCGGCTCAACTGCTGGATAAAGGGCGTGGTGTGTGCTGTTGCGTTGGCGACAAAACAAATTTCCTGTCCTGAATTCAGATGCGATAATATGAGTAATTAAAGCTAATTTAGGCCCATGTGTGAATCCTGTAAGGTCATGGTTTTAAAATCTCTTTTAAATAAATGATTGTGGTGGGCAATCAAAGTTACTGTTTTGCACTAACACTTATCTTGGTCAAGGTTGTTTTAACGTTATGTTACCCCCCCCCCCCCCCTTAGTCGGAATCCACAGAGGACACTGGCTTTTATTCTGAAGGAGAGTCAAAGAATCCCGTGGGACGCAGCCCCCCTGGCCTCCGCGTGGCCTTCCGGTTCCCCTCCAAGAAGCGTCCGGCCCGGCAGAAACATGGGTCCGACTCTGACCCCCAGGACTCTGATGGGGCCTGGGCAGAGGTGGAGAGTGCGAGGGTTGCCCTGAAGCCCAAGCTGGGGGGGCGGGGGGAGGCCCTTGGGCCATACGTCAGGGCAGAGCTTGGCGATGACAACGCGGATAGCGAGTTCCAGTGCAAGCGTGCCAGGAACATCGAGGAAAATAAAGCGATGGTAGGTTTCCATTTACTCTTATAATGAAGGACTTCACTCTAGGGTACAACAGCCGAGCCCTAAATATCGGAACGGCAACCGTTAGCTCACGAGCAGTGCAACATCAAACCGTCGATTTATTTTTATATAGCACATTTTCACAACATTAAACTGTCTCAAAGCACTTACATTATCCCCTCCCAAAGCCCCCAGAGAGCAAGCCAGGGGCAGCAGTGGCAAGGAAAAACTCAATAGTTGGAAGAAACCTTGGAAGGAACCAGACTCAAAGGGGGGGGGGGGGCATCCTCCAGGGGCCCGGCAGAGGAAGTCCAAAATAGCAATGTCTTGATTTATCAAATACACTAGACTAGAATAGGCCAGGTATAAATGTGGAAGGTGCAGTGGAGATATGGAAGCTGATTTCTGGGCAGTAAGGTGAGGATGCTGCATCCGTCGCCATGACGGAGGGGGGTGCCGTCGAGCAGCAGGCAGGACAGGACAGGCAGATGTTTAGTTAGGGTGGGGGTGGGGGGGCTGGCAGGAGACTGTCCACCATCAGGAGCTCCAGGACAAAATCCTTCCTGGTGTGTGGGAGAAGTAAAAGCGAGCAGCGTGTTAAAAAAAACTGTGTGACAAGTAGATGAAATCATACGAAGTAATTTGTACAAGTTTCATATTCCTTTTATCTGCGTGTCTGCATTGCTCGCAGAATTGATGCACAGGTGCTGTGTAACTGGCGTTTCTCCCCCCCCCAGCTTGCAAAGTTATTTGCGGACATGAATTCAGTTCCTGAGCTTTCCCCGCAGAAGACGCCCACGGTGAGTGTTGTCAGCTGTAGCAGCTGGCCTGTTGCTCCTGTTACAGTAAATCGTCGGTTACTGTGGCGGCTGCCTCCCGGAATTTCTGGGTATTTGCATACATTACTGGTGAATTATGGGCGTTTGGTGTTTTTTGGTTTATTTTTTTAAGAAAAAGAAGACTCGGAGAAAGAAACTCTCCTCCAATGGGATGATCGAGCGGCGTAACCCCTCCCGAAGAGCACGCCCCCCCGAGCACTTTGGAGTGGAGGAAGTCTTGGACTCCACCACCAAGCTGTCGGCCTTCGACAGACTGGACACCAAGAGCCTCTTGGAGGTGAGATAATGTGCAGCTTGAATCTGGATGCAAATAAGAAATGAGTTTGAGTTTTTCCTCCAAATTCTAAGGAGACTGGTGAGCTGTATGTTGATTCTATAAAATTGAAAAAGAATGAATGAAGGTCAGGAGACTTCATTTGGTGCCATTAAGGTCACAGTTGGTTGTTCCTTGTGTCATGGTCAGTGGCTTACAGTTTAATAATTTAAATACAAAGGTCTATTTACTGGGGGAATTAATGAAGCCAGATTAAATATGGGGGGGGGGGGGGGGGGGGGGGGTAACACATTCCTCAGGTTCTGATTCATGACTGAATGGAAGGTGCTTCTGGTAATTATCCTGGTGAAGGCAGGAGGAAGATGGCCCAGGCCCCACGGCGTGAGGAGGAGCTCCAGGAACAGGCATCTCCTGCGTGACGTGGTCGACATCACCAAGGAAGAGCTAGAAAACGTGGCCCAAGCGGCGAAGGACAAGATCCTCGACAAAGACCATGTGAGTCTCTGCCGGCCCTGATCCTGAGGCCGGTGGTGGAGGTGATGAGGCTTTGAAAACTGATGTTTACCTGAAACGCCATTCGCTGACTAGCCCATGTGACAGTGGTCAGCTGACTTATCTGGCCCGAGCTGGCAGTGATTGGCTGCCCACAGCAGCCCCACACACTGTGGTATGTAGCGGCTCACTTTCTCCAGGCAGCTGCACATATATACGCTGATTTAGTTTTACTTTTTAATTTGCTAATATGTATGTGTGTATAACCTGGTTATTTTGACAAACATTGTGTGTCAATCCTACTTGAGGATCAGGTTGTAATGTCCCTCAGATCTTGGACTGACGCACTTATTGGGCTAATCAATGCTCTCCATTTGAGCTACCCTAAAAAGCTAAGTAGCTTCTTCAAGTTCATCCAGATTATCTTTTTAATTTTTGATGATGGGAGAAACACACACAGACGTTACAGGCATTGAGAAATGAGCTGGAATGAAGTTGTCAGCAGAATTTGGGCCAACTTTTTAAAATCATTATTTGAAATTGATCTTTTCACTTGAGTATCTTCTAAGAATTTTACGTAATATACATCATCTCTATTGATGATGTCACTTCCTTAGGTCTGGAAAGCAAGTTGCTATTTATTCTTATTAATGTTGCTACATTAATAATAATGGCAATGTATAGAAATCTGATCTTAAGTTGGGTGTTTTCATGAATTTCACATGTGACATGCAGGAAAGGTTAAAGGTCAAGGGGCGTCGCGTTTTAAAAGCTTCATAGGAACAGAAATGCTTGCCTGAGTTTGGCCTCTTAGGCTGTCGCTACGAATTAGCATGTGCCTGGTTAATTCTCCTGCGTGTCCATGCCTCAGGGGACGACTTGTCACCAGTGCAGACAGAAGACGCTCGACACAAAGACCGTGTGCAGGAGCGCGTCCTGTAAGGGCGTGAGGGGGCAGTTCTGCGGGCCCTGTCTCCGTAACCGCTATGGCGAGGACGTCCGCGCCGCCCTACTTGACCCTGTACGTCACCCTCGGGGCGCTTCTGGGCTCCCACTTCTGTCAGGCTGCCGTTACCCTCAACTCATTAGCTGCTGCCTTCTTGAATGTCTCCCCCTGGTGTACAGGCATGGAAGTGTCCCCTCTGCCGAGGCGTCTGTAACTGCAGCTTGTGCCGCAAACGAGAAGGCCGGTGTGCCACAGGGGCACTGGTGCGAATGGCCAAGTTCTACGGTCACAGCAGCGTCCGGGAGTACCTGGAGAGGTGAGACCGTCAGGCTGGGATGTGCACCGACAACCTTCTGGTCCCGAATTCATGTCCTTAATCACTCTGCCACCTGCTGGTTGTAGAGTGCGTCAAAATCTAACCCCGTGTTTTTATCTAGTCTACAGAAGCAGCTGTCGTAGGACAGGTCTTTGGCGGACAGACGTCGGATCAAAGACTGGGGGTGTCTGTAGTCAGTGCTGATTCACTTTAAATGTTGTGTTTTGATTGTGGCTCATGCCAGGATGGAAATGGTTAATGCCTGTTGATTGTCATGCAAGAAGATGCTTGTTGTATCAGTCATTAGTCTAGACATTTTTATATATTGTACGATGTGGGGGGGAAAAGTGTCCCCCCCCCTTATGCGCAGAGCTTCATTTGGCAGTATAAGAGGGGTAACTATTGTTAGTAATTAAATGTTTTTGTTGATCAGCCTCGTGTTTGTGTGTCACTGTGTGTCTCTGCTCGCCTGTCATAATGACGGCCATTGCACCAGTAAGGGGTTCTAGAAACTGATTGTTTTCATGGCTATTCTGGAGGAAAGGTGAGTGGTGCTGCCAATCCAGCAAGCTTTGATGAAGCCAGTACTTCCATTATGTTAGCTTAAGATGAAAATATAGACCATCGGGGCAACGTGAATTGCGTGACCTGACCCTGTCCTTCCTTGTGGGGCTGCAAGATGGTGGATGAGACAAGTTCCTTAGTTGGACACTAGAGGGCAGCAGTATTCTTTCTCAATATGTTGCGGTTGCCACAGTCATTCTATACTTTGTTTGGGGTGGGAAAAGACACGTACCGTTTAGTTTGTTGCCGTGAGTTCCTGCCTGCCCAGATAACCTGGAGTCGGCTGTCTTTTTATTTTTGTGTGTTGAACTCGTGTTTTAACTGTACTGTTTTGGCCATTTTGGAAAGGTAAATAAAGGTAAGTAAAATGGCCCTGCCACTAGGACCCCCACAGACGCGTACACAAGTCGGGGAGGGGGGAATGACACCTTCGGGGGTCACCGGTCTCAGAATTGCCAGGTCCGCGGCTTTTGTTTGAAAATAATTCATATTAAATATTAGGAGGTTGTGTGGCCTTTTGAGTTGCTTTCATAATGTTCTGTGGCGGCGGACTGTAATGAGAAGTAAATTATTATGGATGGCTCCTAAGGCTGAGTAATGCTGAATCAAGTCACCGGAAGTCAGACATGCACACGGAAAGCAGAGTTGCAAGATGTTACGCATCTGGCATGACACGCTTTCAGATTCACGCAAGAAATCTTAAGACAAATATATATGTTATTCAATTGTAAACCTAAAATTAGCTACATCAGAAGCGTTTGGTAGTTTGCACACTCAATAAACTATTTGCAAAGTAATAGGACTTATACTTGTAAATGTGTGTAGACATCTCGAACTGAAAACCAACCCAAGCCAAGTGACCAAAGCAAACCTGGGAGGGTTTTCATGTGACGTCATTGTGTACTGTGGTTTTAAAATGTTGAATATTTCAATTTGATCAGCAGGCAATATAGCGGTTTATTTCTATATGAGATACAGTATACTGAGATTTCAAATATTGGGTTAGTTTCAGCTTCCGTTGGGTGGAGACCTAGGGCTGGAGATTTTTGCTGGACCTAGCAACACTGACCGGGCCATTTGCTCTGCATCTGCCACAAATTGCTCCCGTCGCCGGTGTTATTGCAGTGATCAGCTTAGGCGGTGGTGTGATCTGCCCCAATTTCCACACACAATTACCCTGCTCCGTTTAATTTCCCGCACTACTTCGTTAAGGTGAGGAAGAGCACTTGTTCTCCATAATTAGTTAAGCTGCTGATAAAGGGTGAACGTCTCTACGCCCACGTGCTGATTTTTTTCCCCCTTTCTCATAGTGTCTTAACGACAAATTGTACGTGTGAGAAAATGCTGTACAATCCTTAGAATCATGAAATATTTGACATTTAGGTTAAACAGCAGACTTTTTAATGCTGATTGCAGTATGATTAGTTTCTTACATAGGGGAATTAAGGTCAGTCCTTGAAATGGAATGATTTGGGGGAAGAGTTACATATAGTTTAATTATTTTCCATGTAAAAACGCCCTGTCGATGCTAAACATACGCACCAGTGCGTCACTCCGTTATCGGTGGTTTCCAAGCAATGAAGGTCATTGTTTCAGGTAACGATTGTCTCACAGTAAGCGTGGTGGAAGAAAGGCATTCTGGGAAGAGGAGCCACCTGATAACGGTGGCGGATGGTGGTGGGGGAGGGGCTACAACTTGTAACAACAACACGTGCAGGCTGGAATAGGCACTCCCGTGTGATCCTGCCTTCTTGTGTCCAGAAGATGTAACAGGAGGACTAGCGTGACCCACCGATGGGGGTGGGTCAAACGGGGTTTTGTGGATGACGTGCCAGAGAACCCCCCTCCCGATGCATGCGAGTGTGACAAGTGTCAGAAGGGACGCTGATGGTATCAGCGGGATTTCATCCATTCCTCGGAGCTGCCATGCAGTATAAGCGGTTATAGTCAGAGGTGTGAGTCAGCGGCTCTGATCTGTGAGGCTCCTCGCTCTGCATGCGGTCTCTGTCACCACTGTCTGACTCTCGGAATGCTGACAAACAGCAGAGACTAGAACCGGTTAGTTGGTGGGGTGGGGGGATTCCCGGCTGGCTGGCCGGCCGGCCGACACCAGTCTCGTCCTACTCCGCCTGTGAAAGGCGAAGATCCCACCCCTCCAGCTGAACGATGCATGTATGGCTTTCAAAATATAAGGCGAATAATAATTCATGTTCAGATTGTTGAATTATCCTGACATGTTTGATGTGATTAGCCTATATTTTATGCAGATGACATGTTAGTAGCATCGTTCTAAGCCGAGATGGACAGAATGTCAGTTGAAAACTTTTTCCTTTATGACAATTGAACCACAACCGCAAAAGTCAAGAACGCTGGCTATATAACAATGAACAGAATACTGAGATAAATAATTAAGATTTCCGGAACCCTTGGCTGTCTAATTGTTTCCTAATTGACCTTGCAGTCTTTCGCAGAAGCACTATACCCACGGTGGAAGTTTTTTTTATGACCCTAACACGGCTTGGCTTAATATCTTCACAAGCTGGAATTAATGTAGTATTGACGGAACCATTACGTCCTCGCTGATGGATCGCTAGGCGCGCTCCCGACACGCGCGGGGGCGCTAATTAGTATTCATTACTCTGCGCTCCGCGGCGTTCCGAGTATTAATGAAGTTGGGCTGCGGATCCCGAGCTGAATCCATCACGTCTTCCTCAGCAGGTGGTATTCATCATGCGGGAGCGCAAGTGTGCGGGGTCAGCGCCGAGCAATTAAGTTATAACCGCTCGCCATGGCTTCCCCGAGGCTCCCTTGTACGTCAGGGTGGGGAGGGTCGCAGGGCAGACGTGGTTTGGGACTCTGGGGACGAAGCTCTAATGGCGACACCGCTTTTCCTTAATATGTAAAACCTCTATTCTGTCTGTTCATTGCGCGCTTGATGACTGGGCTGTCTGAGCTTTCATTCGCCTTGTTTAACTCTTCTTAGAACGAAAGCTGGCAAATGTAATTTTTTCATTAAGGTGGGTTCCCAGAATCCCAGTGGTGAGCATCACTTGCTATGGCAACACTTGAGCATCCAGTCCTCCTCTGGTCTGCTTTCTGCCAGCTCATGACATGAACTACATGGTGCCCCCACCTCACCTGAGGTCGATAATATCAACGTGGAGGGAATTTCATTCACTTAAAAGTAATCTGTAATAGGTTTGTGACCTGAACTGTTTTGCTGTGTTAAGGTTCAGAATTCTTCCTGTTACAGGGCTTAGCTTAAAGTTGGTCCGGATGAAATTCTACATACATACTTTGGATTTTTTCCACTGGAGTAATTCCTATTAAATCAGTAAGGAGTTCAGCTGATTAATCACTGGGGAGGCTCACACTCGCTGGCAACCTAGCAAGCAGTTCCACATGCTTTTTTTTTTTTTTTTTTTTGTACCAGTCAAAAGTCTGGACACACCTGCTTTTAACACCTCTGTCTCTGATTTAGCTGTTAGTGAAAGGCCTCTGGGTAATGAAGTCATATATATCAAATATTGCAACAATGAAGTGTGGTATTGCCCTGTGCTGTCTGGGATAGGCTCCAGACCACCCACTTCATGACCCTCTACTCTGGGGTGGGGGGGGAGACTTAGAATGATTCCAAGGGTCCTTTAGTACCAGGGGCCCTAAAATATTGGGAACATAATTGGATTGGTCTGGGTTGGGGGCTCAGTATGATATGCTTTCGTGGGGCCCAAAATCTCTAGTGTCACCCCCGCTTGTACCTTCTAAGCACTGGAAGATGGATGGGCAGTGAGGATATTCCTCTGTAGATAATTGTCTTTTGCTCGGCACATGTTTAAAAAGTTATTAAAGTCTTTTTTTTTTTTAGCTTTTCCTTTGATGTCATCATGCAGATCTTTGGTGATTCTTTTTGGCTCGTGCTTTTGCTCCTGTTACACTGCAGACACTCTGCCACGTCTCTCCTGGGTTCCCACGGTGGGATCTTCGCGGCGGCCGGCCCTCGCGCTCCTCCCGGACAGCATTGCTCTCCTGTCGCCTGGCAACTGCTCACCATTCCAGGCGTTCTCTTCCTCGGCATGGAAACGGAGCCCAATGTCACGGCGGCGGAGAGTAAAAACGGGAACCGCTTAAAAGAACACAAGGTTGTTTATGCTCCGAGATGGTCAGGGGCCGCACTGAAAGGGCAGGGTCTTTTCTGGGCCTGCGTGATCTGGGGTCCCTCTCCTTGCCCATACACAGCGTTCACTAACTAAACCAGGGAGATTCACCCCCCCCCCCCCCCCCCCGGACACCTTCCATGGCACGCTGACATTTAACAGCTTTAACTGAGGCTTTTAACTAAAGTGACCTTCAACTCGCATTCATTCGTACAGCCAGATGATATATACGGTCAGGTCCATGAATATTGGGACATCGGCACAATTCTAATCTTTTTGGCTCTATACACCACCACAATGGATTTGAAATGAAATGAACAAGATGTGCTTTAACTGCAGACCTTCAGCTTTAATTTGAGGCTATTTACATCCAAATCAGGTGAACGGTGTAGGAATTACAGCAGTTTGTATATGTGCCACCCACTATCAGCAATTCATGTTTGATGATTTTCTCCAAAGTGCTTGAACCAGAGTCTTCTGGGTCTCTCCTGGGACTCAACCTTCTCTTTAACTACACCTTCTGTACCTCACGGTTGCTTTTTCCTCGATTGCGTTCCCCGGCTCTCCATCAGAGAACACCTACGGAGTTTCTACACCGTTCTTTGGCTAGTTCTTCAGTCCACCGCTGACCTACTGCAAACATTTACTTAGAGTCTGAGGCCAGTCGTCGCTTCCTCTTCACTATCGGTCGGAGAATCCCTTCCAGATGCTTGGTGATGTTTTGTAATTTCAGTCCAGTGATTGAAGACGTCTTGGCCAGGGATACGTAAGCGTTTGACCGTGCCGTGGAGGGTCTGGTAGGTCCCGACACCTGTTTTTCCGATCCTGGCTTTACAGCGGCTCGAACCAGCAACACCAAGCCGCACAGAGGTTGGTGATGGATTCCCCGACGGTAAAAAAAATCATTTCACCCTAATGAGTTATAGATTGCCCATAACACAGCACAGTCAGAAGGGACCTTTTACTTCTCATTTCCAGCGGATGTTCTGAGCTTCAGTGTAAGTCAACTGACTGATTAGCCAAAATGACGTTACTTCCAGGTCATTGGAAGCAAGACATAATCATTTGTCTTTGTTTCGTTAAAGGGCTTTCGTTCCATTTCCAGTCATATTTATTTTGTGGTGTAATAAGCTTAACATTCGAAAATGAAAATAAATGAAGACACACCTGTGATTTTGTCTATATTTTTCACATCCCAAGAGAATGAAAATAGAATAAATCAATGAAAAGGATTATTTTGTCTTTCAGTCCATTAAAAAAAAACTCATTCTATTCAAAGGAGGAAACGTTGGTACATTAAACAAACCATGAAGGAAATCATGCATTATACTGTCAGGTAAATATGAACCAAAAACCCAAATGAGACCCCATAATTCTATTACATAATTATTATTACATAATATTATTAGTGTGGTAATCCATCCATCCATCTTGTAGCCGCTTATCCTGAGCTGGGGTGGGGGGCCGGCTGGGGTTTTAGTGTGAAAACGCAGCTAAAAATATTTGTGAAACTGATGGGCGTTTGAAGCCTCAGTGCAGCTGTACATTCTATTTGCTGTGACTTTTAATAAATATTAGATTTGTGTCACGTGTTTTGCAGTCATAGGGACAACTGCCATGTTCTCATAAGGTGACAGAGCTGTTACCCCCTAAAAGATCAGTATCCCAATGACAACACAGACTGGACCAAAGCAGGTCCTTTATTCAACCATCACTCCTGGATTTGTGGTTATATTGGAACCTTAGGGTTGCCGGTCCAAATTTAATAAATCTCAGGCCCAGCTGTTGTACTCTTGAACGAGGACTTTAATGGGAAATCCACACACACACACACACACACACACACATACACGTCCATCCTCTGTACTGCTTATCCATCGTTATACTTCATCTGAAATGCTCCTAATCACAGGTGCAGCATGCCAGTGATCCCATGCAGATGTGACAGGATTTTATTTGACACTATAAGAGGTTTCAAACATGACAATCTGAATCTTGGAAATTGAAAATTTAAGAATACCTGGAAAAAAACCCCACAACAACATGGGACGAACGTGCAAACTCCACACACATGGAGCCATGGCGGAGACTCGAACCCATGTCCTACCGGCACAAGGGAATAGTGCTAACCACTGTGCCACACCCTGGATATCAACAACTTGAGCTAATTATATTTGAAATCTTCCCAACAAGTGCTGCAATTTCCTTCAAAATTAATTAAGTATATGTGTATCAGCCCATCTACTCCAAATTCTTCTACTTCTTCTGTGACCTGTACCACAAAGCTGGGTTACTAGCTTATCGGGGTAACTTGTCGGATTTAAGGTACCACATTTTAAATGGACTTCGTATTCGTTCACTTATAGTTTGCCCGGACTACCTTAAATCGGACAAGTTACCCCGATAAGCCAGTAACCCCGCTTGGTAGTACAGGCCCCAGGTCGTACAGCAAATTCATGTATTCAGACTTACATGGTGACCGCTGGACTGGTGATGTGACACCCCCGGCTCGGAGCTCGCTCGATCGCTCACATTATGCCAAACGTCCTCCAACTCCCTCACCTCTGCAGCATAAGGCACCATATTCGTCACGGTTATTTATAACACAGTCACGCAGAAACCAGTTTAATTAACGGCAGTATGTTCGGGGCAGACGCTTAATGCAAATGAGCTGTGATGCCCGTCAAAGTAATTAGCAAATACAGGAATATCTGTCACAAACACGGCCACACTGTCGATGAACATTATTAGATGTTTAGCAATAAAGACCTTAAATAATGGCACAGGATGCAGTGCTTGTAAGGTGGTCAAACCTCAGACGTAGTTTTCTATCCAACGCCCTTAGCACCATACAGGCAAGTTTCCCATAAGCCAAAGCTCTGATTGGGTTCTGCTTGGGTCACCAGCTGTCCCAGCCACACGCACCGCTAACTACTACCCCCCATGTCATGTGCCTCCCCTCTGTGCCTGTTCCTGTCCCCACGGGAGCACTTTTACATGCCCTTTGCCCCCCCCCAGCTAGAAGAGGAGTCATCCTGTCGTACGATCGACCAACCTATTTCATCAGCTAAATCACCACGGCCAGTGACACCCACACTGCCAGTGACACTAGCACTGCCAGTGACACCCGCACTGCAGCATGATTGTTGAGCAGCTAGATTCACACAGCTAATTATGAAGAGCCGCTCGATGGTTCTTCTCTTCCAGCTTCAGGATGTCCATTCGAGGTGTAATTAAGGACAAAGGGCAAAAGTGAGGCCTCCAGAGTTTACATGATCAATAGGCAACGGCAAACGCTTAAAGCCCATCCATTTTCAACAATCATTGACTCATTGAAAGTGGTTGTGGTCCGTTTTCGGTCCCAGGGGGGAACAAGGTGCAAAGCAGGTGTCACCCTGACTGCCGCAAGGAAATGACACATTTGGTTGCTAAGGGTAATACATCAGTACAAAGACGCCGTTTGTTCAGACTGTAGGAAAGGGGGGGGGGCTTCAAAACCACAGAGGCACCGGCATGACAATCAATAATTCATTTCACAATATTATAACAAATCTTTGGGGCGGCATGGTGGTGCAGTGGTTAGCACTGTTGCCTCACACCTCTGGGACCCGGGTTCGAGTCTCTGCTTGGGTCACATGTGTATGGAGTTTGCATGTTCTCCCCATGTCGTCGTGGGGTTTCCTCGGGGTACTCTGGTTTCCCCCCACATTCCAAAGACATGCTGAGGCTAATTAGAGTTGCTAAATTGCCCGTAGGAATGTATGTGTGAGTGAATGGTGTGTGAGTGTGCCCTGCAGTGGGCTGGCCCCCCATCCTGGGTTGTTCCTTGCCTCGTGCCCATTGCTTCCGGGATAGGCTCCGGAGCCCCCGCAACCCAGTAGGATAAGCGATTTGGAAAATGGATGGATGGATAAGAAATCTTGAATTTTGAAGGAGAGAAAATGTGTTTTTAAAGGACAAAAAAAGTGATGTTATTTCATAGTTACTTAATTTTCATATTTTGATCTCAAAAACAGAAGAGACACTACCAACTGTACCTCAACGAATCAGCCTCCTGTGATGATACAATACCACTCACAGCCCTGAAATACATGTACAAATATCTCCAGATGCCTGTTAACTGAGTGTAAAATAATGGCTGAAACACAGGGACAAAAGACCAAAAGCTGCCCAAAGCCACTGAATTTGGCTTGTCTTCATTCCATTTACTGCACTGAAACATCAATATTGTTGAATTGGCGGCTTTAGCCGTTAGCCTCTTTTAGCTACACTAAAACTCCTTTTAAACATTAGTTGCAAACGGGCAGAGTTGGGTAATTCAGGCCTAGAGAGTAAAAGTCCAGACCGAGATTTTGTTTCAACCAACTAGCTGAGGACTGTATGACTGACTCTTCATGCTCAACTGGTTGGTTGGAACAAAATCCCGGTCTGGACTTTTACTCTCTAAACCTGAATTACCCAAATCTGCAAACAGGTATCGCTTTCATTGTGCTTTGTTTGCCGACTTGTTCGTTTCCCAGACCTTTTGTTCTATTATGGTGAATGTGAATGAGATAGTAATCATTATATATTACTTTGTGCAGCAGTTGTGGAGTCCGATCCTCTTGGTGGTACATTGAGGAACCCTTGGGGAAGCCCAAGGTGCAAAATCTTACGTGGTTCTCATGTTGCCATGTCTATCTTCAGAACATCCTATAGGTGCTACAGCTGCAATCAATTGGATTGCAAAATGACCTTTGCAGGCAAATACTAATTTCGTAAGACTGATTATCCGAAGAACAATCCTCCATAGTCCACTACATTTTGCTGTTAGCAGTTTGGCTTTTTAATAATCACAAAGGTAAAGACCTTCCAGATTTCATCAGGCTATCTGCCGTAAAGAGACTTCAAAGTGGAACATTCATCAAAAGCTTTCGGGTTTAAACATAAGGTGAACTTCTGCCCTAAAAATGGCCTTTTCAAACCTGCAATTTTCAGTCTACATTTAAAGGCGTCTGGGGGCCTCTGCAAAGAATAAATTATGGATGATATCGATCTTCAAAACTTTTAAGACAAATGAAGAGCACATTGCAGCTCCCTGTGGACCAAGCTTGTACAAGCTAGGATGCAACTCCTTGCCAGTAACACGATATTTACGTTCCCTTTAAAAGATATAAAGTTCTGTCAGATTTATTCACTTACTTGCGAGTGTTATTGAGGCAAATTTTTTTTTTATTTATTTTGTTCATAAATCATCTTTGTACAAACCTCCTGCTTTAAAAATATTGAGAAACTGAAGTTTTTGAGGGTAACCTGGCAAACAAAATCATTATCAAACATCATGGTGACAAATATTTTAGAAAAAGATTTACAAAGGAAATGTCCCTAGAAAATGTAAAAATAATAATAATAATTAATAGTCCCACAAAATATTACGAAAAAACATCTAAATCGTTTGGTATCAGTTATGTTGCTTTAAACAATATTTAATTTTTTTTTTAACAGGAAAAGCTTGTTAAATAAACTGTTATGTTTCCACATATAAAAGCACAATACAGTTATAATTCAGCAATTACTATAAGCAGAAATAAAACATGCTGTACATAATCTCAGAATTTGATTATAATACACTTTTTCAAGCAATATGCAATGGAGAATGGTAAAACCACCGAAAATAAATTAGCCAAATGCAGTTACTAATATACAGTGACAGGACAAATGAGGCTTGGTGGGTGGGATTATTGTAGGCTGTCAATCACCTGCTTAGCCATTTCCCATTGGTTAATTTGTTTGTTGCTGTGGGGCTCAACCCAGCTGTAATTGACAGCTCGCGATAATCTCACCGTGGCTTTCACAGCCGCATTTCTCCTGTCAGCGGTAATAAATGCGCGAAACTGAGGAGAACGGGACTGATTGCGAAATATCTAGAACACCTTGAGAAACACGTCTCATACACCAACACTGCCAAACAGGTGAAATTCTTGGGGAAACCATGACATACGGCACGAGGACGACAACGTGGACACATAATGGGACACGCAAGAAGAAAAACAAAAGACAAATAAAGATTAACTTCAACACAGTTCCACATGGGGGGGCCTGGGATTATTGCACATCAGGGCCTAGTTTCGGCGTGTAATTATACACGTCCTTCTGAGCACCAGCTAAGTGTTCGAGGGGGCCGGTATACAATAACCACCTGTTCAAACCCTGCTCACTGAACCAGGGTTTTAGTCATATTACTTTCTGTGATTTATACCAATGGGTCCAGATCGTCTCCATGGAAACCCCCGGACATTCCATACAGCTCAGATCCGTCCACCGCCAACTAACCGAACTAATTAACTAGCGGTGGAATGGAACAAATATCCAGAAGGGGGGGGGGGGGGGGGGGGGGGGGGTTGCAAGGAAAAGTTCCAGACTCCCGGTTTATGCTAAGGCAAAGTAGCATGATCATACGACGTATAACATTTCAGGTTAATAAACATCAAGAAAATTTTCTGCTTTTTCATTATATATATATATAACAATATGATTTGTAATTTACATTAATGTAAACATGGTCTCAAAAAGATTGTCTCAATTGTATCACTCACCAAATGTATCGAGAAGAAAGCTTGATTGTTTTCCTGTAGAAACGGGGGGTTCATTCTCACAGCGGTTTGAAAGGTAGCTATCACTCGCTTATTCACGTGTGCTTCTGTACATAAAAAGGTATTCGTTTGTTTCTTCCTTAAACAAAAGGAAATTAAGCTTGCAGCCAACTCTTCAATAAAAGAGAACCATTTAAATGGAGTCTGCGTGCCTCGTCACCGAGAAGTACGCTGGATCAGAACTTTTTCAAAAAGCTTCCGAACCAAAGAAACCAGAACAGCACACGGTGTCCTGAATGTCAATCAAACGGACGCCGATGACTTAAAATAAAGAGCAATCCTCCCGTGCCTACCCACCGAGATCCACCGCACGCTCCCATCGCCGTTTTCGAGCTCACAAAGTTAAACCGGCTCGAAACTTCGGTTCTGTACTACATGAAAATGTACCACTCCACGTGTATAAAAATCCACCTGCTCAAATACCGCAATTTGCACTGTAATGACTGTGAACCCCAAGCAGAAACGGGTATTTTGTGCATAGAAGCGAATATTGTATTTTTATGCAAGATATTTTACAGCGACCTGGGGCCCTGTCTACCCATATTTGTGCTTAATTCAGTCATATAGAAATATTCTTTTTGCAATAGCTCTTTCTAAAATGTCTACTTCACTGAACATTCGTTTAGAAAACCCCAACAGCCTCGAACATCGTTTTACGCAGACCTGAAACAAAAAAAAAGGACCTCGTTAAGTTCGGAGGCGGAGCTAAAACTCCTCTTCCATGCTGCTGGACGCAGTAGGCGTGGCTGGGTTGGAGTCCTGTGATAGGGATGCCACGGTGACGATCCTGGGCGAAGCCAGCACGTCGTCGACGGTGTCCTCCATGTCCTCCGTGGTGACGATAGCTAGCGCTGCTCCACCCTTCTTGTTCTGGTGGGTCTTTATGTGCTTAGATAAGTGGTCGCTCCGCATGAACCGCTTGGAGCACTCGGGACACTCGAACCGCTTCTCTCCTGCCGGGGTACAGATGCAGGGGTATTTACGAGTGTCAGCACCCACGCAGCTCCGTGCAGCTTCAGGTGTCTGCGCATATGTGTGCATGGGCGTCCCTGTGGTCGCATACGCCCACTCACCCGTGTGCGTCCGCCGGTGACGCTGCAGCTCGTCGCTCCTGGTGAACCTCTTCCCGCAGAAGATCCAGTTGCAGACGAAGGGCCGCTCGCCCGTGTGCCAGCGCAGATGCGCCCGCAGGTGCGACGTCTTGCCGTACACCTTCCCGCAGCCTTCCATGTGGCACACGTGCTGCTTCTTCTTCCCCGGATCGCTGTTCCTGGGAGACGGTCACCGGCTGAGTGAGTGGGCCGTGTCCGTGGGCTGAAGGGCGGTGTTAAGCAGTAGCCACGGTGACCTCTGTCGCCGCCCCACATCAATAAATCTGGCCGACTGATCCACCGGCACCGTTACCCCCGCATTGTTTTATTACCACCCTAAACCCCCCAGCTGGAAGGTTTCACCCCTGGCTACACCAACAAACATAGCTGCCCGCTGAAGGACACCCAATCAAATTCTTCTGCAAGCACTGTAAGTGAGGTCTCAGTCCGAAAAAATACCAAACTCTTGTGCCCTGAAGCACATCTAACGGAGACGTCTCAGTTCTGGATTTATCATGATAATTAACATTCAAACTGATATATAAATATTAATTACATTGCCGGTATGCAATATAATTCTTTAATTACACACAAGTTAGCAATTTATGCCACTATTAGCTACTTAAACACACTAGCTGTTTGAGTTAAAACTGTGTTTGCAGTTTTAATTAAAAAAAATATATAATTTAATTCAAAACAAATTCTGTTTCCCTGCTATACCAAACTCTGAACCTATAAGCAAGAATTTTATGTTCTGCTGCAATCTCAGATTTTCTACACTGTGTGAAGTTTTTGATTACAACTCTGACTTTAAAAATACCTCCTGATGTTCTTTAATTCAAGTATTTGCATTTTTGGCTCAATAATTGCGCAGTAGATTGTTTTGTCACATGATTAATCAATTATCAAAATATCCCTTTTTTGCAACCCTAGTTCAATCGTACCACGACAGCATTTTTAACCTCAGCCTAACCCAATTTCACGAGTTCCCCATATGATAGCATTAGCTTAGCATTAGCTTAGCATTTCCCCCGCCTGCCCTGAGGTCCAGCGAGCCACGCTTGCCTGCTCTCGCCATCACGGCAGTTGGGACAGGAACACGCCACCCGCCGCAGCCGCTTGGTGGGCTGCCCCTCTTCAGCTGGACTCTGGACGCGCGAGGTCTGGTCAGGGCTAACGGCGCTCAGGGCTGCCGCACTGGCGATGCTGCCGACGGTAACTGTCACTGGAGTTGGCTGTACCTTCACCCCACCCTGACCCTGCTGCTGCCCTGCAGGGAGGAGGAATAGATTTACCAGCCGGAACAGTCGTTCGCAGACTCGTCATTTTCGTCACGCGTTTAACTTGAATCCCTGAATGTTATCCTCAGACCTCAAGTTTATTGTCAGCTTTTAGTGACTCTGGCTCCTCAATTTGCGCATCCTGGTTAAGGAAGTTGGTAAGAAAGTTCCTACGAAATTGTGCATTTTTAAGCCTGTAACAATCTGCTAAAAAAGAAGCTCAAAGAGAATCTACTTGGAGAATCACTCAAAATGAAGGTTTTCCACAATTAAGCTCTTTAACAGACAGCTGTCTGTGGTGGGAAAAAAGACAAAAACTAAATGGACTCCAACATTCTAGAAGGTTCTTGTTGGCACTGCATAGTAGGAGAAGGCCTGAAGCTGAACTTAAGCCCCCAACAACTAAACCCATGAATGGGCTGCTGCGGTTCCCGGCTGCTGTGGTTCCCGGTGGCACAGACACACCGCCATCCCCGGGGGGGAGAACTTGATGCTAAGTGTCGAAGTGTAACAGAGTTTCAGTTCTTACAACAGTGTCAACCAACGTTTTGATGTCGCCTGACTTTGACATAATTAATAAAAAGAGCGAAAGAGAAGATTTTCTGTATGAGATCAACCCTGTCAGCATGATTAAGTAAAAAAAAAATAAAAAATAAAGAAATGAATACATCAATAGCGAAAGTAAAATGCCTGAAAAGTCATGTGAGATCATAAACAGACATCACAACATTTCCAGTTTTGCAGGAAACATGTTACTGGTAATTTTGCTTCTCTTACTCTGTGGGGTGTGTGTGTGTGTGAGACAGAGAGAGAGAGAGAGAGAGAGAGAGAGAGAGAGAGAGAGAGAGAGAGAGAGAGAGAGAGGAAACAAAAGGAAGATGCATGATCACACTCACTAACTTAATGTGTGGTCTAGACAACTCTATCCGCATAAATTAGACAAACTGCACTATTAGAAAAAATTGTAACATCCACGGCCATTTCTGCTCTGTCCACCTTCTGTAACTTTCTGTAGGACACATTTATTTCCCTGGCTGCATTCGCGGTGTATCACCCATCCAGATTCTACCAAAAGGCCGCCAAGACTGTCCCGATGCTAGCAGACCAGACAGCCAATGCGTGTGCAGAAGACTGCGGTAGACAGAGGGGTCCATGGAATCCATGTGACGAGAAGTCCCACATCCCTGAAGATACCACAGCGTGCCAGCCTGTCATGCGAGCATATGGGGTAAATTCACCATCAACCATGGAAATTTGTTTGGCAGAGTGAAGACATGATGTTGTGTGTGACCATCACCATGAAGAAAGATGCAACCTTAATAACTGCAGAAAACACCGACAAATACACAAGGTAAAATAAGCCTGCATTTTGCTTACACTTTACTAGAGACACTAAACTACAATAAAGTTTCTGCAAACTAATTTCACCAGAGGCCCGATAAACCACAAAATTGTCAAAAACATTGTATTATAGAGGAACTTCACCAAATTATCTTTCATAAGCCAAGGCATGTATACAAACACTCATCCCTATTAGAAGTTTAATTTAAAAACGTCTCAGTCTGACCATAAAGGGATCAATTGCTAGAGCCCCTGCAGAACTTGGATACCAGAGGGAGCCCCCTAATCACCCAGCCAGCTGGAAGACTCCTCCTCCACCGGCAGAACCCTGGTCATGCTCACCAACCACGTGTCCTCATGGATACACAAAAGACCCAAAGAGAATTTCACAACAAGCATTTCAGGCCACAGACTGCCCCAGCTGGAAATGTAACATCCAATTCTGTGCACTTTACCTTTGTTATTGGCTGTCTAGGTCAGGACTCTTTTACAAAATACATCTTAAATCTCACTGGGATTTACCAGGTTAAGCGCCAGTCAATGAATGGACGTCAATAATAATTAAATCCTATGACTTACAGCTTAGTTGTTGTATATACTGTTAAAAGGCCATGAATAAAGTAGGTCTAATGGTGTAGCGAATATAACGCATATAATGCAATGAATGCAAAAAATGTCACTTATAATTATGAACTATACATTTTCCTTAAAGTAAAATCGCACAAAATACCTGAAAAATGAAGTGCAAATTAAATTAAGCAGGTATCTATCTATTCATCACTTGAATGATAGGCTACCCAATGAGGTTATTTAGTGAGAATAGCACCTTACCCTGCACCCCCGTGATGGCGACGGGCACCCCTTGCATTTGCACCCCTGCTCCAAGGCTGGCAATGTTCAGGGTCTGGATGTTGGGTCCGGGGCTGAGCTGCGCCGCGTTCAGTGTGATCGGCGTCCCGCTCAAGGTGATGGGGGCGATCTGCGCAAAGGCGGCCCCGCCGGCGTTTGAGGTGACCGGGGCCAGCGCCAGCTGCTGGGGGACCCCGGCGCCCTGCACCTGCACGTTCGGTATGTTCTGGACCTGCACCGTCTGCCAACTTAGCTGCCCGGAAGGGGTTAAGGTCGGGGCTCGAATGAGCACCTGCGCCGGGCTCTGCAGAGCCTGCAGCTGCGGGAGTGTTTGTATGGTCTGGCCCGGCTGCAACTGGATCGCTTGTGGCTGCAGACCCTGGACGAGCTGCTGCTGGGGCGGGTGGACCTGGATCTGCTGCAGCACGGGCTGCCCCACGATCTGGACCTGCTGGATTTGAGCCGGCTGGTCTTGCGCCGCCTGGATCCCGTTCGTCTGAATTTGACCCGGACCATCCGCGTCGGCGGGGTGGCCTTTCTGCACCACAGCGCCCGAACCAGAAAGGGCTGTATTGAAATCCGACGTATCGCTGCTGGGAGTCCCGGCACAGGTGGTCGTAGTAGATTCTGCCGCCGTGCTACCAGCGCCCGAGATGGGCGTGGACACCAGCTGAATACCGTTGGAAACCCCGCCGTCTGTAGGCTGAGCCAACTGGACGGACCCTCCCCCTGCCGCCACCGCGTTGATCACGGGCAGTGCCAGCGTGACTCCGCCTATGTTGATAGGCAGCGTGGTCACCATCTGAGGCTGAGCGCCCTGAATCGCCTGCAGCTGCAGAGGGAAAGACACCCCCGGCCGAATCTGAAGGGGAACAGCCGCGTTAGCCGCATTTTGAGCGACGATGTTAGTGGCCGTGGCGCCCCGGTTCGGAGCTGCGAGGATCACTTGGTTATTTCCCGCGGGGATGAGCTGAATCTGATCGGGCTGCACGTTCACCGCAGCTGCGTTTGCCGTGTTTATCTGGATCTGCTGGCCATCTGCGGTCTGAATGTGCGGTATTACTTGATACTGAATACTGCCTGTGGGACTGGACATGTTCTGAACTTGGAAGATTTGGTACTGCTGTTGTCCTCCCGGCGCATTGCTCAAGCCGGCCGCTTTAACTCTCTTGCCCGGGGTCCCGTCGCTGCCGCTCTGTGCAGCGTTATCCTTAGACCCGGAGGGCGGCGTGGCCACTATCTGCCAACCGCTGCCCGCAAGCTGCGCGGAGACGAGTTCGAGCTGCTGCGGGTGGTTCTGGAGCTGGACGAGCCCCTGGTTCGGGTCGATGATGAACTGCTGCTGCCCCGCAAGCTGCCCCTCGCCGCCGATCTTGCTGCATGTGGCAGCGAGCAGCGCAAGGGGAGACGGCTGTGCATCCTATCGACACGGAAAAATAAAACAGAAAAGAAAGAAACACACACACAGCAAAATGTGGGCGGGCTCACAGGAAGAGAGTGGGTGTGTGAATTACATGTTCTGCAAAGAATAAAAAAGCTTTGACTTAAAATAATGTAGCTGGCAGATATCTAGCAAGCTGTTAAATCCGTAAGAATGCATTTGTATCTCGCAACAGATTCCACCCAGCACAGATTCTCTAACTGGGTTATATTGAACAGAAATAAGATTGTTTAGGTAATCGTTATTTGTTGTTGCAACATGTCCACAAACGCCTCCCTGCTTCATCTCAACTCTCCGATTGCTGTATTTCCATTGTTACAACAATAAGCGGGGGGGCTGTTTGCGCTCGCATTCTGCTCTAAACTTCACTGTGGAGCAACGCACGAATTCAGCCAGCAAATCGGGCGATAGTTAAAACTACCTGCAAATTTAGTTCGAAGGCTGACACGTCGCGTTATTTCGTGCATTTAAAAACGGGGGGGTCTTGATGGCGAAAGGGGGTGGGGGGCGATCGACGTCAAGTTAGCAGCGATGACAGTCTGGGTTTACCTGTGAACCTGAAGTTTTGCCTTTATTGCCATAATCACCGCCAGTCGCCTTCCCCTCATCTGTCGCCATCGCTTCCTTCTTTTTATCTGAAATGAAAAATAAAAGTTTCAAAACGACATTAATGAATATTATGCAGCCTTCGGGAAGAACTATAGACTGGGAAGTGAATATCAGTCATTTTGTCGCTTGACATTGTAACCTACATAACAAAACATATGAAAACGCGTGGTTGCAAAGCCGATCCAATGGATACGAAGTAAAGGTTAACACCCCAAAAGAGGCTGTCTCTTTCACATATTGCCCAAATACCAGATCAAATAAAAAATAGTAAAGAAATGGAAATAGTATTTAAAAAAATCTTTCGAGGGGTTAGCTAAGTGGCAGAAAGAAGGAGGGGTGGAGACGGATGGGAGGGGGGTAACGTACCACTCATCCTGCATTAATAAGATCGGAGAGGAGTTGTTTAAGAAAAAAGGCCGGACGGTATGGAATCAGAGGCTGGCTGAAGCCCGAAGAAGGACGGCCTATTTTTTTCCACGAATGGCTACTGCTAGGCTGTGGCGTAGCTCCTCCGACCGCTAAGGTTTCTCTCCCTGACTAGGGGATCCTCCCGTCAGGAAGGGCGGTGCCAAATCCGAGCGCGATCAACCCCCTAGAATAACGGTGCAAAGAAGACATATCCGGCCTCTTCAGCCTCGGAGTGCGCTGCTGCTATAGTTCCGTTCATCGTATTTTGTTCCTGTATGCGAACATTGCTAATTTGTATCCAATCGAAGTTACAAAAAAACTGTCCCCGTCTGAAGACCAACCCATTCATATTTAAACATCTGACGAAAATCAACGCCTATTCACGCCCCCTTTGGAAACCTTGCAGCCACACGGCACCTTAACCTGCTATTTGTTGCAATTCTCTCTCTAGTACCGCGTTGATATTTTTTCTTATATATAAAGCTGACTGTAAAATCATTCAAACCCGATGAATTGATCATATTTTTATTTTGTAGGCGGGTTTACCTCCCTTTGCTTTTGCACGGGGTAGAAGAGCCCTCTATATCGAGGGTTGATATGGGAATTGTATTTGGTGAGCGGTCCTTTTCAAAAACCCATTAAATCGCCAAGGACTACAGTTCCCAGATTACAGGGCGGCAGATACGCTCGGCCTGGTAGTCATGCTTGGTTGCGGAGAAAAGCAAAGGGCGGTAACTCGTTTCATGTGGGGGCAGGGCGAGTGGAAACAGGAGTGGGCAGTGTGATGAGCAGCTCCCCCCCCGTAAACTCGCGGTTTTGGTGAATTTTCCGCGGAATGAAATACAGGGCAATTAATTTTCCGATAAAGATTAGGACACGTCCGCTGATTCTGTGCAGAATTACGAGGTTTGAGGCGCTGTTTTGTTACCTTAGTCTAGACTCTTCTTGAAGTGAATCGGTTGGTTGACCCTAAAATTAATGCATGATATATCTTAAGCAAATTTTATGTATGCATTTAAATGCCAAAATATTTGTGAGCACTCATAAGACGTGCAACATAAAAACAGTTGAAAATATATAGTTACATCAAGTGTTTTAGTAACACAGGAAGTCATGGGTATGAGAATCAAGCGATCGAAGATGAACGGGGTTACTGACAGCCGGTGTCATATAGGTAATCTATAAATGAGGTCTGAACGTAGCTAGGGGTGATACCGGGGTTACCTACTGCTGTTACGAAGGTGCAGCATCTTACAAACCTTGTAAATCATGTCATTAATGTTGACATGATATATATATATATATATATATATATATATATATATATATATATATATATATATATATATATATATATATATATATATGTGTGTGTGTGTGTGTGTGTGTGTGTGTGTGTGTGTGTGTGTGTGTGTCAAATGGTTAAAAATGCATGGTTAATCAGGCGCCATGGCAACACTGAACCGTACCCGGTGAATGCAATTTGTTGCCAAAATGGGAGTCCACCTATGTGATAACCATTTGCTAAGAAACTCTGATTTAAAGTTTTCGCTCTGTGGGGTGGCACCCTCGCCTTTCATTTAGAAAGTACGGGGGTTTGTCTCTATGAGGAACGAGTCCTAATTTTGGGAGCGGTTTATGCGAAGCCCTTTGATGAAGAGGGCTGGACAAATGAAACATTTGTGGTTTATAAAAGAAGTCCAAATTAATATTAACGAACCAGGTGCTGTAGGGAGGTTTTTTTTTTTTTTTTTTAATTGCCCCTTTCAAATGTCTATCGATATGAAAATACATCACAGTGGTGGCTTCTTAGATTACAGAGGACTCAAAATTACGGGAAATCGGTGAAAAGTAGTCTTGGCACTAACTAGGTTCCTATCCTAATTGTTTGTTATTGTAGCAAACAAACAAAACTGACAGCACCGTCAAATTGGTGATGAAATTTCAGAATGTGTGTCTGTTGTCTTTTTAAGCTACTTTTCCCACTATTTGCTACCATCCGTACATTTAATGTAACCCTCCTTCAATATTTAGCAAAGGACACCCTGTTTAGTCTATTTTTTTGTCAGTATGCATTGTGAAATCCAAAACCAAAGCCGAATTATCTCATGTATTGACTGGAGTTTACACTTGTTTATTTAACAAATGCTTTTATCCAAAGGTAAGCCTGGGGTCAGAGTGCACAGTAGGCCAGCATCCAGTGCTTCTGAAGTAGTAGGGGTTCAGAACCTGCATATTCGCATGATTACTCTGCTAGACAAGGGATTGGAGCCTAACAGCTTCTGGAAATAGGTTTGGATCCCTAACCAGCAGCAAATCGTGATATGTGTGTTATTTTATCCACTTAGTATGTAATATCTATTAAATGTTGAAATGTAATCATCAATTGTGCTTAAATAGGCCTACATTAATGTTGCCAAACCCTGGGATGATACCTAATCCAGTGCGTGAATTTTTAGTACCAGTAACAAATCAGTTGGATTTCAATGTTCTGTCCAACACCCGCGACTTTGTTGCAGTCTGAGACACGACGGTTAAACGACTCAAGTGTCACGTGAGTGGAAGTTTTAATTATGCGGTTTCAGAAGACGAACTAGTGGGAAGCGCGGCCAAGTAAAAAGAGAAGCTGGAAAAAATAGCTCAAGAAAGAAAGGAAAGGGGGTAAACGCAAATTAAATTAGTAATAAAATCTCCCAGCAGGATCCATTGATTCATCAAATTTAAAAATATATGAACGGAAGCGTCTTGTGCTGTAATTTTGTATAGATACAACAATGTACATGCGACATGTTTCGAACCGCCTTCGAAAGACAATTACATGATGAAATACTATGGCTCCGGCACTATCGCCCAAGAAATAAAACCTTACGAAAGCCCTGCTCCCATACGAACCTGTAGGACTGGACTGGAGAGCAATGTGCGCATCCATATAATTAGAAACTACTACCCGCCCCCCCCCGGTCTCTGATCAGAGGTTGTTGCTAAGCAACAAAGAAGAACTGCGGTTACACTCGGAGTTAGACTCTCGATCTAGTGGAATGAAAAGTTTAAGCAAATAAATAATTGAGTCGGATTGATTAGTTAGCAATAGCTTACGCTGCCCTACCCTGTTTATGGACACACCGATGCAATCTGAGCTTCAACAGAATTATTTTTTTTTTACCGATTTGTTTTATATCATAATTAAAAAACATTAAGAGGAGATTCCCACACACAAATAATAATAATAAAATGAAGAATGATGGAATAAGGAAATAAACGTAGCAAAAAATAGCATTTCTTATCGCGTTATTCTTAATTAATAAACTGCAAATAACCAGGTATAGATGGACAAAAAATAATACGGACTTATAGTTTATTAGAAACTGATTTATAAATTAACCAAAGGAATGGACAACAGATACTGGGGGGGGGGGGGGGAGACTATCGCTCATAAAGGGCGTTTATGAGTAAAATTTACGAGTAAATTATTTTCACTACAAATCTTTATACGCTCCACAACAACGCCCCCATGCGGCCAGAAAAAGACGAGCATGTTACTTGGTGATTAGTACGATACAGACACCTAGTTAAATGAGTCGGCCTACATCTGCTGCAAGACCGAATTTAATCGCCGTTACAATTAACACTGTTTGGCATTGGATAGTTATTGTGTTTAAACGCGGCAAATTATTAAAATGTATTGTACAGTGATCACATATTGGGATAGACTTTAAGGAAACGATTTCTGTTTGAATTAACATGTTTAGGATAAGTAACAGGAATACGCAGATCTTATAATGTTTATGGAACGAGTCTTCCAATCATTCTTTGATACTGCCTTCCGTTGCATTCATAGTCAACTATGCAGAGTCTGACTGAAGTGAAACACCGTCAGAAAAGTTACAACCGACAAATACATTCATGTATTTCAATGCTACGTTTCTTGGATTTGTAGATAATACAATATATTGATGAATTATTTAATACGATTTGAGATTAAGGCTTTAAAATGTATTGCAGTGTTTCTAAAATTAGTAGGCATAATACCTTTGACCACCTGAGGAGGGCGCTCCGCTGTCTCTTTAATTGAGTGAAAATAGCTCACTCGCTCAAGACAGGCTATTTAACTGCAATTTAAATACAATCTAAGGACACGTGGAGCCGTTCATTGATATGTCGTAATGGTCAGGTTTTCCGATATAGTAATACAAAGTGTCTAAATGTTCTGAATATCTGGCAGACAGTTTAAGTGTAAATATGCACGTTAATAGCTATCAAAATTGTCTGAAGTTCAAAATCGTGAAAATGCAGACCAATTTCAACTAGTTTAAATGCAAAATCTATGATTATGATGGTTCGTATTGGAAGTTAACGGCACGCAGGGATCCTGTTTAAAAATATCTAAAACTGAGGGTAAGTGATTTTCCGTTAGTCACCCGCATAATATACATATTGAAATCTGCACCTGTTGTGTCCTTGCAGATGTTTAAAGCTTATGGGCATCATTATGAAGTAAAAGTACACAAAATAATAAAATGCTTGTGTAAAAAAATATATAAATACAAATAAAGCCGCTAACTGCGTGGTTTTTGCTCGCACCTCTGACCCGAGTTTTGCTTGATGTACGAGGTAATTTTCGCAAGGGGGTCTGATCGTTTCCAAATAAATGAAATGTCTACAACTACAAGAAACTTGCGCTATATAGAGGTGAGGTGACGTGTGACCGCGTAACGGCAAAGGAAGGAAACAAATCGATACATTCATGATAAGTAATGTATCTGAAAGATTCTAGCTATTGGCCTACTTTTTATCCAAGGTGTTAATGGATTCTTGTACAACAGATAAAAAACTGCTTTTCTGTGATTTGGCAGTTGATATCGACGTGGAATTCTGATTATGGTGCAGTAAACATTCAGGTGAAGAGACTTAACTTGTGCAGCCCCTTTTTTGTAAGCGTGAAGATCTTGTACAATACATGAGTTTTTCTTGAGATAATAGGTTAAAATATAAACGCTGACTCAGAGGAACGACGTGGGCCTAGATAAATCCGTATAACGAAAACATTTTTAAAAGGCTAATTTGTCACGTCATGCATTTTATTGTTAAAAAGATTGTCAGTAGGTGGCCGTTGGATTAAATTCCCAGGCGTGTTGCGACTGGAACAGATATGCAGCTGAAGAATATATCGTGTAACACGTAACGGACGCTAATTAAAATGTTTGAATGAAAAAGACACCTGGAAATCGAAATAGGCCTATGTCTCGATGAATTTAATGGGCATTTGTGTTAAAATAGCGAACGCCTGCTTAGAGTACGAAGGGTGACGCGACAATCACACTATATGGCAGAATGCACCGTCCGCGTGCTCAGGGGACCGTCCGCGTGCTCATGTTGATATTCTGCATCTCTGTAACCTATCAGACAGTAAACCTACGGTACCGGAAATATTTTCATTTTTTTGGGGGTGGGTGGGTATGTGGGAAACCGAAGAATCAGAAACACTGAGATGACTGTTTGTGCACTTTTGGTGGTGGTGGGGGGGGGGGGGGGGGTGAAGCCCTCAGGACTCCAAAGGAAGCCCTCTGGGTTGGCTGGCCACTTGTGTCTGAAGAGCAGTTTAATCCCACTTATTAACCCTCAGCTGCGACTGGTAGTGCCCTTGTGGCCATAACACCGTGGTAAAATGATAGTTTAAGGAATAGTTTCTTAAGCATTTTGTAATTCCGTTACCTGGACAATTTCAAAATAGTTTTTTTAAATTCCGCGGATGGAATCCCACCAACGCAACAAAAAACTGTCGCACCTCTTTGTTTTATATTATTATTCCGTACTTCCAAGAGCCATTAGAATGACACAGACCAAACACAGCACCGAGTGTGAAACAAACATTACACAGCACTATATGTGGGTCTGTTAGTCTGCCTACTCTTTCTCATCATTTTAGCGTCAGCTTTAAGGTTGACCTGCGTGAGTTGCCATTCGACCTCGGCTGACAGTTGTTAGCCAGTCACCGTTTTAAAGCACACCACATTACGCAAGTACGATCAAAGTTTCTTTGATAATTTTGTGGTGACATGTAGCCCATACTAATATTGTCCGTCACCTGAATTATAAACTAATCAGTGTCAGGTTTCTGAATTCTAAACTAAATACCGCTTCGGGACTGAAACAGATTATAGTATTGGTTTTAGAAATTGTAGAGAAAGAGTATGCATGACTACTATATACGGAAATTTTCCATTTCGGCACCAGCTTAATTATACGATTTTCCAGAATACCAGTACAGTTCTTAAAAACGAATAAACTTTTGATGCACTAGCCGAAGCTATGTGCTAATATAAAACTGTAGACACTGTGCTATTTCATCGCAGAACACACACTCATATACATTAAGAGCAATTCAAAGTCACCAGTTCAGCTAACTGACCAACAGGTCTTCGTGCTGTGGCAGAAAAACGGTGAACCTGGTGTCATCCCACGCAAACGCTGGTGGTGTAAGGCTACCGCTTAGCCAACGATATGTGCTCGAGAAAAATGACAATTTTATTTATTGTAAAAACGAAGTAAAGGTAATTTCTTTATGGTTATTTACGTCGCGTGTGTCTTCGTAGGTTGAATTAAAACGCAGAAACAAAGTGCGCTAAAAGAAAGACCAAATCATGCTGGGAATGACTGCAGTCAGCGGGGAACGCAAAAGTGACTCCTAAAACTGATGAATCAGTGTTTATTTTACATGGAAACGTGACATTGTACTTATGGCAAATGCCCATCTGAGCCAAGAAATGTAACCATAACAGTGTCTGAATTACTTTGTTTGCATTATAGCTTCTAGGTGAAATAAGCACTTTACTACGTTTCTTCATTGTAAAATAAAACGCACAGCCTCTGCCTCTTCTGGGTTGAATGATTAAAAAAGAACGTCCGTAATTGCGGATGAGTAACTTGGCAGAGCGCACCGTTACTGAGAAGTGTATGTCGACAGGAAGACACGGGCATTGTGCTTTATTAATCTAGGAGGGGGGGTATGTTATTCACGTATGGCGGATTAAACCGTGATCGAAATTATGCACTTAAGATTTGTGTCTTTGCGTTGAAGTTTCGGGTTTCTGATGTAAGTGCTGTTGCGGTTGCGCTGACCTCAGACGTACCGTTGGGTATTAAAATGAGCGCTGTGACTTGGCCAGTGGCCACGATTATGATGCCGGGAGGGTTCATCCCAGCTTCTTGCCTTTTGTCAAAGTCTGGCTTATCTTTTTAAATGCTAAAACAGGAGCGCTGCCTGGGTGTGACCTTTTGGCTGCAGTGAAGGCTGTTATGTAACAGGCGTCAGCCTCCCTTCCAGTGTCTCGCCGAGCACCATCTAGAGCTAGATTAGAACTTTCTCTGTACGATTTTATTTATTTATATTTATCTGGCAACGTTTTACATTAACTGTATTTTAATGAAGCCTTTATAAACATTCGTAGGAAACTCGTACGCAGCCTGGCTGTACACCCAAATATCCTAACATACAATAACAGCCTTAATATGCATTAATAACGAACATTATACTATTATATTGTTTGTTATTGTCGTATAGCCTAACGTTTGTTATTAATGTAGACCTATATTAGAGCTGTAAAGTATGCTATGTTAGGATTTTAGGGTATACTTACATACTGCTTAAGAATGTTCTATGCATGCCTTATGAAGGTGCACTGAATGTTCTATGAATGCACTATAATGACTAGGCCTACATTATGTAGATGCAATTAATGCAAAGCGCTACCATTTATTTCATTAGTTATTTGATTAGTCATTTTATCATTTTACATTTGTGGAAATGTCGCGGTTGTGGAGAGGTGCATTGATTAAGGTCTGCTATAGCCGTGCTTTATTGAGAAGAACAGCGCCGCGTCACGCGGTTATTTAGTGTCGAATAATTCGGGAAATTTCGAGTGACAGGATCTGAATGTGCGCATTTTTTTAGAAGAACTTGTACATTAAGCGGCCCTGTCATTTTTGGAGATGCGCAGGATAGGCCGTGATGATCCAGTTTGTTTTAACAGAAATCGTCTAATTTCTAAATGAAAACAGGAAAAACTGTAGGATACCTGGCGTTGTGTTTATGGGAGAGGCGAGCGCGCCGAGAGTCATACGTAAGATTTATGGGAACTTCAAGTACTCCAGAGTCAGTGCGCGCTACTGTATAAACAGCCTAAGTTTATTCTTACTGGTCTTAAAATACTGGCCGTTACACACGGCTCATGACTATAGGTAGAGATAGGGATATAAATTACACGGTAAACCATGATACACGTTATAGGCTGCGTAACACATTTTTGAAGGGTCTAAACAAATAGGCTCTGAAATACCTAGAATAATAATTAGGCTATATGACCACGGGCTGTTTTTGACGTTCCAATACGCTTAATAACCAGGAACCACTAGAAGTATTTAAAGCATCACAGGTGTGTCGCTGTTATAGCGCGCCGACAGTAGATAAGATCAGACCCAGTGCAGGGACGATTTTTTTATTTATTTTTTTGCTGGGGCGACAGTGAGCGTTGCGTCTGGCTGACGTAAAGCGCTGGAAATGTCTGCAGCTTTGTTGCTCGCCGGCATGTTTCCATTCCTGAATAAGAGTCACTGTCGGACATGGTTGAAGGTTAAATTACAGCGCTTTCATTTTCCCATTATGTCACGAGTGCTGTCTTAAACAGGGGAGCCGAATCGGGACAACATCGCCGTAATTGCAATTACGTTGCGCTCTTAATTCAATTTGCCTAGTGAAAATTAAATGAGTACTAAACTTCCCCATTAAACTTAATTGCTATCCATTCATTTCCATAAGCCTGGGTGCCACCAGGGGGAATGCCTGATCATAAATTTGGCTCAGTTAATAGGAGATCCAGTCAAGGTGCGAGTCGGTGCCGTTCATTAAAGGGACGCGCTGTGGATGGACATGCTGATGGAGAAGTTGCCGCGTGTCTATGATCTCTCTGAGAACTAAAAGAAAGAAATTAGGTCTATTAAAAGAAAGTAAAAGAAACGCCTATCTGAGTCTGCTAGGACCTACGTACATCGTCTATATGGCGACAGTTATGGAAAATGGAGAAATAGACTCAGGTCTCGAAATGGTAAGTGACGGCATAGAGCGCATTATACGTTAGATCTCACTCGATCAACATTTTTAACTAAAAATGTCCCCCAGATAGTAGTTTGTTGGCAGTTTTCTGCAGGTCGAAGTGGACACAGATTATCCTTAGATGAATATTTCAAATGATTAAACCAAGCAATATGAGGATGTGGTAGAATAAAGGCTGGGGGAGGGGATTTCACAGAGATTTAAAGGAAACCTCAGCCTTCAGAGTCACAAAGCACCGTGTAAAGAAACCAAGTCGGACTTCGCAGTCTTATCGCGCTGCCCCAATTACTCCCGCGGTGAGATCATTAAGTCAATTAGTTTAAGATCAAACGGCCTCAGGCCACAATGAATCCCTGTGTAGAGGAAAGGCTTCAAAAGCAAACCCTGCCCCCCCACTTCAGGTCCCACTTCTCCCCCCAAAATAATAGCTCAACGGGGCAGCTCAGGTGGGGGTTTGTCCATTAGACACCTTTTAGCTGCAGGCTAAGGTAAGGTTAGCTAATTGTGGCTGGGAACAAAACTCACCCACGGTCAGGATCAGACTTGCTCGAGGACTTAAGACGCTGTGAGTTTAAATGTAGCGCCGAGGTACAGGAGAAGTGGTTTTGAAAAACACATAAAAGGAAATTCATGGGAATACGAGGACGGACGCAAGGCTAAGACTCGGCAAGGGAGATTAAAAACGGTTTGGCAGGTGGTCCGCAGAGTCACTCGCCCGGCGCTGGGCTCATGGGCACAGCAGCAGCTTCCTGACTGCTGGTAAGTTTCCTTAAAAGGTCCAGTTGGTAACTTTCATGGTTAAAACCATTCAGGGGCCTGGTTCCCACTATGTGAGTCGCTAATGTTGTTAACAAGTTATCTTTTGGCAAATGTGCCCCAGCTTGTGAATTTGGAGCTTCTCAGTTACAACTGGAAAATAAACCCAGTTCTCCCAGTCAAATGAGTTTAAGGCAGATGTTGGGATATCCACAAAACCCTGTTTGAGAATAAATACATTAAGGATAAAGGCGGCGGGGGGACAAGTGGGACTGAGTAACAGGTCTAAAAAAATTTGGAACATAATTGGATTGGTCTGGGTTGGGGGCCCAGGATTATATACCTTCATGGGGCCCAGAAAATCTAGCAGCCCCCTGGATAAAGACATTCCTCTCCTGTGACCCTACATGAAGTGGAGAGGGGGTGTCTGCAAGGTGAGGAATGAATTCTAGCCATTGTCAGCATCATGGGAGGCTTTCAGGGTACATACCTCTCAAAACGAGACATTGTGGCCCCCCCCGACCCCCAAAATAGCACCCACCAAGTTCACCATATTTTTTTATTTACATTTTTTAAATAAAGGTGTTCATCCTAACACAAATAAACATCTTGAATATGTAATGTTAAGGATTAAAGTTTTTCAATACCGCGCCCACCCCCCCCAGCGCTCAGCATTTAATGCCACTACCTGCCAGTCCCATTTAATACGAGACCATCCCACATAGCCGACCCCCCCCCCCATAACCCCCTCTTCTTTGAAGAGCCCCAGTGTCACATGGTTTTAGCGTGTCCGTCCATTGAAGGTTTAGATAAACAAGTGCTGTTTTCAAAGATTCCTAGCAAATACCACAACCTCCCCCACCCCACCTGACATCTGCTTTCGGGGGACATCTTCAAAGTATCGGTAAGGTCAGTAGGACCTCTGTTCTCCCAGGATGACAGCCTCTCCGACCAATCAGAAGACACATCTTC
Organism: Brienomyrus brachyistius; assembly: GCF_023856365.1. Classification (NCBI taxonomy): domain Eukaryota; kingdom Metazoa; phylum Chordata; class Actinopteri; order Osteoglossiformes; family Mormyridae; genus Brienomyrus; species Brienomyrus brachyistius. The sequence goes on along the minus strand of NC_064555.1, from coordinate 2,993,657 downwards.
GCAGCGGTGAACTTAGGTGCCTTTTCATACCTTTAATCACTGAGTTAAAACATTAAGAATTAACTGCAGTTAGCAAGAATGATCAAACAATGAAATATTACTGCCTGAATAACAGCGTTTAGGTAACGCAATTCACAAAGAACATCAAAACACTACACAATCCTCAGTATCCACCACTAATAACAAAGGACACATTAAATCCTGACGCTAATCAATCAGTGGACCGATGTACAAATAAACTTTCAAAATAATAAAAGTGAATATAAAAGTATGGGTCCTATATTGGTGACATAGAAGCAAATTTGAAACCTTTGGACATCCAAATAATCATCCTGAAAGATAAGACAGAAAGCATGATAGTTTAGAAATAAATCTCTGTATGCTGTATTCCATGCTAAGCTGTCAATGAAGGTATTCAGCTTTTAGCTTGGCTGAAAATATTACATATTAATAGTTACTAAGTGTATGGCTGCATAAACACGCTTTAAGCTAAAATCCCAATATAATCACCGATGTTGTGCCTCTGAATGTGTTCTCCCAGCTACACAAACACCCAGATACCAGATTGCCAAAAACCTTCGCGGCAGATTAAAGCGTTTTCTTTTACCAAAGTTTATTTCATTCCCATCCAATTCCTTTACCAAGCAGAGTAGAAGCAAAACAGCGATGGATCCAGCAGGTGAGCAGGACGTCCTGCAGGGATGGCTTTCAACCTTCTGCCACATTCTCAGAGCCTCCTGGAAACCCATCGAAATAACAATGAGAGAAGCGATGCACAGCAAAGCAGAGCCCCCACCCCCCCCAAACCTGCTCCAATTAGCACCTGATTTCCTCTTCAATGAGAGACTTAACTGATGTGAGGAGTTTGGGATCTGAGCAGCAGGAGAAAACAATGAGGCCTTTCAAAGTTAAGTGCCTATTCAGATGTAAAAAAAATAAAAAAGGCATAATTATATAGCATTCACACGACACTTAAAGGTCTTTCATCTGAATCACCGAAATGCAAAATAAATAAATAAATAGCTAACGTAAAACCAGCCTTATCTCTTATTTGTTTCTCAGTGGTCAACTGGGTCCGGCACACAATCAATCGTGAGGCAGTAGGATAGATGAAAACCTCATCCTCATTCAGTGTCCGCTACTGGGGGAAGAGGTGGCGACCTCTGTTTCCATCCGTCGGCAAACAGGAGACGGATGCATTTCGGGGCATGGTCTGTCAGCCGGGCCGCCATGGCGACGTCGCACTCGTGAGGGTGGGAGTTCCGCTTTGGCCTTTAGCCCCCCCGTAACAATATGCACACAGGTGCTGCTGTGTAATACAAACAGATGTTGCATTTCAACCACAAGAAACCTCTGGAAGCGATGGCGTAAGAGATTACTTGATATCGTAGGGATACTTAATAATTTAAATGTGAAGTTCTTTTTATTTCGTGAGAGATGAATGAAAAAAAATAAAATTTAGGGTATCTTAATAAAGCCATGTCCGCATGAAACATGCTTAACGGGGTTTCTCCTTACAGAGGCCCAGTCAAACAGCATCGTCAGCCATCCTGTTTGCCCATCCTTCTTTCAAAAGGATCACAGTGCTACTATGATCAAAAGAATTATATAGAGACTCTTTTAAATTGCAATAGCGTCATAACTTTGTAACTTTGTAAGTCCAGAAAAGTGCAGAAATGGTAGGCGTTCCGCAGCAAACCTGTCAGGAAAAAAAGTACATTAGGCTTTAATATTTCAAAATAGCTGTACAGACAGACCCCAAGACTCCTAAAGGAATCCCATGGGAATTTCATCAGTGCAAAAACTGATATAGCTAGATTGTTAAAAATGTCAACGAAACTAAACAGGAACCAAAATCCCTTCCTGACAAATCTGAGACAAAAGGGCGTGTGCAAATTTTGAATCATTTTTTCCAGAAAGCTCCACCCACCAGACCCCGCCCCTTCCATTTCTCTCCTCCTTAAACTCCACCCACAATCACCAGAGATAGTAATCAGGTCAGGTATCACGGTAAACCAGGCAAGGGGGCAGCCTAATGAAATATTGCAGGTCAGGAAAACTTTGGATGCTCTCAAACAAAATCTCACAACTTAATTTTAACCACAGTCAATGTTGTTTGTAACCCACTCGCAACACCGGGAAACTTAACAATTATTAATTATAATTAATTGTAAGTCTAGATACAAACTCAGGTCAGAGGTTCCTCAGTTCCTCAAGGCAGACTAATTGCATGCAATATGTTAACATTGCAAACATGATTCATATGTAACTGAATGTATTATTGCCAAAAACAAAGAGCTCTAGACCGGGGGTCTCCAACTCCGGGTCATTTGGATAAACTCTTCATACCAGGGGTCTCCAACTCCGTCCAGTAAATACCAGGAACAGGTGTGACTCATCAGAACCCAGGTAGGACAGAAAACCTACTGGATAGTAGCTCTGCAAGACCGGAGTCGGAGACCCCTGATCTAGAGCAACAAAAAAAAATGGAAGCATATTAAAGAGATTTGGTTGTTGCATAACTGATATCATTTTGATTGTCGACAGTGGAATATGTGCAGATAAATCTATGTCTTTGGCCTAGTTTGGTCTGTCATTCGTGTACATTTTTTAAGCGGACATTTTACATGGTGACAGTGAGGTCAGGAATGGGATTTTCTGGAATGTGAGTACAAAGGAGAAAAAAAAATGGTTCGGTCTAAATGTTCTGAACTCAGAACACTTCAAAGTGAATGACAAGGGTGCAATCTCCGAGAATCCCGTTGCCTATAAGTCATGTCACCGCCCGGTCCGCCATCTTTACTAGCCAATGTCGGCTTCCTTAATCAATCAGGCAGCGTTTTTTTTTTTTTTTTTTTTTAATCTGAATGTTTGACCTTGGTTCCTCGTCTGTGCATGTGTGGTCCTCATCTCAGGATGGGCACAGGACATCTGGCAGGGAAGAAGATCTAGCAGCAGCAGCAGAGAAGGAATAATCATCATTATACTAAATTTGTATTTTTGTGGGCAGTCAACAAGCTGAGATGTGTGGAACATGTGATATCCTGGCCTTGCAGTACAATTTACACCCGCCCTTCAGCGATGGACAGTGTAAGGTTAGCATTAGCAGCATTAGCGTCAGGTGCACCCAATGTTACCCGTAGCTTCTTTTTACAGCCACCCCCACCCCCACCCCCGGCCCCATACCCCACCCCACTTGTCTGACAGGCAGAAGATAAAGACCAAAAGCAGCAGTGATGTAGCCTCGCGGCCAGAGGTGCATTACCTGAGTGTGCCTTATTGATAATTATCACATGTAATTTGTCTCTCAAAGGCTTCCAAACAGACGTCCACCTTTGGAGTTTCCTTCAGATCAGATAAGAGTGTTTGAAGGGGAGGTCAGGCACAGTTCAGGACTGGGGGGAATCTGCCGGCCTGCTTGCGGAAAGTGTCTCACACAACCTCTGTGTGTCCTGGACACAGCATGTTCATACCTGTGAATGAACGACCAAATGCAAAATCAGGAGGTTTCTGTTTCATATTTGTGTCATTCCCTGCATCATACTCCAAGTGATCAGTGATTATGGTGATACATTAAATTACACAGTGAACTGCCTTATCACTGGATACATAATTAGTCTGCATATTATTGCACAAATATTCTGTGTTTGCAGAATGTTTGATGTTTATTGTTAACTGTGTTTTCCTCATGAGATTATGTTTCCAGATGTTTCCCAATTTGTTGACCAAACTCTGAATCTGGCACGTTTTTAAAAAAAACTGTGTAACACAACGCAATTGTTGTGTTAAAAATGCAGATTGACAAATGAAATTAATTACAAAAGCCAGTGCTGCTGTGCCAAATGAGCATCAAACATGCAGCGTTAAGCACTAACCAGTAAATAACTGGCAGTAGGGAAAGTGTGGCAGGTACCCGACACTGCGGTAGGGACAGTGTGGCAGGTACCCGACACTGCAGTAGGGACAGTGTGGTAGGTACCCGACATTGTAGTAGGGAAAGTGTGGCAGGTACCCGACACTGCGGTAGGGACAGTGTGGCAGGTACCCGACATTGCGGTAGGGACAGTGTGGCAGGTACCCGACATTGCGGTAGGAACAGTGTGGTAGGTACCCGACATTGCAGTAGGAATAGTGTGGCAGGTACCTGACATTGCAGTAGGGAAAATGTGGCAGGTACCCGACACTGCAGTAGGGACAGTGTGGTAGGTACCCGACATTGCAGTAGGGAAAGTGTGGCAGGTACCAGACATTGCGGTAGGGACAGTGTGGCAGGTACCCGACACTGCGGTAGGGACAGTGTGGCAAGTACCTGACATTGCGGTAGGGACAGTGTGGTAGGTACCCGACACTGCAGTAGGAACAGTGTGGCAGGTACCCGACATTGCGGTAGGGACAGTGTGGTAGGTACCCGACATTGTAGTAGGGACAGTGTGGCAGGTACCCGACATTGCGGTAGGGACAGTGTGGCAGGTACCCGACATTGCAGGTGTCCATCACTTCTTCCATTCCCCCAGGGAAAAGCTCATCACGGCTGGAGTTTGAGGATCTCTGTCAAAGGTTAAAGTTACCAAGCCCAGGAAGGGCTTCTCATCACACCAAGCGACTGCTTGCTTACACTTAGCATTGCAGCTGGTTATTTCACTGGATTGATGAACTTTGCTTAATGGAACTAAAGCAGGCCCCACCCTCTCTGGGACTTGAACCTGCAACCTGAAGGTCGAAGCTATGCAGGCTTGACCTCTGCACCACCTGCTTCCTTAGGTTGTGTGCAAATAAAATCACGAATGGCCGTAAATCACACGTGGATTGTTTTCAGTTTTGGGAGACACTCAAATCACTTGTTAGCCTTAGAAAACAGTGTCAGGCTCCTGTCTTCTCGCCATAATCACTTTCTTCCATTATACACTATTTTCCCTCTAACTGTGCTGAGGACATATGTGCCAATCATTGGAGGAAGATTATGTGGGACAGCCTCTGATTGGCTTCAATCAACAGAGCAGCCCTGGTTTCAGGTCTCCTCTAAACCACTGCTGATTGGTCTGATTGATTGGACAACGTGCCATACTAAATATTGACAAAGAGTCCTGTCAAAGTGAGAGCTGACCACTGAGGAGCTCACAGGAAAGCCTACTTCAGAGACATTTAGGGTGTTTGATTCTTGGAGACCGAGGTAACAAGTTTCATAAAATTCAGTTAATGTTCAAATAGATTTTTATAAATCATTGAATCCATTTGATTTCAATGAGCCAGTAAACCTTGAATGATCTTGAATTATCAGCATCTTAAATACAGGTTATCAAGTTGGCTGGTTGGTTAATTCTGCAAAATGAAAGAAGCCTCTTTAATATTGTAATCACAAAAAAAATCTCAAGTATTGTTACAAACTGCTTTCATTATTCTAAAATGTGCTCGCGTTTATATCCACACATGCAATTTGAAAAAGCTAGTCGACGAGACACACTTTCCCGACCATTATGTCTGAGACTTCGACCGCCCCCCCCCCCCCCCCCCCCCAACCATAATGAAAAGGCACCAGAGGGACATGAAACCAGGAAATAAACAGGGGCCTTAATGTGCCGGTTTGTCTAACCGGGGCTTTGAAGACGGTGCTGACGGGGGGAGACTCACGTAGTTCCCAGAAACACAGGAAGGTCGATTTACAAGGCCCTAAGTGGTAGGTAGCTTACATCATAAACATCACCAGAGATGAAAAAAAAAGATGAAAAGATGAAGAGGAACCTGTTGCTAAGTGGCCCACAAGACTTGACTTGCCCTGTAGGGCTTAGAAAAGAACATTTCTGACGCCAGTTCCTCCTCTGTCTGTCTGCATGCAAACTCATACTTTAGTCTCTAGCCAAGGGCTAGTGGTGCTTAATCGTGCGCTGAGGCTTTTCACATCTGATGGTAAGGCGTACAAAATGATTGGTGACGAGCTGCTTTCCCATTCCACGCGGCACGCTCACGCAACGTGCCGCTTCTCGGGGCCTTACAGACAAAGTGCAAAGTGCATTACAGTCTGTGCATTTGGCTTCGTGAGACGCATCGTCCAGATCGGTGAGGGATGAACACCTGTTCCGGTTCCGGGGCCCCCTTGATGGCTTGACTCATCGCCGTTGACATGCCCGGCCGTTATGGGGCTTCGCACGATAGCCCACAGCAAGCTGCTCTTCCCAGGGAGTTCCAATTTGAAGAGTTAATTTCAACTCTGATAAAAAAAAAAAAAAAAAAAACATACAGTGATATTATAACACGGAGGTGCGTTAATTAATTGCTCCCACAGGGGGAAAAAAAAAGCTAATTATTGAAGCGCTATTACAGCAAAAGTTCTGGCTTATTATACACAGCTAATTTATGTACAAAATTATTAATGTAGTAAAGTTAATTACAGGAGGAGAAAGATCCTTTCATCACTGAGAATGGAAGCAATGAATACGGTAAGATTAAAATTAACAATGAATAAATGTGAGCATTCTAACAATACTAATTAAAAAAAAAAAACATGCATACTTTTAAAATTCCCTTATTGGACACAGGGATGCTCTCTGAAACTGTGCATGACTCAGCGTGACCTTTTGCAGGCAAATTTCGAAATCCAGTAGCGTCAGATAGTCGCCTTGACTGACTGAAATGAGCAACATGGAAGCATATTCATGGAGACTAGATAACCGGTAGGACAAGTAGACAGCGTTTGGCTCTGGACTGAGAACGGGACAGAGAACAGGAGCAGATTTGGTAACCCCCCTTCAAACAGAAACATTTTGCATTTCCAAGCTTGATTTCCACATAAGATTAATGTATAATGATCTCAATCATTTATAACTTAAGAAAATTGTAAAAATAAACCACTGGCTTCTTTATGGAGGGAAAAACCAGGAGGTTGGTGTCACTCAGGGGTTTTGGGGAGACCCCCTCAGTCAGGGGGGTCTCTGACGGCCAACACCAGGCAGACGCTCCCTGCAGCTGCTCAGGGGCCTGTCTGCAGACAGATGATCATAGGAAAAGGCGGCTGAGTGAATTAGCGCCCACCCCCCCCCCACCCCAAATGCCTCATTCCACACTTCAAATGCGGGTCGCACAGTAAATCAGGTGGCTTTTATGGCAGAGGTCTGACCTCTTCTTTCCCACCCGCTCCTTGGTCTGTGCAGGTTCACCCACTTTGTGTGTGTGTGTGTGTGTGTGTGTGTGTGTGTGTGGGCTTGCGCACGTCTCCACATTTGCAATTTTGTAATTGCTACATTGTGGGGACCGGATGTCCTCACAATGTAATAAAAACCTGTAACTTTTTACCTTGTGGGGACATTTTTTTTCCATCCCCACAAGGATAACCTCAATTTTATAAAATAAAATAAAATAAAAATAAATTAATCTGTGACTGCAATTGAAAAACTAAAAATGCCAAAATACTTGTGTTTTGTTTGGTTTCTAATGGTTCAGGTTAGGGCTGGTGGGGGGGGGGTAAGGCTGTCATTGTTGGGATTGGGGTTTTTCCCATGGGAATTAATGAACAAACCCCAGAAAGACACAAATACATGCTTGTGTGTGCGTGCAGTGGAGGTTTACCCAGGTACAGCCCAGCTTACTTGGCCTGTCAAAGCACTTGACCTGCGCATTCAAAATGACCAAAGGGGGCCAACATTATCAGCAGGAGATGAAACACAGGGACATCTGCATGGGCTTAAAAGGACACTGTCAGCGCGTTAGATTCACCCATTTATGTCTGGCAATACCAGCTATAACTATACTGCAGAACGTCAGCAGTGCAACATTCGGTCTATTCACATGTGCTGCGTGTGTTTCACAATTTTTTTTGGCTGTGTGGCGAACTCACCTGTCCCTATATGGGTCCCGTCCGGTACCCATCACTGATCATTCGGAGTTCTCAGTTTTGGGCTCGATGCCAGCTGGCAGGTTGGAGTTACTCAAACTATACCAATGGGAGATGTTCCTGGAATCAATTAGGTGGTATTAAAGCAGAAGAAAAATAAATACGATAAAGTTAATATTCCTCTAAGACGTTCGTTTTGACAGGAAAGATCCTGTCAAATACATTTTACATATTGCTTTCGCTAAACGGGTGTGCCTGCGAGATACACAGGGATCAATTAACGCAGTCGTCATTAACGCCACCGTGCCGTGCAGATCCTGATTAGCACAGTGTCGCGTGAAAATACCTTGCTTAAGTCTTTGATTGAATCAATTGAAAATGTAAAGATCTTCACGTCGTTTTTATATGAAATTAGACACAAGAATCGACCGAGTGAATCTCCACTAATTGCCGGTAACAACCAGACTCGGTGCAGCTTATGCGCCCGATTCCGCTGCATGCTCTAAAGGCGCAAATCAATGGGGCATACTTTTACAACAATTAAAAAAAGGTTTCGCACCTATGACACCGCTGTGGGCTGCCCCCCAGTCCTGGGTTGTTCCCTGCCTCGTGCCCATTGCTTCCGGGATAGGCTCCGGACCCCCCGCGACCCAGTAGGACAAGCGGTTTGGAAAATTGATGGATGGATGGACACCGCCGTGCATCTTTCCCAGGAAGGAGACTTTATACACATAGGCCTATTATAAGGCGAACAAACGTAAAATTGATAGGGACATCTTATACTTCAAGCAAATAGTTAAGTAAGAGAGTCCGCAAACTGTGATGCGACAGTTTGCGTTTGTGGAGCGCAGCGTAAACGCTGGGGTGATTTCCTTTTTTTTTTTTAAACCCAACTCTGGCGTGTAACACAAATTAAAAACACCTCCAGTCGGTAAAAGAGCCATTCATAAAGGTGGAGGAATGGGGGAAACGGTGATGACAGGTCGCGCCAGTGAAAAATCAGCGTTGACCCGGCGGCCCTCTCACTCATCCATCTCCAGCCACTGGCCACCGATGACTCGGCGCTCCCCTGATTTATGGCAGGAAAAATGTCACAGTGGAATGGGCTTTTGATGAAATTGTTCAGGGGATCCTGTGTAATAAATCCTGATCTTTATATCCAGGTCGCGGGCTACTTTATATTCTCGCGCCATCAATAAGATGCGGGGATCACGACAACAATCCATTCGCTTTACAATTTTACAATGTTGCCGGCGGTTTGAGGCCAAGCGCTAACGTTTTTATTTAACGGGGGGAGACAGAGTGGGCTTTTCATCGGGTCAGATGCATGCCTAAAATCACTCGACTCTAACCCGGCAGGAAAATAAGTCACTTGGCATTTATACCTTGGCATCTACCAGGCTCAACACGAATTGGCAGGGAAATATTTCTCTGTGGGACTTCCCCGGAGAGGGTTTCCACCCGGACGGCGGCCGTCCAGCTGAGTGCCCAGCTCGATTTCGCTGGGAAACAGCACCTCCTTCCTTCTTTCTGATTGCGTGCAAAATAATTCACATAAATTAAAACATATTCGGGACGACAATTTAAAATAAACATTAGTATACTTTTAAATGGGGGGCCAACACAATACTACAGTTAAGAAGAAATAATATCGCCCTATCCCCAAACAGAATATGCCTAAGTCTTTATTATTATCAAGTTTTAAATCTAGTTCTCTAGAGACGTTTGGTCCAAATACCCTACTATTATTAAATCCTGGTACAATTACATTTTATTATTAAAGTCTGCTTTCTAAATGTTATTATTAAAGTCATGCTTTCTGTCTTGGTGCCTGAGAATAGAATAACAAAACAGAACGATGATGACATTCGTTTGTTTGATATTATGCACATGGACCCGTTGGGTGCTGTGCCCCCCGTGCTATTAGAACGTGGATTAAATTATAGCAGCGACGATGATTAACATCTGGATCCTCCAGTCTGACGTGTCACATGACCGACGTGTCTGGTATAAGAGGCAGGCGGTTGTCAGCAGAGTTGCTGGCGCCACGGTGCTGAGTGATTCAGGAAGCCTTTTCTCTCCGACTTCCCAAAAAAAAAACTTTACGAGTTCCACAGAACAAAAAACCTGCACAGGTGTTTTTTTTCCCCCTTCATAAAGGGTTGGACTTGTAAAAACAGGTATATTTCCACACAGGCGGAGAGCTTTGCACATGAGTTTTCAGAAACCACCAGAAACCTGGCGAGCTCTTCAGCACTGTGAAACGCCGGTGGTGACAGAGATCCCCCCCTCCCACCGCGCCCCGCAGAAAGTGGGGGGCCTGGAAAATCATACACGAAAGCCAGAGCGGCAAATCACTGACAGCACAGAGGAGCGTTTGTCACCAAAAATCGGAGACGCGGCAGAACTAAAAAAAAAAAAACTGTTTATGTTCAACCCAAACGAGGCAGCGACAGACGAAGCCGCTTTCATCTCTTAAAAAAGTGATTTCAAAGAACTTTCCAAAAACTGAATCCCATACAAGTCGATGCCCATAAAATACAAAACATGACTCCAACAAAGAAAATATTAAACCTACCATATGCCACGTAAGAAAAGCAACCAAATATCAGGGAACGTAACTACGGGACAGATTTCAAGAGAAAAGAAGCATAAAGAGTCAGGAATGGCTCACTGCTCCCTGGCAACTACTTCAGATCCATTCTCACTGCGAGCTGATTTCTTTCTTTTGCAAAGTAAATATGAGATTAAACAAACATATTCATTGCTGTGCAATGCCTCTGGTAAAGAGGTGGGAAATCCCCAGGGTGGGGATGGGATATTTTGGGCCATCTTTCTCAGGCCTGGCAGCTTTTTAAACCTATATTCCCACACCCTGAACGTTTTCTTTGCCATTTTACACTAATTGTTCAGCCAGTGTTTTCTATTCAAAGTTACTTACGATTGCTACCCATTTTAGATTCGGATATTGTACTCATTGCCTCATCCCGGGTTATTCCCTGCCTTGCGCCCATAACTTCCAGGATAATGTAAGGCCCCACGCGACCCTGCATAGGAAAAGCAGGTATAGAAAATGGATGTAAGGATATTTTAATTATTATTAAAATAATATGTTGGCTAAAGAAGCACATCCTATCCTGCGACTGAAACAGCAATTTGTGGGCTAAAGAGTTCACGTCAACAAACATCTCGTTACCTGTAATCAGAATGCAAAGCACTTTCCTTTTTGTTATTAATACTCAAAATATATTAAATCTGTTACAAGGCAGCAAGTAGGCTAAAGTCATGACTGTGAGAGCTGGGAGGGAGTTTGGGCAGGCCTGCCATCCATCCCAGTCGCGTGAGTCAGTTGACCGTCTTTGTTTACATTGATACGTCCCACCTATTCTTCATTCCTTGTGTGTGTACATGCTGTACATTGGTGTGATTTGTTCCTGGTTTTAAACACAAACCCGAGGATTGCTTCAGGTATGGATGTCCAAGCCAGGAAGCGCTTGCGGGGGCGCAGTGTTGGTTATTCATTCCCTCATTCCTTCCGGTCAGAATTAGCCTTCGCCTTTAGCATTGCGCACGCCGCTAACGTGTGGATAGATGTACCACAGGACGCCTCGTCCACTAATTTAATCTTCTTTGGCCGGACAGCGAGCGCTAAGCAGCAGCGTGAAAACGGCTGTCTTCATCTGTGTAATCACGGTGGGGGCCGCGCTGGGGGGCAGGGGCCATGCATCCTGGAGTTTCGTCTCACGGCTAATCTTTCATTCCAATCCAATCGGCCCCCTTATCAAAACCCGCGGCGGTGGAGCCATCTGCGAGCGGGGATTTGTAACGGGGAAAATCAGGTGTCAGAGTCCATTAAAGATTACAGCCTGCCGCTATCATAATCAGCGGTCTAATGGCTTCAGCTCCTGGGATTTGTGCCCCTGTTCCAGTGTTTGGGTGGTGGTGGGGGGGGGTTCCCAGCCTCCTCCCCCTGTCATGACATTTTTGCAAAAAAGTTGCTTGCGGACCAGTGACTCACAGGTGTCACCAGCCTCGCAGAAAATCTGTCAGACAGACAGGCAGCATCTTTCGAAGGCTGCTTGTGCTATTTACTCTCATTGCTATTGGTCTTCAGTCTAGGTCTCTCATAATTAACACCCCCCCCCACAAGAATGCTGGGACTCAACCACACCAATATCACATGACATCAGCCTTAGCTGGATAGACTTGGGAAAAAAAAATAGCACTGAAAGGGAGGGATTTTAATATTTATGTTACTAATCTATGCAAAGCACAGAATTACAGAAGACTTATAATAACACTGCATTGCCTACGAGGACATCACTTGTCTATTATTTCACTTTGGTTTCTTGTCATCACATCATTATAACTTTTCAATCATATATTTGGAGACACACCCGCTAAACACACCTATAAATGACGGCCTGTCGCGGCTCCCCCAACACCCAGGTGCTGCAGTTCGGCATGTGAGCAGAATCTCGCATTTTTTCCCCTGCATCAGCCGAGGTAGAACCCCAGCTGCAGTCGCGCACCTCAGAATGGCGTCCCCCTTTCCCATGTCCCCACAGGCCAATGGTTCCCAGGAACCCTTTCCTTTCAGGGTGTTAGCAAACGATCCTGTTGCCTGACCATTATACATAGGTGGATAGTTCAGGTCCGGAAAGTCAAAAAATCCAGACCTAGATTTTGTTCCAGCCACCCAGTTGAGTATGAAGAGTCACAGTCACAGATACTCAACTGGCTGGTTGAAACAAAATCTTGGTCTGGATTTTTTTTACTCTCTGGACCTGAATTATCCACCTCCGCCTTTATATATGGGTGGTAAACGACACCTCATGCTAATTCTTTTGTTTTGTGCAGCTTTGTCTCTTCTTGCCAGTCCTGGGGCAGAGTGCTGGGTTCTTGCCCCCCCCCCCCCTCACACACACACACACACACACTACTCCCAGACCAATCCCTACTCCCCATGTGGGTGACCCCAGCTCTATTTTACGCATCCCTCACACCCCAGAGGGTGACAGTGACCTGCCTTCTTCTCAGGAGAAAGGGGGTCCGGCAGGGAGGTTCAGTAGCCATTAACCCCAACCAGCTGTTCCAACGGGGGGCTTTCTCTGCTTCAATGCTCACCCCCAAGGGAGCCCTCACATCCACTAATCTAGCCTTTGTGGGCCTGGAATGCTGACAGAATAAAGGAGATTTTCCTTCTACCCATGCAAGCGTGTGTATCCATGTGTGAGAGCAGAGAAACGCCAGGCTAATTTCTATAGTCAGCCCGCAGAAGCGGGGGACCGTGGCAAATTCTCCGTTTAGTGGCTTGACAAAATTCTTTTGCTTGGAAAATGCGCGTCAATTGTCGGGCCAAGACTGGGTCTTCCCCCCCCCCCCATGCTTTCTGAACTTTTGAATCAGTCGCTCCTGCGCTAGATTTCATTTAATTCTTGTAGCATAACAGCTATTGCAGAGTTCACTGTGCTAAATTTAGCAGATAATTAGATGATACATTTACAGAGGGGTCCACAGCACCAGGCGCATCTGGGCCACTTTCAGTACCTTTGGAAAGCTGAGATCTTCTGAATATCACAATCCCAGAAGCTTTCAACAGGTGAAAGTTAATCAAATTAAGCACAACTGAACTCCTTTACATGCTCTTAAAAGAGGGACTTAAATACATGGGATGTTATGTTGTTTTCATCAAACTACACAAAACAGGTCTTAAAATTCATTTTTAAAAATGAAAAGTGAGGGAAAATTCAACTCATTAAAAACGACTTCCTAATTTTATTTTGGAACTTTGCTTTCTCGAATATATTAACAATTTGTCCATTTAGATTAACATAGAAATTAAAACAGCATTTTCCAGTCAATTTAACAGAGACAGCGAGTCGGCCATTAGCATGAATGCAATCCTGCATGGATAGTGCTTATATATAGGGTACTGTCCATAAAAAGACTGGGTTACTTGAAAGAAAACACACAATTTAGTTTCAGACAGTTTTCATTACATCCAGCACATATAAGGTGTAAATTCTATTTAAGCTTTGCTGTATGGTGCGACATTATGTATGAATAATTTCGAGGATTAAAGTGGTATTTTATTTCGCTATGACAGGCGGTCAGACGTGCCACACCCATAAACAACTTTCAAAAGCTCCTGGGTTTGACTTTTTGGGTGTTTCTTTTATTTTCAGATTTAGTTTATAACATGTTTGTCCGGTACGCATAACACAATTAGTTTAGACGCAACGGGACTTTACGCGAGCGGGGCTCACGAGATCCGGCTAAACTCGCGCTCGCACGTGCTGGCGCGCGGTTGTGTAACCGGTAGCGTGCGAGACGAAACACTGCAGGGCGAACTTGTCAACCGGCAGGAGACACTTTCAGAGGGACGAATAAAAGCGCATATATCTAAAGTCTGTCACAAGACGCGTAACCGAGGTCCTCTATGAGTTACAAATCGAGGCCCGGGAGTCCATGAAAGAGCACCTCGCAGTGACTAAAAAATCCGATATCCGTCCGTTAATTCAATTAGCTAGACTCCGTATTGGCACCTCTCACTCTCTCTCGCTGTCTTTTTATTCCATTGAATGAGGGCTGGATAGTAGTAACAGTGTTAATAAGCACAGAAAAGGAAGATAGACTGAAGAATCCTCAGGCAGAGTGAAACAGCGCACATTGCTGCTTTGGAAGGCACAAGAGAGGCTATTCTCAGAAGCAGACCACCACCTCAAAGGACTCTGGCGGCCAAACGGTGGAGCGTGCGACATGAGGGACAGGGATGATGGGGGGGGGGGGGGGGGGGGGGGTGTGCGTGTGTGTGGATATCCGTGCCAGTCATTTATCTCCCAGGGTAGACTCTTGTCCTAATAAGCTCCAGCATTGGCTAACCCCCACCCTAACCCCCACCCTACCCCAGCCGTCACTCCACCCGATGCACGGAGAAAAAAAGCTCGTTTTCACTTCTTGCAGAACTAATTCAGGAGCACAAAAGTGGAAGGGCCACAGCAGCAGCCCCTTTTACAATGCATCCCCCCCCCGCCCCCCGCCATGCCCAATGCCCAACGCCAGTGCGGGCGACCCAGGCCCCGGCTGCTCCGGCCCCACCCCAAGGCCTGCCATTAACACACATATCCATATGAAAAACTGGGGCGAGTCGTCAGTGCCTGTCCAGAATAGCGCATTGGGAACCCCCCCCCCCCTGAACGCAGACAGAAGCCTTTGGCCTCTTTTGGCAGTGATATACCTAACCATTTACCCAGCTTTTCAGAGCCCGCCAGCCTGACAGCGCCATAATGCCACATTCAAAAGGGTGCCGTTGGCCCTTGGTGCTTGCTACAGTTTCTTGCTGCATTCAGCCAAGTCAACGGACGGATCCGGGCTGCATACAATGTGAATTCTAACCATCTTTTCAAGGAAGAAAGGCATGAATAATAATTTCAAGCTATTGATCGCCTATCTTTGAAACGCTATTTATTTTAAATGCTTTCTTCATTGGTTAGGATGTCTTGTGAATATTGATTGTCTGAGGAGAACCTGTGGTCTGGGATGTGGGGGGGGGGGGGGGGGGGGGGCGCTGGTGACGGTGTTTGTTTGTAGGTTGGTTAATGCTGGCACACAGGATATTTTTGTATAAACTCTTTCTCCCGTTCTTAAAAAAGAAATATCAGATGCCATTTAAAATGCCATTATAAAAGATCTGGAGTGATTTCTTCAGAGGCTCAAACAGGTGAAGAGTCTCATTCACTGAACTGATCCTTCTTCCTGGATACACATCTAGGCTAAAGATGTTCTTGTTCATTCAACTCTTAATCGTAGCTTCATCATACCAGTTCTGCTAAGCGTGACATTTGCGTAGCACGACCAGAGGTGACATCACTGCTTGTATGCCGATAACCACAAATCCATTACGCCGAAATCATGGAAAATAGCACAATGTACACAAAGAAAATTAAACTGAGAGGCAGCAGTTTCCTTGCCTTAAATTGATCCTTGCAGTCTTATTTTGTGAATTTTAAACTGTTAAGTGGAAAACATATTTCATGTGATGCAAGCTCCCTCTTTGAATGTGTTGCTCCCCATCCACACCCCCCATCATTTCAGACCCTCCTCCTTAGAGAAGGAAGCTGAGGAGAAAGCTGGCCCCAGATCTAATAAATAAGAAAAGCCCTTAGTCAAAAGGAGCCTGGTTTGTATCTTGGTGGGTTGCTTTTAATTCCGCTTTAGAAATGGGAGGGTCTGATTGATAAACCCTTCCCCGCCCCAAGCTCCCCCCCCCAACCACCTCTCCACAGCCCCCCCCCTTGCCCCCCCACTTGGGGTCCGTGACCCCCAAGTCATAGCTCACAAAGCGGTGCTCCTCAACTTTCTAAATCTCTGCATGAAAAACAGGACGACAGAATTTGTGTCCTTTATGGGGTCTTTCAACGCACTTTTACCAGGGTTATTATAGTGAGCCAAAAGCCCAGTGGGTTACCAGCCTCTGACGGCTGTAAGTTTTTATTCCTCAATTGACACCCCCCCCATCTCCCCCAACCCCACTCATGCATCAACGGCTCATGGAGAATCCAAAACTTCTCCCTAATCCTACTTGTTGCTTCCTCTCCCAACCCGCTCAGTGCCGCGAGGCAACGGAAGCACCTTTCCACACATCGGTAACCCATGTCTTTCTACTTTCTCTCTCCTCCCTCTCTTTTCTCAGAAGAAGAGGCACCTTATTTGTTATGCAGCCCTGTTTGTTGTCTGTACAGTGTTCCAGCTTTCATTAAAAGAGGAAAAGGGGGAGAGATGGCAGGGTTCGGGGGATGACTTCTTAAACACATTTTCTCCACTTTTCGTGCAATTAAACAAAGTGGAGCTTCGATTAGCGCTCCGAGGGGGCGACGGCAAGGCAGAATCGGAACTGGGGGAGGACCTGGCCGGGTGCCTTTGTGCTGCCATGCTGTGGGGTTTTACAACTGCGGCTGTTTCTTCCCCCAGCGCTGCAAACCATGGGAACTCCAGTCAGGTGGAACGTTCCTCTACCCAAGTGCCTCCTCCGGGGTCTGCTTCACTCACTCCCTCGCCTGCTCTTTTCCTCTCTCTCGCCTTCTAGCAGGACAAAAGCCTCGAAATCACCTCACGCCGCCCGCCCCCCCTCGGCGTCCTTGTGTAACTGAGACGTTTAAGATGAAAAACTCTGAGCAGATTTTGTCCCCCCCATCTCTGCACGTGCTTACACTTGTTCGGCATTGTTAGAATACAGTCAGCGATGAGCTTCCTGTGGCTGACAGCGAGCCCTTCTGTCATGTCGCTTCGCTTCAGGCATAGAAACTGCTGCCTCTCGGGCCCCTGGGGGCCTTCAGGGGCTGCCGCTTAGCCCCATACGCACCACACATAATGAAAACAATTTTATGCTACGCAGGGATGTATTGGGCAATTACGGATGTGACAACCACCTGCAGAAATCACCCACTCTGCCTCCTTGACTCATTCCCTCGCTCCCCCAGGCGGTTTCATGAATATTCGCTGGTAGGATGTGGTGGGATTGGGTGTGTGGTGGTGGGGGGGGGGGGTGTGGGTTAAGAGTGATGTTGCACAAGCACCCAGCCACTCCTGTGGTGGACTTTATAGCCACCCCGCCATGGGGCGCTGACCCCGCAGGTCGTGCCTAGACAGATGGATCCTTCCTCGGACCTCCTGTTAGATCATTTTACCCATGACACCTACACTGAAAGCCAGGGCAGTTGGCCAGTAAGGACCAAGGAATAATTCAATAACCCGGCCCACAATGGGAATTCTATAACCGATCCTCTCAAAGGGACTTCAGTAACTTTGGCTTTCAATGGCAATTAAATGAATGTTTTGTTTACAAATTTGACAAATGTCCCCCTCCCCCCACCCAGGTCCCTTCAAAAGACTCACTTCTGAACAGCTGACTGTCCCTAATTCAGAGTTTGACATGTGAATTCATTAATCCTATTAGGGTCACACGTGTTTCATACTAACAGCCGTAGAAATCAATCACTTTCACTTTTAGAAATGGATATCAATGGGATGACAGGTAATTCCAGGCCCTTATAACCTTGGCTTTGGTCAAACATACTGTATTTCGTATTTTTAGAATTTTCATAATAGTATTTTCAAAAGGCAGAAAACAAAAAAAAAATCACTTATACATAAGCTGTGGTAGACAAAAAAACCTGATAGTCTCATTCATTTTACTATAGTGTAATGTGTGAGAAAATGACATGATCAGCACCTTCGGAGGGGGGAGTAACGCCTTAGTGTAAATAGCATGGTCTTCTTTTCGATGAGGGTGCATGTCGATCAGTATTTTATAATTAAACTTTTACATTGATTCAAATGAAGAGAAATTGAACATAAATAGATTGCAGATTTGTTGGAAGGCAAGAGATACAAGCCACTGTGGAACAGCATCTTGGGAAATCGCGTGAAACTAAGAAGTGAGTCGCAGGGCATTCTGGGTATTGGAATTAAGTAGCATGGTGGTGAAGCATGTGATCCAGAATGTTGCCCAATGAGATACCAGGCAACACCCTGCTATTGTACTTTTGAGATGTTTGTGTAACCTGAATTGCCCCATGATATAATTGCTCCACAATTAATGAAATAATTTAAATTCTTTTATTTTTCTTGGTTATCATCTTTTTTTATGGTATGGATTGTATTATGTAGCCCTGTAACACGCAAACAATTTCACTGTTACTTGGACTGTTTATTTGTTCTTTAAAGAATCAAAATAAAGCAGCGAATTGATGGAACAGCAAATGCACCACAGGGTTATATGACCAGACATGCAACACTACTGTGGTTAAACTAAACAAGGGAACCGAAGACCAATAGCAGCTCGCTGACCCCCCCCCGTTTGTCGAAATCATTCTCAGGCAAGAGCAGACAGCCCTGTGAAGATTAAAAAAAAAAAAAACCCAGCTTGTGCTGTTGTCCACTGCCAGCTTTGTTGTGAGGTAAATAACTCTTCATCTCCTTTCTTGGTGAGATGCTCAATCAGTCACCTTCAGGGGATTCAGCAGCAGAAATATGGGGATTCGCTCACAGATCAAAAAAAACAACAACTTTAAAAACAGTAACCCCATATTTAGGAAAAGAGGACGGTTCTTATCTGGTTCTCCTTTGGGTTTCAGTTTCCCATGAACCCACGGGACATGAGAAGGTAACACGTACCCTGATGAATACTTATATTGTACAAAACGATCCGCATGCTCATTTTTGCCTGGGATTGGCTCTGGAATAAGGAGGCCCACTGCAAAGACGTGTTTATTTAAAGTGGATTTTGGGTTAATCCTCTTTGGTGGTTGCCAGGTTGTAAAATGAAAACAGGGCGATTAATAATTTCAGAATTACTATAACACCTAAAGGTAGTTTTCGATACAGCCCAAAGCTTTTCAATGGCAATTTATCTTAAGGTATGAGAAGTTGTTTTTCCCCAATCAAACGGCTGTCCGGGACACGGTCCTGACGGGGATGTCAGACCACAAGGTCTCAGCCGCCTCTGCTTTATTCGGGAAGCTCTCTTTGGCCATTCCTACCTCCGTGTGTGCGGCTGTAGGTCGTCATAACCTCAGCGTGATGCTATAGCTGACAGCTTGAATGAACATCTGGTGTGAAAGGTGCAAGTAGTGAAGGCAGGGCCTGCAAAGTCAAAGACAAACGATAGATACCTGAAGAGAAAAGGACAGAGAGTCATACATACCTGTGTGTGTCTGCGCACGTGTGTGTGCGCGTGCGTGAGTGCGCGCACATACCATATTTGAATGCATACATGCCTGCGGATTGTGGCACTACTGTAACACAAATCGAGTCAAACCCAGAAGGACAGATCATGAAAAATCGCGTTCACCGAGTCAAGATTATGCCGCAGTCTTGCTGCCGATCAATCCGACTTGGCCAGGGGGACTGAGTCCGCCAGCACCCAGGAGAGCGCCCATATAATAGATGAGAAGATGAAGGTTAAACAAGAGCGGATAAGTGAAAACAGCACGTCGGTATGTGAACGATATCAAAAGAGACGCGGCAGGCTGAAAACAGAGGAGGTGCGAGATGAAAAAGTGTAAATTAATCTTCCCACAATGCACCGCTGAAAGGAAGAAGGCTCGCCGCTCTTTATCTCTTGTAACAACTCAAGACAAATGAGCAGAGTTGGTGTATTAGGTCTGATGAAGAACATGTACGGAAGGCAACGACTTTCAGTTTCCCAGTTAATCAACCCGCCGACGTGTACTGCTGAAAATAATAAAAGGGATTAATCAGCCATCGGCTTACGGTGGGGGGAAGCGGGGGGCGCGCACACCTGTCATAGGTGCAGATGATGTACGCCCTGCCTAATGAAGGTCTCGCGGGGATGGCCGAGGCGGCTGTGGATGGACCGCCCCTGCAGACACCCCCTCCACCATGTTCGAATCTTCATCCATTCCCTGTCACCAGCTCGTCCGTTACATAGACGAAGCCACGCACGAATTAGGAGCACACTGTGTTTGACTGCCCCCCCCCCCCAATGAGATGGTAATCCCCTGACTTGGTAAAGGAGCATCAGGGGCCTTCAATTTCATATCTCTTTAGTGACAGGGACCCTGAGGTGTGGCATCGATGGCGGAGGGACGGGGCGGATGGTTAGCCCTCCACTGGATTAACGATGCATCCCATGAACCTTCAGTCAGCACCACCCGTTTTGGCCAGTCTGCAGCTTTAAGGTTACCGAGGGGACCAAAAAGAACAGGGAAGTGACCCTACTCCACCCGCCCCCACTTAATATGGAAACGCCATTTGCACTGTTACAGGACTGTCAGTCAGTATGCAGCCCCTCTGGCCATCCAATCAAAAGCCAGGAAGCGTGTAACAGATCATTATGAAAGCTGCCCCCCATAAATTGCAACAAACCATAAATTCTGCTCGAAAACACGTGGCCCCCATCCAAATAAAGCACTACGAAGATCAATAATGAGTTTATCTGTCAAAAAAGCCAACATTTAAAAGGCAATTAATTCAGACATTGTAGTTCGATGGCATGCGTCTGTTCCCATTTATCTGGGAAAAAGGCAGCGCTGATTAATAGCTGTAAATAGCCTCCTTCCGTACGGCTGCTTCTGCAAACGGAGAGGTTTGGAACAGAGGATCCTGAGAAAGTGCCTGTGGTGGCTGGGAGTCGGTTCAGCCTGAGTGTTCCTCTGCTCCGCCCCGGGCTTCGCGTGGTCCATCAGGGCCCAGAGAGCACCAGACACACTGGTAGAGCGAGCCGCTGCCCCTTGGCCCTGCCTTCGATTCTGATTACACGCTCATTCTGTGGGCCCAATTGTGATTCAAGACCTATTTTGCCACTGATTGTAGTCCGGTTTATGCCATTCTGTATAGAATGGGGGCTTTGTTTCGTGTCTTTGTTTCGTAGCACCAGCTGAAGCCTAAGAAGGGGGGGTAGGGTGAGGACAAGTCCTCTTGCTTCTATTCCAGCAATACTTTCAAATCGCTGCGCATTGCAGGGTATGACACAATGTTCTAATCTTCGTGAAATTCATATATCCCTGGATGGGATGCAAGTGCAGTGCAGGGCATGCGCTCACACTGATGCATACTAGGGAAAAGTACTCGATGCTAGTTTTCCTCACTGCTGGCCTTTGCACTGTGGGAAGAAACCGGAATAAACCCGTGTGACTATGAGAGGCTGGGGAATTCCTGCAAACGTAAAGCCAAGGAGAGTGACATTAGTGCCGTGAGGCCAAAGGGATACCGAAGGAGCCACCACTTTATGAATGAATATTAAAGAAACCAAACTGGCTGTTCCAGCCGCGATGCACTGAGTGAGAATGAAACCCTCGTGGAGAACGGGAGGTATGTGCAGCAGTGTGTCATTTTCATGATTATTGGCCTCTCCTGAGTGCAAGTTAGCACTTTGCTGCCGTCACCTTTTGAACCTGACATTTGTATGCCCTTCCTTTTGCATGACAAGACGTGCAGCAGCTTCTCAGACTTGCCGCACGCACGCATGTGAAGCGCCGTGCTTTACACTTTTGCCGTGTCTTTTTCCCACCTTGCTGTTCGCACATGCTGCGGCCAGCTCACGCTGCACGTCTTGTGCCTTCGTAGGTTCTCGTCCATGTGTGCGTCTCAGGGGTCTGCCTCTGCCCGATGGAACCCCATTGTGATCCACCCCTTGTATTTTTTGTCCTGTTACATGTCCCAAAAAGGGGGGGGGGGCAGGATAGAGGGATGATCTTACAAAAGGAAGAATGGATTTAAAAATTTTAACTGTGATGGAGCAGAGAGACGGCAGCACGCAGTGGGTGCTCATTGGATAGGCCTCTCCCCGCCAATAATAATATGTACCTTTACAGGAGGACAAAGGAGTGATTAATAGACCGAGTGACATTAAGATTAATTACAAGTGGTAAAGTGCCTCAAAGCATGTCAAATGGTCAGTTTCAAAGGAGGCCCCAAAACAAGTGAGGAACCTTCCAGAACAGACAGCTCTCTAATTATATTATATTAGAATTTAAACCGGGAATGCCACAAAAAAAGGTTGGAAAACGTGACATCAAGCCACATGACAGGGGACAGGACCTACCCTTTCAACCGAGGACTAAAGAGTCTTCTTTTTCTGATTGGCCGATTAAGCCTAATGAGTCTCACTGTGACAGTCTGTGTGGGACAGAAACTCCGGTAACAGGTAGGCACTAACAAATATGCCTCACGCAAGCGCTCGGAATACCACAGGATAAAAAAGAGGCGGGTCTTTTGGGAGCTTTTATCCATGGCCAGTCAGACGGAGCTGGAGGCAGCGATGCCTTGAACCGCTGCAAGAGGCTGCTGCGTTTTCAGCTCGGAAACAGTAAAAACAGGAAAGACTTTTGAATCGTGTCAAGTTTAGAGACTCGCACGACTCAAATAAACATCTGTACGGTTTGTAAATCCAAGTTTAGTTTTTAATGCAGTGTATTTTAGCATAAAATGTATATTCGGTACTGTGATATGATAGTATAACCACACCTGTGGTAGGGTGTAACGTCCGTTTCTAATTTAGATGATTCTGGGTTCAAAAGCGATGCAGAATTCTTCCTTGTGTCTCTTTGTGTTTTTATTGGGTTCAGGGGAGGACTGGCAACAAAAAGCAGCCCAGGAATTTGTCGTCAAGCAGCCCCAACTTGATATCGGGCAGCATCCCCCTCATATTTCGCCCTATCGCGATCATATAGGTATGTTATGCCAGCGTTAGGGAAGGCAGACCAGCCTTCACAAGACGGGCCCACTGGGAAAATTCCAGAGCTTCTCGATGGCCAGTCCACGCCTGAATGGGTTCCCTTGTTCCTGTTCTCTTGGTCACATGATTCATTTGAATCTGTAACAGTAACCTGCTCCAAGTGTAACGTGTGTAAGTAGTGTGTTAGTAGTGTGTTAGTAGTGTGTCAGCAGTGTGTTAGTAGTGTGTCAGCAGTGTGTCAGTAGTGTGTCAGTAGTGCAGTGTGTTAGTAGTGTGTCAGCAGTGTGTCAGTAGTGTGTCAGTAGTGTGTCAGCAGTGTGTTAGTAGTGTGTCAGCAGTGTGTCAGTAGTGTGTCAGCAGTGTGTTAGTAGTGTGTTGGCAGTGTGTCAGTGACTTGGAATGGACAGTTTTTTTATGGGATCAGTCATATCCTATTTAAATAACTGGTTTCAGACGTAGGGAACAAAACACTATAGTGTTCAAACTTCGCTCTGTTTCTTGGGATTCAGGAAGACTGAGCATAACTAAAACGTGGTGAATATGAAAATACTGACAGTCTAATTCAGTGCAATTATTAACACACACTTCGTGCCACTTGCGCTTGATGCGCTGACAAAATGTTTCCCGTCCGATGTGTAATAAGTCCCTAACATTAGCAAAGACACATTACGCTGATGATGATGACAGTCACAGGCAGGTAGTGACCCCAGTTGCCCTAAAAAAAAACAACATCGCACCACAAAATGACACTTTTTTATCTAATAATTCTGAAAAAAAGGCAATTGGGAGCATAAAGTTCATTTACAAAGAACTAGCAGCGGAAATCGTAGCAATAATGTAGTGGCAAAGAGAAAAAGGGTAATTGGTCTGGTAAAGATCGCTTCCCCCCACATTATGAAGTACCACACAATAGAAAGGTCGCCAATTAAGCAGTCATGAATACCAAGTGTTGAAGCTGATGAAAATAGGCCAATGGTTTAAACAAATTTGCAAGCAATTTACCTTTTCACAATGTTGGCAATCTGATGCAATTTGCTCGCAATTTCGCCGGCTTTCAGTAGCACTCCGAGCTGACATTACACAGACCAAATGGCAAAGAGGAGAGAGCAGGAAATGTAAAAGTATTTTGGCTGCTTTGAGGTACCAGGATGGTGCTTCATCTGAGAAAATTACAACAATTAGCATAAGTGCTGAAAAAAAAAAAAATCAACACTTTAAATGTCAGCAGTGGCGGTCTGGCCATGGGGGGAAGGAGGGAAGCATGCGAGGGGCTCGCAGTGGGGCGAGCCGGCGCCACTGGAGGGGCTGCTGATCGGCCACCGTCCGCGGCCACCGAGGGCTCTGCAATCGCAGTGACATTCTCTAAGTGCCACAGAGGCCTGTCACTCCACCATCAGATTCTGCACTATCACCACGACAACTGGAAATCTTCCGTGGACCCATCACCTTCCCCCCCGCCCCCCCCCCCCCCCCCCCAATGCCACGCCTGACTCTACAGTTGTATTGTCAGAGATGCAATTTTGTGTTTCTTTGAATGTGACCTAGTCCCGCATAAGGCTTTTTTTTTTTGGGGGGGGCGGGCATGCTTAAAGAACATGCAACAGGTAACCCCCCCCCTCCCCAAGTATCCCTAAATATAGTCTCCAGATAATAATGCTGAAGAGGAAAATATTACACTGGAGAAATGAGATAAAATCACTGGCAAGTGAGGCGGAATGTTAACATTAAAGACAAATCCGCAAAAACGTTTTGGATTAGGATTGTCAAGAAACAAAAACCTATGACATGTAGGAATATCTAGTTAAGCACATGCCTTAGCAGTTACAGCCTCTGTCATCTCTCCACGGCTCTTTAAAATGGAGCCTAAAGAATCGCATCTTATTTGCACCCTTAGGGCAGCCATTTGAGAACAAAATAGAATAACGAAAAAGGAAGATTGAAATCCTTTGTCTTCTGGCGGCGTGACAACTGAGCATACAGTCAATCTAGCAAATTATAAATCTATAACCCGAGTAATAAACAGAAAACAAACAAAGTAACCGATACATTAATTAATTAAAAGCTTCCCCCCAGCATCTCTTCACGATGGACCCCCTGAGGAGCCCCATATTTCACCGACCCTCACCAACAGTCAATAAAAGATAACACCACGACCTGATAGGTCTCCTCAGCTGATAGGCTTGCTTAACATTTACTGGGGATAGAACCTTATTAAAGGCAGACGATTCGCCCAGGGCCCCTGGAGGCTGTGTCCTGTCCCAGGGGGCGGCTGACAGGGTGGGAGGGGAGGTGAGAGAGTCCAAATGATTCCGTTTTGGAGACCAAGGTGCAGCTGGGGTGGGCGGTGAACCGGGCAAAGGTTGTAGCCGTCTTTACCCCGAACGACAGTGACGTTGACGAGCATCCGCGCGTAAGGATGACAGGCTGATGCAAGCCAGTGGCCCCGAGATTCTGCCCGTTCCTTGATTACAGCTGATAATTTGGGGGTGTGGGGAAACAGGTGAGGGGACAGAGAGAGGAACCTACGGCGTGCCGTCGAACTACCAGTGCGTACATCTGCCTGACAGCTAATTAGAAAAGATACAGATTTGTCCCGATGGAACAGATGTTGCCTAATCAGGCCAGCTTTGAGAAGCCTCACGCCAGCAACATTTCATGCGCAATTTAACTATCTAAAAGGAATAAAACACTTAATGCATTGTAAGGCCCACACAGCTGTTTCTCTCTTCAGAAGACTCGCTGTCAAAAATGTTATTTTGTTCTCTCTTTAAAATGACATGCTTTATGTAACTCAAGCAGGGTGGCTATAATACATTAATTGATGTAAAAAAAAAGCTGTCACGTAGCTGCCAAAATTGCCGTTATGTTTATGCTGATGGCACAGAAGATTGACCACGTACTCGATTATTTCCAGCTCGGATCGCTTCCCCTGTCCCAAGTTACAGCTCAAGTACTGCCTGACAGGATTTCACACAAAATTGTGCTGGAAGGCATGGACAATAATGTAATTCAGACAAGTTTGTTGAGAAAGTACCTGGGCGATGGCTCCTCGCTTTACTTTCGAAAAGTGAAAATGCTAAACAATACAAAGCAGAAATGTCTTTCAGACTAGGGATATAGAACAATTAAATGCACTCATAGATAACATAACGAAGATGAAAGCATTTCCAAAAAATGGTTGTATAATATTTATTTAAGTATTATGGGTGTTAAATGATCCTTCACACAAAATGTCTGCTAAAGGGTGGGTTTACATAGAGCTGTTTTCAGGAAAGTCTGGTCAACACGGTCTCCTCTATCCCTACCTGCATGCCAAGCCTTCCAGTCCAGCCCCCCCCCCACCACACCCCCAGCACCAGTAAATAGCAGATAATGACAGTTCATCTACCATTTCCATTTTTTTTGCATCGCATTTGAAAAGTTTTGAGCCCTCTGTGGCACCATGACAACAGCCCACGTCATTCCATCACCTTCTCAACAATCTCTGCTGCTATGACAACCAGACAACATTCAGCTGTCAATTTTTAAAGTGACACAGACGTGGACAAAAAACCTAGTGGATTCTTATTCATTAAAAATGTTTTTTATATGTGACGAATATTTAATTACACTTACACACAAATCATTCGAATACGAGTCACACGTTAAGATTGAATTTGTTCTTTTTCCTAAACACAAGTTCTGACTTTCTATAAGTTAAAACTATACTATGCCTCAGCTTTTCGAAATGCCAAAGTTAATAAGCATATGGGTGGGACTCAGAACAGCAATCATTTGCTAAATTTCCAAATGACTGTTGAACGTACATTTTCCATATACAAAAAAAAATGGTATTTCTACTTTAGTCACAAGGGAAGTTTAGAAAGAAAAATAATCATTCCATCTTATAATTCACACAATTATCCATCCATTTTCCACTACTTATTCCGTGTAAGATTGTGAGGACCCTGCTGTCCATCCCAGAATGCAAAGGTCACTAGGCGAGTAACCTTCCCGGATAGGGTGTTAAGAGAATTATAGGGAGCAAATTCCAGAAGAGAAGAGTGATACTTTATTATTCCCCGTGGAGAAATTTTAGGGACACCGATCCAGATAAACTGCATGTCTTCGGACTCTTTCAGGAAAGCAAAGAACCTGGAAGCGCCCCCCATACATACAGAGAAAGCATGCAAACTCAGAGACTCAGAACTCAGGTGGGAGTGAAGCCCAGTGCCCTGGTGGCACAAAGCCATTCTGCAGTCCACTGGCACACCTAGGCATGAAAAGCAATAACGTCTCAGCTAATAGGAGGGTCACTTAAAGGTGAGGACGGCATTTTGAATCTGCTAATCCTGGTGTCGATTGACTGAGGAACACATTTACTTTCATGTCTAATGGAAATTTGTAGAAAGAATTATAACTTGTAAGGAATTGCTTTGGTTTGTATTGTTGATCAAAGGATTAACCGCAGAAGCTGGTCTTGGAATGTAGAAGATAAATATTAACAAAAACCAGCGTAATTGTGAAGGTAGGATCCTCAAGTGTAGCAACCTCCTGGTCTCATTTATCATCAGCACAAGTAACTGTGCTTCTGTTTCACTTGTGCTCTGCTCTGACTCCCCCTCTCGGGCCCGCGGCCCTGGCAGTGCCCCCAGCAACCAAGGCGATTTCTTCCGATCCGCCCTTTGACAAGTAATCTAGCTGAAAGCTTCAGAATTTGTGCACTCGCAGGGGGAGATAGAAAGCGAGAGAGTGAGCGAGAGAGAGAGAGAGAGAGCAGCAGCTGATGAAATCTGAGCAGTTATCATGCTAACCATTACCTGTCAGGTCCCCACGCTTCAATTTAAGGGTGCATCAATTTTCTGAAGAGGAAATCAAGGGCGAGGGAGAAGAGGCGCGCGGATAAACATTGACAAAAGCCTCCTTTCTCCTCCCTTTATTTATAACGGGCTGCTGCATTGCCTGGCCGCTGAGGGCTCTATCAAAAGGTTGGGCACACTGCTGACGTTTGAAGTGCCTTCCGTTACCTGGCAAGACGGCTGCTCTCCCATTTCTGTTTAAGGCCCCCAGCCAGGCCTTCCCTCTCCCAGCCATGTGTGTGTGTGAGTGTGTTTACAGGGCAAACAGGACTGGTTAAGACAGGAAGACAGAACATTCCTCACCGGGAAATGTGTGCCAGGCCAATCAGGGTGGCACACCAGCGACTGGCAGCTGCTTCCGGGATTATTTCAAGAGTCTCCACGCCTTCACCCCTTCCTTCCTCAAACCTGTCATCCGCCCACCTCAGCCTCTCTGGGCTGGAAGCCCACTCCCCACGCCAGGTGTGCAACCCTGCAGCCACACACCTGTCACAGAGAAGCTGAGGTTCTACGGTCTGTCATTGGAACCCCCTTAAACCAGCACCCTGTGTTAATTACAAACCCTCAAATACGGGGGTGTTAACGACCTCGGCCTGGGTCAAGCCGAAGATGCGTCTGCCAAAGAGCGAACTCTTCGTCGGGTCGCTTAGCCGGGTCATCATCAGCGATTAGATGCGAGGTTAGATTCGGCTCTGCGGCCGGAGACCGGATCACAGCGTCAGTATTCCTCAGTATTCCCAGTGTTTACTGAAGCAAAAAGCTATTTGCAGCTTAGGTGAAGATAATTACTAGCTGTCCTGTGGTATAGCTTTGCAGATTGAGGCCTGTCATACGTGCAAATGAATTGTGTAACGTGAGCGGACGCTACGAAGAGTTTTACTACGACATAGATTTCTTTCGATGGTTAATGCTTCTCTGAGCGTTTTAAAGAGAATCTAGGTCGACACAGAAAGATGCGTGAGCTACACATGGAGTGTAAAATCATAAAATGCTACTGTACATGAACAAATATAGACTGGTTTTCACAGTAACTTGTCTTTCCCTCGTTCAAGGAATTTAGATTCCACCATACTATGATTAAAATAGTCAATCACTGTTTGTTTTCCATTTTCACGCAATCAAGACAATTATGCCCACACAGAACAAGTTACGACGCCATTACCAGCTTTCATTCCAAGCCAGTTGTTATTGACAATAGTCTGGCATTTTAATTGGTCAGTTACTGCTGTTGTCATCTGATATCCTTATTCACCGTGTTTTTTTGTAGCTGCCGTTCTGTTCACTAGAACATGGCTGTTTCCACACCAGGAAACACAAAACACAAAACATACAGTCTCACGGGCAAAGAAATCATCTATTCGTCTTGTTAAAACAAATTGGTACGTACATCAGGGACAAAGCTTATAAAAATTCGATCCATCTTCAAACCGCTTACCCTGTTCAGGCAACACAGGGCAGGCCCTGGTTGAGATGCTAGTCCATTACTGGGTACACACACTCACAATTATACCATATGGGCAATTTAGGGATGTTAATTAGCCTAACTGCACATCTTTGGATGATGGGAGGAAGCTGGAGTGCCCAGAGGAATCAATCCCACGCAATACAGACAGAAACTCCACATACACAAAGTAGAGGCAGGATCCAAACCCCAAGCCACTGGGAGACCCACTGATCAATAATTACCGATCCTTTAGTAAATATATTTGAAGCTGTTCACATGCAATAATCAAATTAATTCATTCAGTTGAAAAAGTCGTACGATGAAATGTATCACTTGTGATAAATTTGACAAAATGCCTGTGACAACAGCACGCGTTGAGCGATTTCACCTGCCATTCTGTCAAACACACAAACGTATTACTATGAGTTGATAAGGAAACGTAATTATTGGTAATTATTTTGTTCCACATTGCGATGTTTGCCTCCACCAAAACAAAATAAGAATAACATCTTATTTCACGAAGTAACCTGTCAGATAGTCAGACTTGGTACATGGCTATATGTGTACGTCTAGCTGCCATCAGACGCCCACAGGCTGCTGGAGGTCCATGTAATGGGATGTGACCTGCAACTTAACCCTTTTAACCTCTACTACAGGCCCCGCTGGGAGCCTCTTAAACACCAGCCACAGGTCCCACTGAGAATCCTGCTTAACACAAGCCAAGTGCTTAGTGGGGGTCCGACTTAGCACAGATACAGGTCTCAATAGGAGCCTCTGCACCGCTACGTTTAATGTTTGAATCCCACCTGACTCACGTGGATGGGAACTTTGGATAACTGGCTGTGACAGATTCCATAGCCCCGAAGCCCCACGAGGTTAGCCAATGTCTGCCTCTCTCCGGCTAATAAACACCGCAATTTCCTTTCTGGACGTCTCCCCCTGTTGGGAGAGCCTAGCGATTTTACGCCCCTCTCCCAGAGCGGCAGTCCGTTAACAAGCTGAGTTAGGGCAGCCTCTCGCCGGGGTCTCTGTGCAGGACTGCCCTACACGTGTTCCTGGGCCGGCCGAAAGGAAGCGTCCTGCCGAGCGTGTGAAAGGCGCAGAGCGACACAATGGCCCGGCCCGGATTCCTCGATGCCTCGGCCCGGCTCTCGGCAGCCGGCCCGCGCATGACAAAGGGGGCGGGAAGGCATGAAGTTCCTGCCTATGCAGGATATTATGTAGGGGCCCTGCGACAGGGCACGGTGGGGGTGACCAGCCCCACAAAGAAGCTGGGGGGGGCAGGCGGACAAAGGGGGATAATGCAGGGGATTCCTGGGGTCAGCAATGCATTACAGCAGCCTGGCCTGCGCCGGCGTATCTATACGGAGGGACACGGAGCAAAGGGCGGGCGGAGGCAGAGATGGAGCAACCTTAGCATGGATCGGGTGGACCCAGAACCAGACACTCTCCGAAGTGCTCACCTCTGCAAGCAGGTCCATTTGTAAGGGGTAGTATTCTACAAGTCATCTAGGCAGCTAGTTAACAGCAAGTCTTGGTTATAATCCATTCGTGGAGTTAAAACTGCTGCTACATCCTGACGTAAAAGCCACTTTTATCCTCCGGTGATGAATGTAAGGGCACTGGACTCCGGCAGGTAAGAACGAGAAGGAAGAAAAAAAACTGATAAGCTGTAGCTGCCGTTTGCGGCCTGTTGACATTGTTGTCATTGACAAAAGCCTTCAGCTGAGAGAGACATGCCAAAATGCTGCTCTGCGGCCAGTACACACTGATCCCTGTCAGAACACAGGGAAGGGATTAGCAACAATGGGAACTAATTGCCGGGTATCGAGTGGCACATGTTCGTGCCTTAGAGTGAGGAGTGGTCACATGAGCAGTGGCGGTTGCCAGATTTCGCTGCCTCCCACCGGATTGGTGTTTTCTGCACCCCCATGCTTAAGCCATTCACACGTCTTTGTTCTCAAGGTTTTTATTTAATGAAAACATTTTTCAGGTTTTTACTGATGAAAGAAAAAAGTGGAAAATCTGCAATAACTGTACAAATTTAAATCTATGAGAACAACAATTTGGTTGCAACTACACACACACACACATAACAGCTCCGCTTTTATTAGTTCCAACTTTTTAAAAATATACATATTTTTTGATCGGAGGCTTTCTAAAATCACTACTGCTTTAAAAAGCCAGTTAACTGCTTCCCAGTTAGTCTCCAAACAGATTTTTACCCTAGTACAATGTTTTCCAACCCGGCTCATGAGGACCCACAGACGGTCCACGTTTTTGCTCCCTCCCAGCTCCCTGCAAGGCAGCCCACATTTTTGCTAGGGAGCAAAAACGTGGACGGTCTGCAGGTTCCCGAGGACCGGACTGGGAAACACTGTCCTAATACACACAAGGGGGCACCCAGGAAATCAGCATCACAGCAAGCGATTGAAAAGTCACCCATCTGGAACAGAAAACGAGAGCTGACAGCTTTCAGTAGTAGACCCCTCCCACCCCCCAGGGCAGGAGGAAAACCCTTCAGGCATGGGCCGACTGTACCTGGCCACAGAGGGCGCCATGCCCCGTTCATGTCAGAGGCTTGGGACTAGTCTGGATGTAGAAGCAGTTTTGGGGTTTGTCTTTGCGTATCTGCCTCAGTTCATTACTCTATAGCTGAGAACAGACACAGCCTTCAACTTGATAAGGTCCCTTTCCAACTCACAAACAAGAGGTCACATGTCAGCACCTTCCATGGATACAGGAAGACACCGGCAAAAATTCACAACACCTCCGAATGCTCCGTACTTGGGGTCATATCTGTGGTGCTTGTGTGTTGACAGCTCGCACAATGCAAAGTGTAGCCACTGTGCCTCCGTTTCATGAGATTACTTACAATTAACACACACCACTTTAAGGCCCGGAAGCACTTCTGCATGGCATCTCACTCTCTGCTCTCCGGCAATCACACCGTCCGCCCAAGCTGACCCTATCAAGCGGGTCAAAGTAATTTCCTTCAATATGTAGATGGGAAGGGGTGGTCTCCACCCAATAGTGCCCGCAAATGGTGGGAAAGCTCACAGCACAAGGTAATGAAAGTTTGCATCAAAGTGACAAAAATGGGCCTGAACTATTGCTGCTTCCAATCAATGGGGACTGGAGTAAATAAATAAAAAAAAGAATGGCCGTGTGTAGAAGATTCACAGGCATTGATCGCGGCCCAACACGAGCGGCAGGACCGTCTGCAGCCCCACTTTGCTAATGCTAGTCCCCCGCGAAGATCAATGAAACTCATCCTTTCAGTGGCATCCAATTACCAGCAGCGGGTAAAGGAGCCTCCGCGTGATAAATCAGCAGAGTCCGTCCAAAAATGGGCGCAGCCTAGATAAAAGTTTATCGAAACACAAATACCGCTTGAAGCAGCAGTGGCCGGTCGCTGAGGAAAATGTTATTCAAGTAACATCTGACTGTACTGTCAGCGGTGGGAGTGATCGCTTCTGTTATGGCATTTGTGCCATGAAACAAGAAAGACATCATTCATTTACTGCTTTAACGTCGCTACGTATTTTCATTTGCGTTTGGGTTTTGAATGAAACGAGGTGGGAGGAAGCTTATGGTTGATAATTAAAATGGTGAGTCCACCACATTTGCTGATATGTTGAATACTAAATGCTGAATGAGGTTGCACCGGATGTTTCCCTGGTTTGGTGGGTTCAGTTTGTCCTATTGATTCATTTCCAATCCCGCAATGAGGGGAATTACCTTCACCAAATGGATATTCTTCAGAGAATTTTTAGTGCTATTAAATTTTTTCTCCATATTAAGAAAGTAATGAGTCAGCGATGAGTAAAAGCACAGAAAAATGGCACTGCGGTCAGCGAAGTGAAGATGGATAGAATTACCCAGGAATCAGCTGCACTAAATGTTCTCTCAAACTGCACCAACTCCATTCATTTTCCAAACTGCTTATCCTATTGGGTCACAGGGGGTCTGGAGCCTATCCCGAAAGCAATGGGCACAAGGCAGCAAACAACCCAGGACAGGGGGCCAGCCCATCGCAGGGCACACTCACACACCAGAAACGCACACATACGGGCAATTTAACAACTCCAATTAGCCTCAGCATGTTTTTGGACTGTGGGGGGAAACCGGAGTACCTGGAGGAAACCCCACGACGATATGGGGAGAACATGCAAACTCCACACACATGTGACCCAGGCAGAGATTCGAACCCAGGTCCCAGAGGTGTGAGGCAACAGTGCTAACCACTGCACCACCATGCCACCTCAACTGTGCCAACTCTTTCCAGCAAAATCACGTATTAATGGCGTATGTCTTATTAATTGCGAAACCTTCCATAAGAAAACACCGCTATAGTTATTTTTAACTGCCGACAAAACAAGCAAATTCGTGCTCGATTCACCAATGGCACTCGGTCTGTTGATTATCTTGCTTGAAAATTCAACACCGAGCATGAAATACACATAGAATTCTAACACAAGATATTATCTTTAATTATCCCTCCATCAATCAAACAGAATGGTGTGAAATATGGGGCAAGAATTATGCCATTCAAAGCTGATATTTTTTCCACACTGAAATTTTTCAGTAAGTTGCAGTTATTCATAATGCAATTTTTTTCAGATCCATATTGACTTTTAAATGGATTCCTAATGCATCCATTATTCCAAGGCTTCTCCCACAGATGTGTCCGGTATGGGCTTGATAAATAGGTCTATCAAGAGCACTCTGAAGCAACACCGCTTCTTTTAAGGAGCCACGCAGCATTTCGCATCGGTATAAAATATAGATACTTTTACAGGGAGCAACGTGTCGCTTCGATTTGGTGGCGCGTCCTGATGTTGCCAGAGGTTTACACTCAGGTGGGTGGATGTAGGTCTTAAACCCACGACCTTCCTGCCGCAAACCAAGACCTCTGTGGGCCCCAGAGCTACCATGCTTGCGGTGTCTTTAGGCTTCAATCAGGTCCGCTGGATTCCAGTTCTGGCAAAATCCAGTTTTTTTTTAAAAAGTCACTCCAAGACTCCCCCTCCCTTTTTTCCTTCCAGTGAGTTTTTCCTCACCACTGTCACCTCTGACTTGCTCACTGGGGGCTTTGGGTGGGGATGCTGTAAAGCGCTTTGAGACAGTGTAATGCTATGAAAATGTGCTATACTAATAAAACTGAATTGAACTGAAAAATAGCATGGGTCTGGAGGGTGGAACGGGAGTTTTCAATGCAAATAAAATAGACTTTGGGCCTGAGGATGGCCAGCAATAAGCTCTGGATGTGTGGAGTAAGGTTAAAAGTCGAAACAGAAATCCGTTTTTAAAGATCAGTCATGAGGCACCGGTGAATCGATGGGGCAGAACGTCCATTTCGCTTCATTATACAATTTGGTGCAATGAGGTTATGACACTCGAGCAACACATTACAGCAAAACAACCCGCCGGAGTAACAGAATCTTTAACTCAGCAATGAAAACCCTTCTCAGGGTTTTCCAACACGTTGTGGGAAAACATAACTGCCTTTGTTGCATAAAATAGCTGGAAAACTGCGAGGATCAAGTGGGTAAACAGGGAGAGTGGACAGGAAGAGGAGATACACCACAGTAAGGTGCCGCCAGCGTTTACTTATTCTCCTGCAGTCATTAATTACTGGTGTTGCTGGTGTTAATTTAAACACTGATGTGTTTAATTGTCATTAAGGGTGTTGATAAAAGAGGTGTGTGCCTGTGTGAGCGAATGGTGTGTGAGTGTGCCCTGCGATAGGTTGATGCCCAATCCTGGGTTGTTCCCTGCCTTGTGCCTGTAGCCTCTGAGATGCCATGTGACCCTGAATAGAACGAGCGGTGTCAGATAATGGATGGATGGATAAAGGATTTAATTTTTGGTGTTGCAACGTGCAGTGTAGCAGAGTTCTGTGTCCAGTTAATGTGTAGAAATACTTCTGCCTAATTTGTAACCTACTGTAACCTACCCAGCAAGCAGTGCACCTTCAGCTGCTGTCCTGGGTTTATTTCTGAAAGAGATCTAAATATACATATTCGGGTGTGTGTGTACGTGTGTGTATTGATCATCGTTTGTGTACTTTGACACAAATCCCGGGGTAAATCAAGCCAACCGTTGCACCCCATCAGTTAAAATTCTTCTCTCAGGGGGGCGGGAGGGCATTACCGTGTTAATTTATGGGGTGCACCCAGGGACCGATAAATCAGCAGCCTTAAAGAAGCCGGGGCTGCCTGCAGCCAGGACGAGACGGGCGAGCGCAGGTGAAGCAGACAGAGGGGCGTGGGTGGCGCTGAGAGGAGATTCATTGAGGTTTTGCAATAGGAGTTATTTTCATATTTCTTGTCAGAAGCATCTGGGAGAGCACCAGATTACCAAAGTCATTACTGTAGGCCAGCTTTGCAATAGAAAACAGATGATTATTATTGTTTTTATGATTTTAATAACTCCACGAAACCTTACCTGGATAAATGGTTAGAAACTGGATGATTTCAGTAATGTTTGAAATATAATATTTTGAGCTATAATACTGCGATTTTGTGGTTAGTCTGTCCAGTACAGATATATAAATATATATCCAGCGTTTTCCGCATGAATGTCTGATTTCACTTCCTCACTTAAGTACAAATACGTCATGTGACCTGTGGCCTTGTTTCTACGGTGACTAACAGCTTGCCTGTCAGTTTCCCAGTGTCCTTTGCTCCACTCTGTCACTGTCTGGTCACAGATGGCCGAGGGGCAGTACTGTCTGCCACGATGTATACTGATGGAGCACAAGTGGGCAAAGTCCAAAGGGTGTGTTCCAAAATTGCAAGACCCCCCCCCCTCCCCCAACCCCATCTTGCTTTGTTGTCATTCACAAGTACATTGTGATGTGTCGTATGTGTGTGAATGTGTCAGAGCATGCGAGTGTGTGTGTGTGTCGGGGCGGGGGGGGGGGGGGGTCATCAGATTAAACAATTAGTGTCAATTAGCCTGGGCAAAATCATTCTGCAAACAATTGGTCTCCAGTGCCCCGTTTAATTATGGGAGCCTCTAGGAGCCTCTCAGCGCGTGACCGGCGGCCTGTGATTCATGTCCAGCTCATACTCTGTCCCTCAGGCTCCATTAATTATCCGACAGTAAACAAATCCGTGATAATAAATGGTGCTCCAGTGCCGGGCCCCATTAACATGCCTTATATTATGCAGGTCTGCTGCGGGGAAAAAAAAACTATCCGGCATCAACGAACCTGTATGATTAAAGGCGCTGGGTGGGGAAAGCAGAAAGGATGGTGGGGGGGGGGGCAAAAATCAATTAGGGATGCCCAGAGCAAGGTTAAAACATGGGAAGCCATTTTCAGACAGGCAGACACACAGGGCACCCTAATCTCCTCCACTCCACTAGATCCCAGTTAAGTTAACAGGTGGGAGAAAAGAGTGCCCAGCTCCATCAGGGACGCCGGGCGTGAATGTGTGAGCGCACACATGCCTGCGAATGCCACACCTCCTGCCTTGTACTTGGAACATTACAGGACATCAAATTAAGATAGAATAATTTGCCTTATTAATGCAATGGTACATAGCAGAAATTAAACGCAGAAAAATGAGCACATGGTCAAGAAAGAGACAGGGTGGAGGTGTGAGAAAGCGGTCCTGACCCTAAAGACGACGCCCTGAACTTCTGAGCTACCGCGGGACGTGTTTACGGGACGCAGTTCTCTCTTCACACACCATATTTCGGATTTAGATCTGCGCCTGCTGTGGAGAAGGACTGCATAGCACACACACACACACACACGCAGAAAGAGATGCAGGTGAGGCGCGTTCAGCGTGCCGGGGCTGCGAGGCGGGAGGCTGCGAGGCTGCGAGGCGGCAGGCACGGTGACATGGTAAATTACCCCCGTGATGTATGGCTTAATGAACCTCTGGTGTTGATGGCGGCCTGCATGCATCAGCGATTGAGGGCAGATCCCTCCGCTTTTCTCACTGCCTCCCTGATAAACTGCAATTTCATTTAACCTTGGACGGCCACTTTAATAGCCTCCACAGGACAACTGTCAATACTTTCTGGGATGTGCGGTGATTAAATTGCACTGAGGCTGGAAAGAAATCCTCGTCTTCCCGCGCCCAGTCCCCAAGGCCCCCCTGCCACCCCCCACCCCGACCCTGGAGTCATACCCCAAAGACCCCCTAACCCATTTTTGGAGTATTAATGAGACTACCGACTTTGCATTCCAAACAGAGAGGGTGACCCCCACCGCCCCCACGTCGGCGCCAGTTACACCCTCGTGTGCGCCTGATGAACGCGGCTCTCGTGAGTCAGCACCTTTTTCTCCCCTTAAATCATGTTTTTCTCTGCCTTTGAAACCCGACTGACACTCTGAGGAATGCGGACTTCAGAGATGCGGCTCCACTTTCACAGCGCATTCCGCCGGCCGGGTTGCCGTTTGCAGTAACCCCAGGCCCTTCCTGACGTGCGCAGGAGAAGGAACGCATCGCGTGGTCACGGAATTCGAGGCCTGACGACAGTGCCCGCCCCCCCAAGCAACCTATGTCACACTGCAGTGGTATCCCGGGATGCCCACCGACTCTCCCTGTCAGGTAAACACGAATTATCACAGGAGAGAAGAATCATATTAGAATGAAACCGATCATCAGACAAGATTGATCTGCTTAATCTATAACAAAACTAATCCTTTTGGGAAAGGGAGGCTTGAGTTCAAATTAAGCTGTTGTGTTTTAGATGTGGGACCCAATGACGAGAGACGAGCCGGAGAAGCAGTCCGGTGTTTTGGTTTGAGTTGCGAAGAGATGCTCCTGTTCGTTCCGCGGCGTGAGAATGGGCCTGGACCTTCTCTACAAAAGTGACAGAACCGGATCCTTTGCTGTCAAACAGGCGATGACATATTAACACCGCATGAACGAGGATGCCTCGAATTCTGACGTGCCAGAGTGATCGTGCTGGTTATTAGCGGGTGGAACAACAGGGTAAGCAGCAGTTGTTTTATTCAGAGGTTTTTAAAGACATTTCCCTTAAAAGTATAAATATAAATCTTTCTGAGATGCCCTGCATACATGCATGAGATATATACAAAATATTTTTTCATTCGCAGATTTTTTTTTTATTATTATATGGTGGCATAGTCGTCACAGATAAACAGGAACTCGAAGATCATCCTTTACAGTAGACAGTATGCATGCATCATGCCTTCGATTTGGCAGAACCAGAAACCTGTTCCTGTAGAACTAATTTCTAGACTCTAGATCTCTTCAGAAATTAGTCGCAGTTAGACGTCCAACTGAGGAACAGATGTGCGCAGGCTCCGGGAGCAGAGACAGGAGGGAGGGACTCCCTTGTGCCCACGTGCAGACCGCATGACGAGGCAGAGCAGGCACCATCGCTCACGCGCCTCCGTCACGCTCTCCCCGCCCACACTTGAGTTCTGAGAGACAGACACAAACTTCCGCCTTTATCCCCCAGGCCCTGAAAGGATAATTATAGGAAGTCCGGGCGGCAGGGCTAGCGCCGAGTACTTCACATTGTGCGTCGGCTTGACTTGTTTGTCTCTGAGGCTGCCAGCTTTGCTGACAGAGGGCATATCTTTGTTCTGAGGGAGCATCAATAAAAAACGGATGCAATGCCTGGGCGGGGGAGGGGTGTGAAAGAGAGGCAAAGGGAGATGTTTGCTTTGAGAATTAACTTTCTCCGTTCTCTTGCCAGGCTGGGGGGGGGGGACTCCTCTGATCACTGAGCAGACGGAACGTGGCTCCGCTGGTGTCCAGGAGCCCGGAGCATCCCAGGAAAAATCAACAGCAGCAAAGAGTGACTTACAGGCCCATTTTTGTGGAGTGAATCACCGTGTTGACTGGTGTTTCGTACGGTACCGGATATATTTTTTCATTGCCTTACAGGGGGGTGAATCAGTTTAAAAGCTGTTTCACTAAACTACCAAGAGCTCTGTAATTGTTTCTTCCTGTATTAAAGAGTAATTCATAACTATTTCTAATTGCCATAAGTAGCTGGAGACAGGAGACTGACACGTTCTGATTTAACGAGTGCAGTATGATCAGGACATACGGTGACTGAGTTTTGACTTTCAGTTGGGTAGAAACACAGTGACAGGACCCAACTATTCAAGTTCGAGTACAGTAATGGCCAAAATGCAGATCAAGGTCTCCACGAGTATTAGAAAGGGAGAGTCATTTGGAGCTTCCAGCGATTTTCCTGCCAGTGGTCCTGAAGGACTCTGATGGTGCCAGATCGTTGTGGTGGCAGCTGGCCGGTCACGCCACAGCGGTAGCCCGGTGGTTGGGCGGTGAAAGGGGCCTTAGCTGGCGGTTTCAGCCGCCACATTTACGTCGTTCTTTACGCCCCGGCGCTCCTGCTCAATGCGGGTCGCGCACAGCACCTGTGCCTGGCTTATCTGGGCGAGTGGCGACGGAAGTGTAAACAGCCGAGCGCTCCGATAGCGTTCGCCCCCCCACCACCCGCCACGCACCCCCATTGCTCTTTGCATCACACGTACTCGGCACTGACAAGGCGGTCAAGGCGGTAAGTGGCGTCTGTGGTTTTTTAACACCTATGAAACACGCCCCATTAGGCCAGCTAAAGGTACCGCTAAACAAACAGGCGCCGTACAGCAGACGCTGAAAGCCGAGGCACTCAAGTGTGTGTGAGACCTGCGACTGCGGCAGAATCCTCTCCTGCTGCCCTGAAGCTGTCCTCCCCGGCTGATACCAAGGCCAGTCGCGTTACTGCACATATCAGGAATGCCATAAACTTTAAAATCAATATTTACAAATGCTTTTCATATGAGGAAACTGGCCCAGCATGTGGCGATGTCACTAAGGAAGGTGGGGATCACTGACCAACTCAACTGCCTTCACAGCTGACTGGCACCTAAAGAGCGGCACGGGCGGATTCAGGGGCTACATACGGCCCCCGCGTATACAGCGTCATCAGAAAGAGGGACGGGGGAATTCAGCCCTGACCTCATTATTCTCCCCCCCCCCATGTCTCCTGCCAGAAATCTGCTATGACAGGCAGCTTGGTCATTACACCAGACACATCAGCTGTCTTTCCCTGACCCCCAGCCACACACACACGTGCGCGCTCACACTCACACACGCACACCATTTAACTAGGCTGGAAGGACGCCCACATAAGTGTTTGGCATTTCGTAATGAAAGGGTTAAGCTCAGCTTCCCCAGCGATGTCAGCACTGTGCTTGTTTTCGCCTGTTGCTGCAGCCAGCTCCGTCTGGTTGTGAAACATACACACTGTCAAGAATTTACTGGCTCTCGCTGCCACGGCGCGCGAACCGTACTCGCCCTACGACCTTCAGCCGTCCAGAAGGTTTCCAGAATGAAAAGCGTCACCAGCCAAACCCAGGGAAGTCAGGCCTTTCTGAACATGTACGCAAGCGGAAAGCGCCTGCTGGCCTTCAGGAGCTAACGTGAAAAGAATGCGGGCCTGGTAAATTTCAGAGATGATATAAGGTAAACACCATGGACGCAGCAGAGCATCACTACGGCCACTGCTAAACAGATACACAACAATTAAGGATCATTCTCCAGCCAATCAGCATTTATTCATATGTAACAGAACAAAGCCACTGCATACACAAGTATCAGAGTTATTAGAACAAGGTGTGGGGCCGAGTAACGCGTAAACAATTCATATAAAACAGTGACACTGTAATACGCAACACGCACATGTCCCAAGTGTCAGAAAACACCTATAATTACACAGGCCTGCCTTCATAAAGAGCAATGTGATACATTTTTATTTTATTTTTTTTACAGAAGAGTACAGCCTCAGTCTGCACAGCGTTATGCAGGACAGGTACGATAGTGGCTGGATTGAGACAAGGTGATTTATAACTTTCACACTTCAGACGTAAAAATTCCTCGCATTTGATAACATTTCAATAAACAAGACATATGCCAATGTAAATAACATTGGAGCACCTGCATGT
The DNA here is from genome assembly GCF_023856365.1 of Brienomyrus brachyistius. NCBI lineage: Eukaryota > Metazoa > Chordata > Actinopteri > Osteoglossiformes > Mormyridae > Brienomyrus > Brienomyrus brachyistius. Next base: position 2,952,401 of record NC_064555.1, on the reverse strand, counting down.
TTTTTTTTTTTATTATTAACATATAAAACCATGGCAAGAGTTCGCGTTGAGCCCATACACTTTAAAACCTTGAGTTACCCGGAGACAGGTGTATACACAGAAACGGCACCAAGCCACCCGGGTCATGCGATACGTGCGCGCTGTCTGAGCGCTGTCTCAGCGCGCTACTTCAGCGCCCTTCCTGGGTATTTAATTTCATTCCCTCCCGAGTGTTACTCGGCATCCTTGCGGGGAATTAACAACGAGAAAATACTATAGGACAATTACTATGTGCAGGCTGACCAGAAAGCCGCTGCCCCTGGGCGGCACGTGACATCTGTTACCTAGTAATGGTACACGATGCTTTAAAAAGTCTCAAGGAAATGACGGCCGTTTAAAACAACTTGCAAATGCGGCGAAGTATTAGCAATAGTAATTGTCTGCATAAACGTTTTACGGTAACTTCGATAAATTTATTTGGACAATATTCGTTTTGTTGAAGAAACAAAATCAAAGCCTAAGACTATAGTTTAATTGAATTACAGCGACTGGCCAGGCAGTTTTTTGATACAAAATTAGCCTTTAGTCAATACTCACCGTAACTTATACGGGTGACGACATGACCTCGATTGGCCTGTCAACAGAGGCGATGAAAGGCTGCAAAGTATAAAAAAAATGAATGGCAACGTTCACAACCTTAACCTGTGATTTCTATAGAACTCGGTAAATTCATAAACGGTCTTTCAAATATAAAGTCGTGCGTCAGCACATAAAACGTCTGTTCCCGTTAACTGACACGTATCATTTTTATCTTAAAGCATTATTTTCTATTCTGCGTGAATTATTACACTTCCATTCGCGAAAATCAATACAGATGAACATATGGAAGACAATTAGTGGACATGAACAGGCAAACAAGTTTAATATTAACCTATGAAAAACAATAGCTTATAAAACTTATAAAACTAAATAGGCTACATAACGACTGTTATACTTCATTTAAAACGTTTTGTCATAATGAAGCTGGCTCAGATAATTATGTTAATAACGGGATTCTGACTCATAAATTGCGCTAATAGCGATAAAGATACAGGCTGCAATATAAACTGCTTCGACACGAGCGGAAATCGCTGTTACACAGTAATTATTCAAGATGAGTTGCAATGCACATCCAAACAATTCGTCGGTGGATGCACGACATTTAATATTGCATTAAAATGTAGAAAAACTAGTGGTTTCTAATATAGCATTCCTTCTGTATATAACGGCGCGTGCATTCGTGTCTATGATAGATAGATAGCTTGCGGTTTTGATACTAAGACATTTAACAATATAACGGCGTTAGCGGGACATACATATATATATATATATATATATATATATATATATATATATATATATATATATATATATATATATATGTGTGTGTATGTGTGTGTGTGTGTGTGTGTGTGTGTGTGCGGATAAAATCAGGGAAATAGATTATTTTTTAGTCTGTAACTGACTGTGCACTGTGGTAAGGACTTTAGGCGTCTAAATAAAGTTTTATCACAAATGTGTAGTTATTCAAGATAATCACTAGAAAGCACAACAGCTCAAAATCAAATCCCTGTCGCTTGTTTTTCCTTTCAACGATTGTGGCCACCTTGGGCTTCGGTTCCGATAATTAACCTAAACTTTCCCCCTTGCTCAAAAGAAGTGTTGTTTATTCGTGGGGAGAAAAAGAGAGGTCTTGCTTTTCATTCTCCTTACAAAATTATTCGCATTACCTTATGCTACACTGCACGATCTAATTTCTCCATGATCGCTAATTGCGGTGGCAGGTAATTGCAGCAGTTTACGTTGCAGAGGGCAGTATACGTGTCCCTCAGATTATTGAGTTGCTTTGTGAATTACCATACTGAAAAAATCTCGCCATTTTCCGGTGTTAGAGCCCAGTTGCTTTTCTTTTCTCTGTCCAGAATCGTTGGAAAGCACGCGATATTAAACACGTTTTGTTCGTGTCCACTGGTCCATGCTAACGCGGTCATTATAGCGGCGAATGGAACAGGTTTTAAGATGGATTTCATGACGGCAATATACACCGTACATGTGGGAAAAGAATGCTTTAAATAGGGACATCTGTTCTGTTTTGGCTTGTGCTGGGCTTACAGTTAGGTCAGATGCATGGATAAAAGAAACCTTTGCGCCGCCCTTTGAACTGGCAAAAAATTCGAGCTTCGAATTTTGATTGAATGATTGTGGAGGTCGAATCCGTGTTGGAAAAAAAGAAACGATGGAAAAACGCCGTTTTGTGATTCATATGTTGATTTTACAAAAGTAGTTCTGAATGATAAAACGAATTAATACACCAGCGACATTATAAACAACTGTAACATAGCCATTTATGTGTTTATTCACACAGAACTGGATTTTTAAAACGAGAATTAATCCTTCTACAAGTTACTTTATTACCTTAATTTCATAGGAGAGCGATCATACAATTAAATCCTTATTAACTCCAAAACAAATCCACCGACCCCGTGCTCACTTAATGCTGCCCAAACGCTCTCTTGTAGAAATACAGAAACACATGTTTAGGTTACAGTGCAGTAGCAGAGCCGCTCCATGCTTTTTGGTAATTAAACTGAACTCCGCGACTAACTAACGCTCACCTTGCAGGAGCCGCTTTTGCAGACGTAACCTTGTGGAGGAGATGCTGTTCAGTCGATGCATCGCCTTGCGTTATGGCTCGCCACGGCGGAGCCCCATCCAAAATGCTGGGAAACATGGTATGTATCATCATTGACATTAGTGCAGAATAGCTGCATACAAGACGGTTTAAAATTAATCTGTTAAAAATTGTACAGAATTGCTACATTTCGACACACGTTCAAGATAACTCCTGCGTGTGAATATCTGCGTTTTTTTTTATTACTTACCTTTATCTTTGGCTACATTTTCAGTGGTACGTTATGACATAAACTTAGGCCTAATATGTATCCTTGCGCTTATAATTCGCATTTTGTTTATATATTTAATTTAATTTAATTCGCCTAACGCTAGATAGGCGGTCATTGTAAAAGATGACAGCGTACTGCAGTCATAACTAAATATTGTACAATTCACTGTCCTGTGAAACATTTTTAAACCATACTTTTACTTTAACAATATATGATATTACGATTTCCACACGGGTAGAAAAACTAATACCGGTTGCTCTTATTCTATAGCTTTACACACTTTCAGTTACATATATAGGCCTACACAGAAACATCACAATTATACATTTGTTTGTAGA